>NC_041404.2:139616748-139972998 GCF_900747795.2 Erpetoichthys calabaricus | reverse complement strand
GCAGATTTCCAAGACGCAAACCACTGTTAAGCAAAAAGAACATTAGGGCTCGTCTCAATTTTGCTAAGAAACATCTCAATGATTGCCAAGACTTTTGGGAAAATACCTTGTGGACTGATGAGACAAAAGTTGAACTTTTTGGAAGGCAAATGTCCCGTTACATCTGGCGTAAAAGGAACACAGCATTTCAGAAAAAGAACATCATACCAACAGTAAAATATGGTGGTGGTAGTGTGATGGTCTGGGGTTGTTTTGCTGCTTCAGGACCTGGAAGGCTTGCTGTGATAGATGGAACCATGAATTCTACTGTCTACCAAAAAATCCTGAAGGAGAATGTCCGGCCATCTGTTCGTCAACTCAAGCTGAAGCGATCTTGGGTGCTGCAACAGGACAATGACCCAAAACACACCAGCAAATCCACCTCTGAATGGCTGAAGAAAAACAGAATGAAGACTTTGGAGTGGCCTAGTCAAAGTCCTGACCTGAATCCAATTGAGATGCTATGGCATGAGCTTAAAAAGGCGGTTCATGCTAGAAAACCCTCAAATAAAGCTGAATTACAACAATTTTGCAAAGATGAGTGGGCCAAAATTCCTCCAGAGCGCTGTAAAAGACTCATTGCAAGTTATCGCAAACGCTTGATTGCAGTTATTGCTGCTAAGGGTGGCCCAACCAGTTATTAGGTTCAGGGGGCAATTACTTTTTCACACAGGGCCATGTAGGTTTGGATTTTTTTTTCTCCCTAAATAATAAAAACCACCATTTACAAACTGCATTTTGTGTTTACTTGTGTTATATTTGACTAATGGTTAAATGTGTTTGATGATCAGAAACATTTTGTGTGACAAACATGCAAAAGAATAAGAAATCAGGAAGGGGGCAAATAGTTTTTCACACCACTGTATATACTGGAGATAGATAGATAGTGTGAAAGGAGATATGTGGATAGATAGACAAATAGATAGATAAGGCATTATATAATAGATAGTGTGAAAGGCGATAGATAGATAGAAAGATAGTATGAACAGCACTATATAGATAGAGAGAAAAGGCACTATATAATACTGTGAAAGGTGATTGATAGATAGATGTGAAAGGCGCTATATGATAGATAGGTAAGGCATTACAGTATATAATAGACAGATAGTGTGAAAGGCAATATATAGACAGATATATACAGTAGATAATGCTCTGTATAAAAGATATAGATATCTATCATATGGTAGATAGTGTGAAGGAGATAGATGGGTAGATAAGGTACTATATAATAGATGGATAGTGTGAATGGCACTATATACATAGAGAGAAAATGCACTATATAATAGTGTGAAAGGAGATAGATAGATAGATAGCATGAAAAGCAATAGATAGACAGATATATAGATAAAGCATTATATAATAGATAGTGTAAAAGGCACTATATAATAAACAGGCAGAAATACATTATATGATAGGAAAAGGAAAGACACTCTAACAACACCCCTCCCTCCAAAAACATGTACACACCAAACTGACTCAAAGACAAAAGACATCTGCCTTGTCAGTCCCAGTCCCCGTCCCCGTAAGGCGCTATACAGACGTAATTCTGTTGTGTTTCTTGACACAGTGGTGTGGTGTGAAAGTCCTCACAAAGAGGATGTGTGACCTCGTTCTGATGTCTTCATCCTCATCCTTCATCCAGAGGTGTCCCATAACTGACCTGCCCCCTCAGCTCGCCGGTGGGTTCGGTGGGCTCCTCCTGAAGTCTTTCTCTGGCTCACAGATCTCTTCTGTTTATTTGCTGTAATTGAATTGTTGGATTGTCACCTTTGGCTGAAGGATTTCCAAAGCACTGGGATGAAATTTGCTCAAATCTGCAAAATCTTGAGAAGATGGATGGGTGGCGGGTGGTGGGGGGGTCGTTTGTTTCTCAACCTGACATTCTGGATCCCCCCACAGCCTTCCATTTTCCATAAGAGGGTCCCATGTTATTGTCTGATGCCTGGTGCTTTTATTTCTGTCAGAAACGTGAGAATTCATTTCAAACGGGTTCAAGTGGGACTGGGTGGGACACTCTAAGGTGGGTCACGCAGGTCCCTGCTGCCCGGGTTTGTAGGCACCGAGGGGGTGTTTGGGGTGACAGGTTCATTAAGGAGCCCCATTCAGAGTGCTGACGATGTACTGAGATTAATGCATGAATAAGGTGGGGGCCGTCACAGACAGCGGACCACTAGAGAGGAAACCTAATGATCTCCACCAACTCACAACATAACGTCACATGGACCTGCGTCGAGGTTTATTAGCGTTGCCTTTTTGAAGGTTAGATGTTAATGAAGAAAGGAGTTTTGTGACAGAAGAGATGACTTGAAGGACGAACGCCATTGTGTGCGGCTTTGACAATCTTAAAAACAAAGAGCTGGTTGGGGGGCTATGTGGTGGTGGGGGGGGGGGGTTTGTTTCTAAATGACTGTCACCCATTGGCCACTCTTTAAATTTGTTGCTTATGTATGGAAGGAAAGCGGGCTCACCAGACGTGGATGACCACAGCCGAGTCGATCTTAGTAAATGGAAACACGTCCAGCAGCCCTGGGGGGGGGTCTTTGTGTCGGCCAAAGCACCCGAGTCTGGTAGATGGGCATCCATCCATTTATGAGCACGAAGGCATGAGAGAAGCAGGTGGCACCTGACAACCTCCTCACACAAATTTAAGTCCGCAGCTGTTGGCCGCTTTGTGTCCCTCAGGGCTGGCAGTCATTGTGAGGACTGGGAGTCCAAAAGCACGCAAGTTCCAAACATGCCCACTGGGGGGAGATTTGCTGTCAAAGTGCGTAATGAGGGCAAACACTGGATCTTAATAAATAAATTAAATTAAAATAAAATAAAAAGTTTAGATTCACACAAAAGGCTTGCTGTGTCACACTGTGAAGGAGACAAATGGCATAAAGGAGCTGCCAGCACGGCAATCCGAGGTCCCACCGCAGAATCCAAAGAAAGGTCAAAGGGCAGAGTAGGAGGTCAATCATCCAGAAATCCAATAAATCAAAGAATAACAATAAACACAAGTTAACTCGGCGGCATTCGCAATGAACCGCAAGGGACCCTCCAGATTTAAAGGTGGACCCTCGTTTGAGGTAAACAATCAGAATGGCGGTGGGCCGTTACGTTATTTCTTTGAAAATTCCTGGCGCCATGGTGATTTGCGTATGCCCGTTGATGATTGGCAAGCGAGCGGCTAGCGGTGCTCCTGCTGCGCCATCTCCGAGGATTACAGTGGGTGCAGAAACGGGACCAGCAAAGGGAAAAGCAACAACCGTGAATCCCAGAAACGACAAACGCAGTCAGGACCGGAAAAGACGAGAGAAGCGGACAACAGTCGCTCTGAGAAATCCCAGTTCTTCCATGGCAGTTTACTGGGCTGTGCAGTGCTTCGGAGATCCAGTGCATTCTAAGAAAGTTTGTTGCATATGAAGTTGGCTCTTTGGGCTTTGAAGAGGCAGATTAACGTTGGGGTGCCAACCCGGCCGTTACCCATTTAGTTCAGTCCACAAAATAACAAAGTGGGCAGCTTTGCCCGCCATTCTAATCAACTAAGAAGGCCGTCTGGCTAAGTCTGGTCCGGTTGGGAGGAGCGCCGCCCTGCTGCTGCTGTCTGGTCCAAACTGAATGCTTCATAGGTGGGGGACTGGAAGGGGCGGAGTCAGTTGACCTCACTGGGCGTCGTCTCCAAACTGCGGAGGGAACAAAAGAAGAGAAGGTTAGTGAGAGCGCCCCCTCTCGACCCGGGGTGGTATTACCTACCTCAGATAAGCAGTGACGTTCCATTAACGCGCACGCCAGACTGACAAACGTCGTGACTCGGTGGTCTGTGATTCGTCAATTTCGACACAAAGTAGCCTTAGCGGACGACATGCTGACTGCGCCATACGGACGCCCCAGGTGGGGGCTGCTCTGCCAGCCAATGAATGTCTGACCATGTAGGAAGTTCATTAGCATCGTCCATGGGTGGTGGTTTCAGGGTGGCACTTGGGTGGGGTTCTTGGCACAGTCACATCCTCACATTCACAAGGTGATCATGATTTGTAATTAATTGTATACAAAGGTGCGTACGTAACATTTTATAAATCGGATTGTATTTTTGCAAACACATTTCTACACAAACTTTTCTAAATGAGACCCCAGGGTGGCTGCTCTGCTTCTTTAAGATGATGGCCATTCCTGGAGTGAAGCAGTGTGAGCGCCTCAGTCAGTTTCTGCTGACCACCATGACACTCGTTGCCTGTCTGGGGTTCTTCTTCTTTTCACGTCTTTCCTTCAAGTCTCCGTCGTTTTTCTCAAACGGCCTCGAGTCTCGCTTCCCGTCCTTACTGGATCAGCAGCTGTCACTCAAGCCTCTAGCCCCGCCCCAGTCCGGCCGGCACTCAAGGGCTTAGCCCCGCCCACTACCTGATATAACCCTGCCTCACAAGTCAGGTGACTGGACGCTTCATTTTTGGTTTCACAAACTTCCGGGGGGGGGGGGGCAAACGTTTAATTCAGGTGTCCAATAAGCTCCTCGGACCCCGGGGTCTCACCTGCCGGGCTCAGATTGTAGCATAACACAGCAAAACGTACGGCGGCTTCAGAACGTCTTCAGCCCCATCACTTTTACATTAGCCTTACGCTAAAGTGACGTCAATCCATTTTTTTCCATATAAAGCAACAGTCGACACCCCGGAATGGCAAAGTGAAAATAGAATTTGAAACATTTTTGCAAATTTATTAAAAATAAGAAACTGAAGTTTACTGACTGACACAAGTATTCTGACTCTTTATTCAGTTCTTCATTGCAGCAGCCACTCCAGTCGGGAATCTTCTTGGGTTGGACGCCACGAGCGTCACCCACCGGCATATGGGGGCTTGTCTGCCATTCTCCTCTGCAGGTCCTCTCAGGCTGGAGGCCATCGGTGGTCCGCTGTTATCAGGGCCCCCCAGAGACCTTCGACTGGGTTCAGGTCTGGACTCTGGCTCGGCCATTTGAGGTCATTCCCTGAGTTGTCCTTCGGCTACCGCTGTGCTTTGTGCTTCGGGTCCTTTGTCTTGTAAGGAAGACGAACCTTCAGCCCAGTCTGGTGTGGTCCGCGTGTCACCTGAAAGCCAAAGAATGCGCCGCCAAAATAGAAAAGTCCCGCTTGGTCTCGATGAGCCCCCAGGAGCAACAGAACGCAGTCTGACTTGGTGGGGAGCAGAAAGACGTGACGAGTCTACAAACATCTCAGGTGTCAGCAGCTCCTGATCTTCAGCTTGGGCCGCGTGCTTCACTAGTTCTAAATACGTTTGCAGAAATTTCACAAATGCTGTTTTCACTTTGCCATTCTGGGATACTGAGTGTTGCTTGATGCGGTAAAAAGAAAAGAAAAAAAAGGAATTTAAACGATTTCAGAATAAGCCTGAAACATCACAAAATGGGGGAAAAGTGCATGACATGACGTAAAATAAAATAAATTAACGTGACCTTCTTAATCCGGTAATGGGCTGTGCAGGGTCGGAGCCTGTCCAAACAGCTCTGAGTGCAAAGCAGGAGACAACCCTGGGCACCCAAACTGTGCCAGCCTGGAGCCACCAATGACCCGAACAGCACATCTGTGGGGATATGAAGGAGAAATAGAAGAATCTGAAGGAAAACCCACACAGACGGGGGCAGAAAGAGAGAAGATGAAAGGCGCTATATGATAACTAGATAGATATGCAAGGCACTGTATGATAGATAGATAGATAATAAAGGCGCTATATGATAGATAGATAATAAACTGCTATATGATAGATAGATAGATAGATAGATAGATATGAAAGGCACTATATGATAGATGATAAAGGCACTATATGATAAATAGATAGATAATAAAGGCACTATATGATAGACAGATGGATAGATAGATAATAAAGGCACTGTACGATAGATAGATAGATAGATAGATAGATATGAAAGGCACTATATGATAGATAATAAAGGCACTATATGATAAATAGATAGATAATAAAGGCACTATATGATAGACAGATGGATAGATAGATATGAAAGGCACTATATAATAGATAGATAGATAGATGTGAAAGGCACTATATGATAAATAGATAGATAATAAAGGCACTATATTATAGACAGATGGATAGATAGATATGAAAGGCACTATATGATAGATAGATGATTCATGTCTGGTGTTCAGTCAGTCAAGGTGGGCTCATCCCTCTCCCCTCTTCAGATGACTACACTCAGGGGCAGATCTGCTATGAAATTCATGAAGCCTGAGCTTCAGTGCCAGAGGGGTCCCAGAAGCGACTTCTGTTCCCATTGCTTAAAAAATGTGGGTGTCTACTGAAGGATAAGGTTTATTTTATTAATGATACTATTACCGTAATAATAAAGTGTAATTTAATTAAAATAATAGTTCAAATAAAAATGAAAAGTTTATTAAGGTTAGTCGTAAACAAAAAAAATTGTTCAAATGAAGGATGTTTCATTCCAAATATATCCTAAATATACGGGGGTCTAGGGACCCCCATGACAGTTCAAGCTTCAGGTCCAGCACTGACTACAGTGGCGCCCTCTAGTGACTCGTGTTAAATTCAAATCCTCGGCGCTCGCCTAGTGGTCGGTGGCTCAGCGCCAGTGACATTGAGACCCTTTGGGGTCTTCTTCTCCTTCTCGACCACTCATATCTGCTGTTGAATGGCGCCTGGTGGTGTCACCTCTGTGTGACATCAAATCTTTTCATGTTTGGCCCCTGACTAGTAGAACGAGCTGCCCACCTCCATTCAGAATTATGACCCCCTCAGTATGTTTGAAGACCCTTTTTGTTCGGTGAATTTCCATTTGTCAGACATTAGCTGTTGGGTTTTCTAACGTCGGATTCGTAACTCGTTTATATTTTTGTTCTGAGCTCCTCACTTTTCCTGTCACACTTGGTCCAAAACAGTCCCCCAGATTGATGTTCACTCGATTACGTTGAACTCTTTTGTAAGTCGCTTTGGATAAAAATGTCCGCTAAGCAAATAATTATAAATGTAAAGCTCCGTACAGACGACAACACGGTGCAGGATTCAAATGCGGGACGCTGGATCTGTGAAGTGGCAGCGCCCCCCACTGCACCACTTTGCCTACTGGCTCATACTGAAATGGCTGACAGCTATTTAAAGGTGTTAAAATATTTTTTTCCACTCAGGAATGGTGTATTTGTGGTTAAGGCACCATAAAGTTGTAGACAGTGTGACCCTGAGCAAGTCGTTTAACCTGCCTGTCCATCCATCCATTTTCCAACCCGCTGAATCCGAATTGAAAAAAACTATAGGGACCCCAGATCTTCTAAATAGTCTCCTTGGGTGAGGACATCAGACACTTTTTTTTTTTTATTTAAGAAGCACTCTTTCATTCTTTACTCATCTTCTCAAAATATAGCACCTTGCACCGCTATCTATTGTCACGCATGCGTACTTAGTGACCACCTACCTGGCTCTGAACGGGTAACCAGCTCCACCCCGAGACTTGAGTAACCGAAGCAGCGCTGAAAAGCCGCGGGAGGAGGACGCCTAGCCCCGCCCACTCCACCCCGCGAAGACTCCGCCCCTTCCCGCACCGACTCCATAAAACAGAGCAGCTCCCTGAAGGCGGCCTCAGTTACTGACCTGACCGCTGATGTGGGCGGAGCTCCAGCACAAAAGCGCGGTTTACAGCGCAAGACCGACCTGACCGACGCCACTTCGTTTAGTTGATTTTGTGCGTCCAGATGTTTTTGTTCAAAGTAAGCGAGATGACCGCCAGCCTTTTCCCTGTGCCATTTGGTCTGCTGCCTGGCCGCGTAACACCATCTAAAAGTATCTTTAATATATAGCGCCTTTCTCGTGCCTTCATGTCTCTCTCGATATACACTCGTGGAGGAAATTCTACTAATACTGGGAAGGTCCTCCTTTGGTCTCAAAACAGCCTCAATTCTTCATGGCATGGAGCCCACCAGATGTTGGACACATTCGTTTGAGATTCTGGTCCATATCCGCAGATCCGTCAGCTGCGCATTCATCTCCCGTCCCACTACATCCCAAAGGTGTGCTGACTGGGAAGGCCACTGAAGAAAATCTGACCTCTTCGTCATGTTCATGAAACTGGTTTGTGTTGTCATGCTGGAAGCAGCCACTAGAAGGTGGGTCAGTGAGGGGGTGCAAATGCTCAGCAGCAATATTTGAATAGGCCATGGCACCCAAGAGATGGTTGGTTGGTATTAAGTGTGCCAAGAAAATATTCCCTTCCTTGTTACACCACCAGCAGCAGCCTGGACTGTTGACACAAAGCGGGTGGGGTGCCATCACTGGCAAACCATTTGGGTACCTCAGAACAAATCAAGATTCATCAGACCAGCCCACGTTCTTCCATTTTTGGTGATCTTGTGCCCATTACAGCTTCAGCTTTCTGTTCTTAGCGGACAGGAGAGGAACCTGAAGTGGTCTTCTGCCGTGTGGTAGACCACCTGCCTCAAGGTGTGACGTGTTGTGCATCCTGAGATGTTTTTTTTTTTTTTTGCTCTCCACAGCTGCCTTTCTGAACAAGTTCGGCCATTCATTCTCCTCTGACGTTTCTCATCCGGCCGCAAAGCTGTCACCTCACGGGATGTTTCATTGAGTTTTGTGTGAAAATCCCAGCAGTTCAGCAGGTACAGAAATCCTCAAACCAGCCCACATGGCACCAATAGTTGAAATCACTGGAGTCACATTCAGGTGTCTGACGTGAACATGAACTGAAACACCTGACCCGGCTCTAGCTGCAGGATTGTATGCATTGTGCCGCTGCCCAGCGATTGGCTGATTAGATAATTGTACAGATAAGCGGATGGTCCGGTGGGTGTACACAGGTCTCATTTTTTTGACTGGTAAGCCTTGCTGGTCACAGCACCAGACATTGGTGACGAGTCGTTAGTTAGTCAGACAGGTACTGAGCACGTGACAATAAACCTGAAATTAAATATACAAAAGTAATAATAATCATAATGATAGGCTGAGTGCCTCCCAAACCCCCAAAACCTGCTGGTTAAGTGGTTGATGTGTAAAACACAAGGCTGGTGGTCCCAGCTCCATTTATTCGTGTGATGCGCCCTCGTGTTAGAAATAACGAAACATCGGCATTCTGCCCTTGGGATCTTTAAGTCATTAAAGGTAAAAGCTTTAGCTAAATTCATAAAGGTAATGTGAGACGGAAGTTCTGTACTAACGTAGAGTTTTTCATGAACAGCATTGGTCCTCGCTGCTGCAGCCCACTCTTTAGACGACGGTCAAATGAGATTTCTCGGTGGGCTCGTCGTATCTTCAAGTAGCCCAGCCGCCCGCCTAGCATAATGTGAACTGAATTATGAAAACAGATAGCAGTCTGCAAATGAGAGCCTGAAGCGCATCTCCTCCTCATACAGCTGATCTTTTAACAGCGGGGTGGGCTTTATGTGTAAATGTGGAAATTTAAAGGTGACAAATGTTAAAGCCGAGCGTCCATCGCTCATCGTTAACTCGGCTCCTGACGACTCTCCGGTCTGCTCTGCGCATGCTCCGAAGTCGTGAAATTCTTTGCTATAAACATTGAGCGCTCCTATAAAATGTTTTGATTTTGGTCTCCAACTGGTTAATCAATAGCACATCAAGTCGAGCGTTATTTACAAAGCGGGCTTCAGAGAACTAAAGACGAGATCCGATCAATAAAGGAAAGAAAAAGCAGATTCAAAGCCGGCCATAAAAAGCCCGTTCTCTTACAAAATAAAACAGACGCGCGTGTCTACGTCTCATGTAGCAACTCTTTTGAAGCCAAAATGATAAAAAAAAAAAGTTCTGAGTTTTTCCAAATAAGCAGCAGAGTCTCATTCAATATGTGTCAGCCACATGGCCCCCCGTGCAGCTCGTCAAGCCCACTTACAAAAAGGAAGACAGAATGAAGGAATCCGAGGCGCCAAAGCAGTTCGGACGACACGTCCAAGATCAGAAGTCACTCGGCAGTCGTCGTCAGTCGCATGTCCGACCCCATTAATTCGTTTGAATATGCAGCCAGAAAAACAATTCGTTTTAAAATACGACGGGCACACGCCTGGGGTTCCAAAGAAGACGACACGCAGCGGCGCGCTGCTCGTATTGTCGGGCGAAGCCCAAAAAGTCGCAATTATGTGCGGAGGCCTCTGGTTATATAAATGCAAATGGAAGTCATTCATATACCTGTATGCCTGATCCGTGTGGCATTACCATGGTCAGCCATGCGCAAAAATTAATCAAGTTGTGCCATTGGGGTAGGCTCATGTTATTTTATGAACGCATGTGCGCCGTGAGACCCCGGTCCAGCTGTGGCACTCCTGTCACTTAGGGGCCTTTTTATTTCATATTAATATTCTTGATGGCTACGCACATCACCTGTGCCTGTCCAATGCAAACCTGTTCTGGAAACAACTAGCTGGGCAGGAAGGACCCGGATGTGGGAACAAAAAGAAAGGTTATAGCGCCATGAAGCAGCAGCAGGAGGATATGGGCATGGAACCCTCACAAAGTAAAAGCAAGCGCACAAGTGCTGAACCCACGGATGCTACGGGCGGAGATGCGAAAAGGGAATTGGGGTGCAGGATTTGAGGGCAACACCAAAAAACTGTGCATTCATTCTATTTTATACAGCGCCTTTCATATCTATCTATCTATCATATAGCGCCTTTCACATCTATCTATCTATACAGGTATATCTATCTATCTATTATATAGCGCCTTTCATATCTATCTATCATATAGCGCCGTTCACATCTGTCTATCTCTATATCTGTTATATAGTGCCTTTCATATCTATCTATTTATCTATCTATCATATAGCGCCTTTCACATCTATCTATCTATACAGGTATATCTATCTATTATATAGCGCCTTTCATATCTATCTATCTATCATATAGCACCTTTCACATCTATTTATCTATCTATCTATACAGGTATGTCTATCTATCTATTATATAGCGCCTTTCATATCTATCTATCTATCTATCATATAGTGCCTTTCACATCTATCTATCTATCTATACAGGTATGTCTATCTGTCTATTATATAGCGCCTTTCACATCTATCTATCTATCTATTATGTAGCACCTTTCACATTTATCTATCACCTGTGCTACACATCTACGACGGGTTGAAATCTAAACCTAGACCTCTGCATAAACGTTTGCATTGCACCCTCTGCCAGAATATATTTTGCAATGCATGTTATAATAAAATGCATTGCATTTGTCATTCCAACAGATGACGCATGACAAACATTTGAAGTAATAAAATGCATTACTACTAAGGTGTTGCGATGTGCCGTCTGTTGGAATGACAAATGCAATGCACATGTTTGTATCAAGTGTCATTTGGTATGGGAGTAGAAAAAGAAGTTTTAACGTTTGTGACGTGCCATCTGTTGGAATGACAAATGCAGTGCACTTTATTATTACAAATGTTTCTGATGTGCCATCTGTTGAAATGACAGACACAGGAATACACACAAACACTTTTCCTTTAATTAAGGTGGATATCATGTAGCACCTTTCACATCCATCTATTGATCATATACTATAGCCCACCGTTCATGTCTTTCTTTCATAGATTATGTAGCACCATGCACATCTATCTTTGATATAGTTTCTTTCACATCTATCATCAATCATGCACTATAACAGTTTTCAAGTGTTTCTTTATTTTTATGTATCATATTGGATCTGTCTATCTATCTATTATATAGTGCCTTTCACATTATCTATCTATCTATCTATCTATCTATCTATCTATCTATCTATCTATCTATCTATCATATAGTGCCTTTATATGTCATTTATTTCCCTTTGACATATTGTGTCTTTTCTATCTTTTATTGTACTTATGTATCCTTCTCATACAGTACCTTTCATGTCTATCTATCGCTGTTTCTGTTTGTCCATTATATAGCGCCTTTCACATTTATTTGTCTACTGATCATACCTTATATAGCACCTTTAGTTTCTTTCTTTCTTTCTTTCTTTCTTTCTTTCTTTCTTTCTTTCTTTCTTTCTTTCTTTCTTTCTTTCTTTCTTGTCTCATACAGCACATGTCTCATTATCGAACACCATGTCTCTTTAAACGTCCGTCATCCTGAACGTAAGCTCCCCCGGGGTGTGTGGGCCCTCTGTGTGCCTGGATCATGTCCCCCCTACATAGGAGACCCCCGGCTCCCCAGAGGTGGTGGTCCACTGATATAACGCTGGTGGCCCCGACGTGTCCCCTCATCTGTCGCCCGGCGCGTCTCCTGTCTCGTCCTCGGCGGCTTTGACTTTCCGGCAGTTTGTCCCACAGATGCCTTGCTGTATAAATGTCGGCGCCGATGCGTTTTCTTCTCTTTCGAGGGCTACTTGTGGGTCTTTCAAATTCACCACTTGGTCAAAACACCTCTGCTAATATTTATGTCATTAATTTCTTCAAAACAAGACTGAAAGTTATAATAAAAAAGGAAACGCGACGACCGCTACTTAGAATGTAGAACAGCAGGTAACAGACGAAGTGGGAAAGTTATAATTACGACTTAAAACAGAATACCGAAATGACTTTCTTTACTCCTGAGATAAAAAAGAGACGAGGAATGTTGGATTAAAGAGTCTGCAAGCAGAGTCGTTTTTTTGTTTTATTAAAGTTAAATTTTAGATCTGAATGCCAAAATGACAAATGTGAGCAAACATATGGAGTGGCGCCCATTTTAAGAAGCTTTAACAGATCTTCAAAAGAATGAAGTAAACGGAGACCCCCACGTTCTTAGCAGAGAGAAGATTAAAGCCCGACAGTCGGAGTTACCGCTGAGGCGCACCAACGGGTGAGTCCGGTGTCTCAGGTGGCCTCATTCGGGTCCCAGCCCGCCTTTTCATACTCGATTCTAAAAGCTCGTCCTCACAGGAAGCGTAAGTCGCTTTTAATTTCCTTCCATACGGGCTGAAGGATGAGTTTATTTCTCTGAAAATATCCGTCATTTTTTTTCCAGTCTCAAGTATCAGTGGAAATGAATCATGGGTAATTTTGTTTATTCTATAGTGCCTTTCAATGACATCTGCTGTTCTTGATTCGTTTTGGTCGCCATGCTGTCAGAAGCAAAACGAGCCCGAATTGCCAAAAACAAGCGCAAAGTACCCTTTAAAAGTCACATGTAATGACATCGGCGCCCAAGTGGACCACATCAGGCAGCATCGGCCCTGTGGGCAGGCGTCAAAGGACTGCCGGCTTCTAAGCAAATGGGGAAGCCAAAGGGTCACGTGCGCCAAACCGCCCGCCTCATTGACTGGGCCATCCTGCCATCATTTAAATAAAAAGATGGCATTCGAACTTGATAAGTTGCTCTCTGATAACCGTTTACATATAACGAGTCTCATTAGACAAGATAAACTTTATTAATCCCTTGGGGAAATTCAGATGCGTACAGCGGCAGAGCCATAAAAAACAAGGATGCAGACTCACAGGACAGATAATACAGTCAATCAAGTAATCAAGCAACATAAACATAAAAATAAATACATGTACATCGCGCAGATATTTCAAAATGAACTTAACAAGCATCCCGGGAGGAAGCATCGAATTGCGTGAGAGCAGTGGGCAAAAAGACCCCCAGAGGCGCTTCTTATTTCTATGAACCAAATGTTTCCATAACACATTTAATTTGTTTAACTAATTTGGGGCTTTACGTAATACCTAATGGCATAAGGGATGTTACTAGAATGTACCATTTATCTGTGTGCTGACTGGAGCAAATTAAAATATATTTAAATATTATGTAAATGAACCTCAGAGACTCAAGGAACTGCTCTCTTAAAACTAACCAATCAGGTCGTGGAGAGCCTTACTGGCCAGGTGTGCCACCCGCCTAAAATGGGTTGGAATCTATCTATTATATAGTGCCTTTCATCTATCTATCTATCTATCTATCTATCTATCTATCTATCTATCTATTATATAGTGCCTTTCATCTATCTATCTATCTATTATATAGTGCCTTTCATCTATCTATCTATCTATCTATCTATCTATCTATCTATCTATCTATCTACCTGTCTATCTATTATATAGTGCCTTTCATCTATCTATCTATTATATAGTGCCTTTCATCTATCTATCTATCTATCTATCTATCTATCTATCTATCTATCTATCTATCTATCTATCTATCTATTATATATAGTGCCTTTCATCTATCTATCTATCTATCTATCTATCTATCTATCTATCTATCTATCTATCTATCTATCATATAGTGCCTTTCATCTATCTATCTATCTATCTATCTATCTATCTATCTATCTATCTATCTATCATATAGTGCCTTTCATCTATCTATCTATCTATCTATCTATCTATCTATCTATCTATCTATCATATAGTGCCTTTCATCTATCTATCTATCTATCTATCTATCTATCTATCTATCTATCTATCTATCTATCTATCTATCTATCTATCTATCATATAGTGCCTTTCATCTATCTATCTATCTATCTATCTATCTATCTATCTATCTATCTATCTATCTATCTATCTATCTATCTATCTATCTATCTATCTATCATATAGTGCCTTTCATCTATCTATCTATCTATCTATCTATCTATCTATCTATCTATCTATCTATCTATCTATCTATCTATCTATCTATCCTATAGTGCCTTTCATCTATCTATCTATCTATCTATCTATCTATCTATCTATCTATCTATCTATCTATCTATCTATCATATAGTGCCTTTCATCTATCTATCTATCTATCTATCTATCTATCTATCTATCTATCTATCTATCTATCTATCTATCTATCTATCTATCATATAGTGCCTTTCATCTATCTATCTATCTATCTATCTATCTATCTATCTATCTATCTATCTATCTATCTATCTATCTATCATATAGTGCCTTTCATCTATCTATCTATCTATCTATCTATCTATCTATCTATCTATCTATCTATCTATCTATCATATAGTGCCTTTCATCTATCTATCTATCTATCTATCTATCTATCTATCTATCTATCTATCTATCTATCTATCGTGACAGATAGAGGGCGCTCTCGCTCCCTTGAACCCTCAGATCAGACACCAAACACCCTCTTCTCCACAATACTCATAAATAACCAATAACAATCCAATAATCAATCCTGCACTCTCTCAGACGCGTTGCCACCCTTCCATCCAGCTCAGCTCAATCTCTGGGATTTCCACACAGTCCTTTTATAGTCTGTGACCCAGAAGTGTTTCACTGTCTCTGTCCATGAGACTAGGACGCACTTCCAGGTTGTAGGGAAAATACTCCTTGTTCCTCCCTGCAGTGTCCTCTAGCAGCCCCCATGGTATCCAGCAGGGCTGTGGATAAAAACTCCATTGTCCAGGATTTCCTGCTGGTCTTCAGGGCACCTCCATGTGGCAGGGAGGTCTCCATCTGGTGGCCTGGGGGTATTAGCTGGGATGAATGGCCGGCCACTTATCTATCTATCTATCTATCTATCTATCTATCTATCTATCTATCTATCTATCTATCTATCTATCTATCTATCTATCTATCTATCATATAGTGCCTTTCATCTATCTATCTTTCTATCTATCTATCCATCTATTATATAGTGCCTTTCACATCTATCTACCACAAACCCGAACCCTCATCAGCGGCCGTTCAGAGCCCCCCGTGTGGTGAAGCTTTGTGATCCTCAATATTTGTATAAACAACAGGGGCAGTGCATCCACTTCACGTAATAACTTCTGATATAATGATTACCAAGAAGCCCGCATTTGCTGCAGATGGCTGCAATTAAGCCCTAATTTTCATGCATAAACAAAATTGTTTCTTCCATGTAACCGACTCACTAATTGTATGTTAGGCTTCAGAGAATGAAGTCTTTTATTGAAAGGCTCACGAGAAGCCAGACGCCCTCAGATATGGTATGAAGGGGCTTCTCTGCTCTTCTCATGCTGGGAGCTGCAAGTGAAACAGGCTTGGACAACCCCCCCCTCCCAATGCCAATGCCATGACAAGTCAGGTGGCTTTTCCTGCTGCTAAGGTGGGCTTAAGGGCCGTCCAGGGGTCCCTTTCTTCACAGGTGTCCTTCGTCACCTCAGCTTTACTTGTATGACTCCTGGATTTTGGGGGTTTGCCTTCAGTTCTTCTTCCTCTTTAGTTTTATTTGACATTAAGTCTTAACGCATGGGCATGCTGGGCCGTTGCCCCGGGGGTCCCATGCTGATCTATGTATGTTGTGACTTGCTGAGTGGTTGTGTAGGTAGGGGGGCCCACTGCACTGCCTTGCCCCCTTATAATGCTGTTAAGACAGCCCTGCATGAAGTCAGCCTTTCTTGCTCATCTTCTTGGTCAGGGGTCCGCAGAGACTTCCAGGTTTGCTGCAACTCGATTTTTAAAGACAAGTTGATTATTCTACCTGAAGGACTTAGTGACGTTTAGGGGCTTCATTCCACATGACGTGGCCACCCCTCCACATATTACCAGGTGCAGACTGCGCTCAGGTGTCTCCTTGAGATGTTTCTAGAACTTGACTGGAGCCCACCTGTGGCAAAGTGAGGCTGACCGGAGGTTGTTTTCGATGAAGATTGTTAACTGGTGCGTCCGATTAGCACACCACATTGAGCTCCGTCACTTTAAGAACGTGACCCGTGTCATAGGATGCCCACTTTATGAACAGTTTGCTCTTCTAGATCTGTCCTGGTCTACTGGAAGTGCTGCTATTTTGAAGAGGAACCATCGAGGAGCAACAACTTCTCAACTATCAGGTGGTGAACCACACAAACGCATGGGGCAGGTGCCACTTAAAAATGGCCTGTCCTCTGTGGCATCACTCTCGAGGTGACATCAGCACAAGAATGGCGCCGTCAGGAGCTTCACGAAATGCCTTTCCATGGCAGAGCCTGAGATCAGTACGAGCGATGCCAAGGTGTCGACTAGAGTGGTGTAGCCCACCGCAGTGGTGGAAACGCGTTCTCTGGAGCGACGCTTCGTTATCTGTAAACAGGATGCCAGGAGAACGCTACCTTCTGGACTGTAAAGTCAGGTGGAGGAGGATAATGGCAGGGTTTGGGCTCGGGCCCCTTGGCGCCACCTAAGGGTCCTGTTAATACAACGGCAAGCAAAGACGGGCGAGACAAACAGGCACTTCAGTTTGTTGAAGATCCTGTTCTGATCCAGCTTGCCTGTGCCCCCCATGGTCCATAAAGACATGAAGGAACTCGAGGGGCCTCAACCCTACTGAGCACAAACTGGAATGCCAACGGTGAGGCAGATCTTCTCATCCATTATGACCGAAATACGAGACAAATGAGGATTTTAAAAAAATTAAAGAAAATTGGGACCCCAAAGTTGAACAAGAAATACATGACGGGATGTCTGGTGACCACAATGCCAGGTTATTGCTCATACGGCCCAAAGAAAGTATATTTAGATGTTGTAGCCGTGGTCTGGGTACAATTTACACCTTTAGATAGACAGAGAGAAAAGGCGCTATATAATAGATAGAACTTTATCAATCCCCAGATGCACTTCTGAAAATGTCAGAAGAGAAGAGTGGCCTATGCCCAGGAACTGAGTAACGGGCACATGCCACGTCAAGCCTCCTTATAAAATCAGTCCTCAGAAGGCACAAATTCATAAAAGATTTTCTTGAGAAAACCACCTGCTGGGGCCTGCGCTGCCAGCTGTGAATCTCACACACTTGTGTAACTTACTGAGATCCTGCAGTGCCAGGCTGCACCTACTCATCAACCGACGTGACCCGACACTTCATCTGGGCCTTCTCACTCACCATGTCCTCTGGGTGGAGCCGTCAACTGTCCCTGTCCTGCCAATAAGCACACACATAAATACATACATACATATATGTACAGTATGTACAGTAGAAAAGCCAACGTCTGTCTGCCCGCTTTCACGAGAGAACGACTTCACGGATTTACATCTTTTCTTTGTCTGTAATTTGCTTGAACATTCCGGTTGATTCTGCGACTTCTCTCTTTGCACTAAGAATCAGAGTTCACTTGTAGGAGAGAAATATTTGTGCTAATCTGAGACGGTGGGCCGAGGGGAGGAAGAAAAGCGACGTCAGGAGTGGGCAGCCGGCCTACCTCTGCGTTTTGGAGCGTAACTCGCCTCCACTTAGCTAGCGGTACCTGTTTGTTTATTGGTTTTTAAAGTTTGTTCTGTTTTACTGCTATGAGGGCGGAGCGCATAGAAATAAACTGGCCATCCCCCGCAGCTTCACCCGCGTATTAGTGAAACAGGACAGCGAGGAGGGCACTGCCCGTCTCTCTACTCCGGACGTCACACTTCACCCTCCCCTCGGCCCGCAGCCTCTCTCTCAGATTAGCGTGAAAGTATCGCTCCTGCAAGTCAACTCTGATACTTACAGTAGTGTGATGAGAGAAGTCGCAGAATCAACCGGAATGTTGAAGCAAATTCTAGAAAAAAAAAAAGATCTAAATCCGTAAAGTCGTTCTCTCGTGAAAAGCAAACAGACAGACAAACGAGTCTAAAACACTACAAGAAACTTCACACTTGGACCACGACATTTTTAAAACTGTTTCTTAGCGAGCAGCTATGGGTCAAGGGTCACCTACAGTCCAAACGTCAAGTCCCAAGTCCTCAGAGATTTCGTGATGAGTGAGTCAGTGGGATTTGGCTTTTATAGATAAATAAACAAATAAATAACAATACAAGTATACAAAAGCACGTAAAAATAAATAAATAGATACATATGAAAGGCTTTATATGATAGATAGATAGATAGATAGATAGATAGATAGATAGATAGATAGATAGATAGATAGATAGATAGATAGATAGGAAAGGTGCTATATAATAGATAGATAATGAAAGGCACTATATGATAGACAGATAGATAGATAAATAGATAATGAAGGGCACTATATGAGAGATAGATAGATAGATAGATAGATAGATAGATAGATAGATAGATAGATAGATAATGAAAGGCCCTATATAATAAATAGATAGGAAAGGTGCTATATAATAGATAGATAGATAGATAGGAAAGGCGCTATATAACAGATAGATAGATAGATACTGTAAACTGTACGCGACCCTTTCCCATCGATAACAATTATCAATCACATCTCTGCTCGACCCAAAATGGATCACGACCCCTTGTTTAAGTCCGTATGCTTCAGAACATCTCGATACAATAAGGTGGGCACATCAGAGGTGGTCTTGTGCCCTCTGTAACAGGCGCTGCTCGGGGACTCCGCTAACATGCCGCGACTTAGCAGCGTTAAGATGGCAGACCCTGCGCCGCCCGTCACTGGGGTTGTGAGTTTTTCAAACTCCACTTCCTACGGCAGCTGTTGGCTTAAGTTTCGTCTATTCGTTTCATGTCACCGTGTGTCACTCTGGACACGCGTTGACAGCTTCATCTGGGGTGGCTTTGATTTCAGCTCTGTCTCGTCTCATCTCCCTGCTCTTAAGACAATTTTCTTGCCGGAAAATTGCCCCCCTTTTACGGAGGGAGGTATGCAATCATGACAACGGACAGCACTCTCCCATTACTATGTGACAAGCTACTGTTAGACAGAAAATGTGCAAAATAAAGAAATAATCCAGCGAGGGAAAGCAGGGACAGGAGAAAAATAAGCAGTTCCTTATAATGGTTATTACAGACGTGCGACACACGCGCGTTTCTTTATCTTTATCTTTTTTTTGTTTGCTCAGATAAACTGTCGTTTCTTTCTAAGAGTGCGTAGCCCCTCTGACAAAATCACAGAGTGGGCCTGCTAAGTAAGATAAGCAAAGCCAAACCACAGCCTCATCTGCTCTAAAAAAAAATCCTGCTGCGTAAAATCGGAATCCCCCCGACATCGGAAGATGAAGCCGCAGACTAAGGTGCGGCGCTCCGCATTTTGTTAAAATCCGGCAGGAGTTTGGGGTGCGCCTCACAGCAGCCTCGGCATTTTAAGTCCGCCTATCTGCCGTGCACTGCCGGTGTTTGGCGGGCGCTCTTCCATTGCTTTCCTGTTAATCATTTATTTGATTAAATTATATTTACAATACAGCAATATGAAAAAAAAATACAAAAGTCTGACGCGTGAGTGATGGGCCTTGGAGAAGACATCAGTTTGAGAGATGCTTTGTTCCACAAATTGCGTTTAGGTTGGCTTGTCAGAAATTTCACATGATCTCATTACTAATTCAGAAAACTCATCTGCATATCATTTCATTAGACAATGACAGCAAAAAAAAAAAAAAGCAACAATGTCTTATTAAAGTATGAATTAGTGTCAGGAAAAGTAACTATGGAGACCGACTTCGTTTTTCTATCACGCGGTTTACCGAGACAGATTAGAAATAAAAACCAATTTAAGAGTCGGTGGTGTTAATAGCAAATGGGATCGAGCGCCACATCGGACCTGTGGCAGCGACGGGATGAAGGCAGGACAATAAGCGACACGTTTACTCAAAGAAAGAGAAAATCGCAACCGTCTAAAACCTCGCCACCCAACTCAGGGCATTGGGGGGGGGGGGGGGGGGGGGGGGAGGGGTCCGCTTTTCGTTTTCACCCGAGACCTTGTTTTTAATTGGACCTCCTGCAGACCCCAATGGTGTCATTACAGAACAGCACGGTGACGTTTACCTTTTTATAACAAGCACAACTTTTTCCATATCGTGAGACTTTTCAAGTGTTATTTATTTATTTAAATTTATTTGTTACTTACAGGGGCGGCACGGTGGCGCAGTGGTAGCGCTGCTGCCTTGCAGTTAGGAGACTTCGGTTCGCTTCCCAGATCTTCCCTGCGTGGAGTTTGCATGTTCTCCCCGTGTCTGCGTGGGTTTCCTCCCACAGTCCAAAGACATGCAGGTTAGGTGGATTGTCCCTAGTGTGTGCTTGGTGTGTGGGTGTGTGTCCTGCGGTGGGTTGGCACCCTGCCCAGGATTGGTTCCCTGCCTTGTGCCCTGTGTTGGCTGGGATTGGCTCCAGCGGACCCCCGTGACCCTGTGTTCGGATTCAGCGGGTTGGAAAATGGATGGATGGATGGATGTTACTTACAGTCGCTCGTTTACCTGGCACAGGTGGGAATCGTGGCTTCTCTCGAGCGTTTACTGCCCCGTCTCCTCTCCTCTCCTCTCCCCTCCTCTCCTCTCCTGTTCAGTTTCCATTTAAAATTCAAGTGCTATAAAAAAAAAGAAAATTATAAAATAATAAGGCTTCTGGAAAAACATACAAACCCCATATTGAAATCCCATATAGTGGGTCACCCTGAGAGTTTGCGGCCCCCCCCCCCCCCAAAGGTGCTGGCTATCATGGCCGCTGGTACTGGGAGTGTTGTGCAGAGTGGAGGCAGAACCTCTGTGGTTTTCCCCGGTTGGGGTCCATCAGGGGTGAGTTCTTCATTCTACTCAATGGACTGGATGTTATGAAGGTCAGGTGGGGTCCAGTGGCTGTGGGGCATCTGTTGGTGAAGAATTAAGATTCACTGGTCTTGTCTTTGCCGATGCTGTGATCTTCGTAGAGTCAATGGAGGCTCTGATCGGGGCACTCGAGACACTGAGTGAGGAGTCTGAGGGTTTGGGCTCGTGAGGGTCCTGATAAAAACCAACACCAGACCTTTAATGACCTCTTGGGCACGGCCATCAGCAGTGTGTCTGTCTGCGGAGAGAGTGTCGACCTCATCGAGAGGTTTACTTACCTCAGCGGTGACATTCAAGTCTCTGGTGACACTTCATATGAAGTCAGTGGATGGATTGGGAGAGCATGGGGGGTCATGAGGATGCTAGAAAGGGGTGTGTGGTGCCCCCGATATCTGAAAAAGGATAAAGGTCCAAGTCTTTAGAGTCCTGGTGGTTCCTGTTTGTGACACATGGAAGCTCTCCAGTGACCCGAGATGAAGACTCAACTCCTTCATGTGTGTCTCTTCGGAGAATCCTTCGGTCCCGCTGGTTTGACTTTGTGTTGCTCACAGAGTCCCAAATGGGGCACATGACCTGCACTGTGAGGGGGCGTCAGTTGCGGCACTACGGCGTAAACAAACACTGGCGCAAAGATCAACAACCAACACACAATTCTGTCAGTTTCTTCCACCTTCCTTCCTTCCTCCAAGATGGCCTCCCAACTCTGACTCCCCGATGTCAGGCTTCTTTTCAAGCCAAACTCTGAACTGCTTCCGGTGTCACTGCATTGCAAGTCGGGAGCTCTTCAGCGTCATACAAAAACCAGTATTGTCCGCCCCCTGCCATTACCCAAGGACCCCAACAGGGCTGCACTTCCACACTTTAATTCTCATTGGGAATCGGCCTTGAGGACCTCAGCTTTATGAGGAAGAGGAAACCAAAAGGCGAAGGACTTGAAGCTGTGCAGACCCCCCTAATGGGACACGAGGGGTCAGAGTTACTTCTTATCTGCAAAACTTCAAAAAAAAAGAAATCACGTGATAAGCTTTCGCTTTGTACTCTGTAGTGTTTAGAGTCC
Organism: Erpetoichthys calabaricus; assembly: GCF_900747795.2. Taxonomy (NCBI): domain Eukaryota; kingdom Metazoa; phylum Chordata; class Cladistia; order Polypteriformes; family Polypteridae; genus Erpetoichthys; species Erpetoichthys calabaricus. The sequence continues at coordinate 139,950,526 of NC_041404.2, read as the reverse complement.
CCTACTCCTGATCTGTAGATTCAAGCCCCCCATGTCCCCGGATTGGCCCAAAAAATTCTGGTCACCTTACCTAAGAACGTCCCTGAGCAAGAACGCATTCGGATTGATAATGAAACGAAATTATAAATTAGTTATCTTCCTAGAAATTCTTATCTATGTAATGTTTATCTTTATTTTTGTGATTGCCTCATAAATTTCAACTGCTGTGTCTGATGCCGTCACAGAAGGACAGTCTGAAAATGATTTCTGGGATTAATAAATAATAAATAATTAATAAATTAATAATAAATAATTAATAATAATAATTAATAAAGTATCTATCTATCTATCTATCTATCTATCTATCTATCTATCTATCTATCTGTGGATAAAAAACAGAGAATCTGACTTTTTCATTCATGAGTGATATTTTTCCTAACCCTGCTGCTTACACACAAATTGTACTGAGCCTTTTGGCCAATAATGCCGCCCCCAAAAATGTGCCGCCTGGGGCAGACCCCCACCTTCCGCCCGCCCCTAGCTAAGCCACTGGCATCCTGGCCAGAGGCGTAGCTAAGGTTTTCAGCGCCCAGGGACAACTGAAGATATTTCGAGTCCCCTCCTGTTTCCCAAAATGCAATGGGGAAGGGAAAGAAAAATTTTAAATGGCGCCCCCTGGATGCTGCACCCGGGGATGGATGTCCCCCCTTAAGCTGCGCCACTGATCCTGGCTCTGAATGTCCCACTTGCTCATGGTCTGTGTGGATGTTTCATGTTCTCCCCGTCCCTTTTTGACTTTTTCCATTTACTTTGTCTTTTTCTGCTTCTTCTAACTGGCCGTGCTAAACTGGCTTTGTGTGCTTCTGTGACTGAGTGGGCCCTGTGCCCACCGCCGGCTCCTACCTTCTGCCCAGTGCTGCCAGATTAGGCTGCAGTCCCCAGTGACCCTATGGAGGATGATGCGACTTTGAGAACGTTATGTTACAGTATGTCACAAGTCAGATAAAAAGAAAATCCTGGCTTTACGTAACTTTAAATGCGATGCACGTCACTCACATGTATCTGGCTGTCTGATTTGTGACACCCTTTCCAACATGACAAACTGACACTGACAAGTGTATATCCTTTTATAAAATATATATATGGCTGAAAAAACAAACCCAGAAGTCTCTGTGAATGGCAGTTAATGGAACATTCTCTCCGGTTTATGCTTTGGGGAGTTAAGCTTTTCCAGGATGTCCCTTGTCACTTATGCACGTCACCTTCTGGGTCGTCAGAGGTGAGCACTAGATAGATAGATAGATACTTTATTAATCCCAAGGGGGAAATTCACACACTCCAGCAGCATACTGATACAATAAACAATATTAAATTAAAGATTGATAACAATGCAGGTATACAGACAGACAATAACTTTGTATAATGTTAACGTTTACCCCCCCGGGTGGAATTGAAGAGTCGCATAGTGTGAGGGAGGAACGATCTCCTCAGTCTGTCAGTGGAGCAGGACGGTGACAGCAGTCTGTCTCTGAAGCTGCTCCTCTGTCTGGAGATGATCCTGTTCAGTGGATTCTCCATGATTGACAGGAGTCTGCTCAGCGCCCTTCGCTCTGCTACAGATGTCAAACTGTCCAGCTCCGTGCCTACAATAGAGCCTGCCTTCCTTACCAGTTTGTCCAGGCGTAAGGCGTCCTCCTTCTTAATGCTGCCTCCCCAGCACACCACCGCGTAGAAGAGGGCGCTCGCCACAACCGTCTGATAGAACATCTGCAGCATCTTATTGCAGATGTTGAAGGACGCCAGCCTTCTAAGGAAGTACAGCCAGCTCTGTCCTCTCTTACACAGAGCATCAGTATTGGCAGTCCAGTCTAATTTATCATCCAGCTGCACTCCCAGGTATTTATAGGTCTGCACCATCTGCACAAAGTCACCTCTGATGATCACGGGGTCCATGAGGGGTCTGGGCCTCCTAAAATCCACTAAGACCACACTGAGACACTAGGGGGGCACAATCTCTCACTGACTTGTCTCCCATTCCACCCACAGCTATGAGAAGATGCCCAATGAGGGCACCTGACTCCACCCCTTCCTGTCCATGGGCTGTAAACGCATGGCGTTCCCAGAAGGAAGCGACGTTCGTAGGAGATGAGCGACCTGCAAGTTCCTAAAACCTGATGGCTTCTTGCCGACGGCAACTTGTACTTTTTGTTAGTTGGGGGCGCCATCATGCAGTTTTGTTCCTGCCTTTCTTAAGTAAACGGGGAGGCGCGGTTGGCACCCCAACATTTCATTTGGGCTCCTGTGTTACTACTGGTCCATGACTCCCTAAATAGGCTTTTCAGTGTCACCCTGGACCTGCAGTCTTCCATTTTTACCAATTGCGACCCTCATGTAAGTCGCCTATGCACTCCTAGATTTTAAGGGTGGCTGCAGAAAGCGGACAAGCAGGACGTCTTTACCATCACTGCACTGATAGTGACATGTGCTTTTACTAAAAAGGAAGTAGCAGTGGCAGTTGATTGGCGTTAAACAGTCAATCAACAGTTGTCACTTTCTGTCTCAGATGGGCTACAACGGTGACGTGCGGTGAGGTTCATGGCTGGTGACTCCTTCAGAGTCAGATTTGGGAATACTTGTGCTGGTCCTAAAATTAGAATATCACGACAAAGTTGATTTATTTCAGTAATTCCATTCAAAAAGTGAAACTTGTTTATTAGATTCATTCATTACACACAGACTGATGTATTTCAAATGTTTATTTCTTTTAATGTTGATGATTATAACTGACAACTAATGAAAGTCCCAAATTCAGTATCTCGGAAAATTAGAATATCAATTAAGACCAATGCAAAAAAAGGATTTTTAGAAATGTTGGCCAACTGAAAGGTATGAACATGAAAAGTATGAGCATGTACAGCACTCAATATTCAGTTGGGGCTCCTTTGGCCAGGATTACTGCAGCAATGCGGCGTGGCATGGAGTCGATCAGTCTGTGGCACTGCTCAGGTGTTATGAGAGCCCATGTTGCTCTGATAGTGGCCTTCAGCTCTTCTGAATTGTTGGCTCTGGCGTATTGCATCTTCCTCTTCACAATACCCCATAGATTTTCTATGGGGTTAAGGTCAGGCAAGTTTGCTGGCCAATCAAGAACAGGGATACCATGGTCCTTAAACCAGGTACTGGTAGCTTTGGCACTGTGTGCAGGTGCCAGGTCCTGTTGGAAAATGAAATCTGCATCTCCATAAAGTTCGTCAGCAGCAGGAAGCATGAAGTGCTCTAAAACTTCCTGGTAGACGGCTGTGTTGACCTTGGACCTCAGAAAACACAATGGACCAACACCAGCAGATGACATGGCACCCCAAACCATCACTGACTGTGGAAACTTTACACTGGACCTCACGCAACGTGGATTCTGTGCCTCTCCTCTCTTCCTCCAGACTCTGGGACCTTGGTTTCCAAAGGAAATGCAAAATTTACTTTCATCAGAGAACATAACTTTGGACCACTCAGCAGTAGTCCACTCCTTTTTGTCTTTAGCCCAGGTGAGACGCTTCTGACGCTGTCTCTTGTTCCAGAGTGGCTTGACACAAGGAATGCGACAGCTGAAACCCATGTCTTGCATACGTCTGTGCCTGGTGGTTCTTGAAGCACTGACTCCAGCTGCAGTCCACTCTTTGTGAATCTCCCCCACATTTTTGTTTCCCAATCCTCTCCAGGGTGCGGTTATCCCTATTGCTTGTCCACTTTTTTCTACCACATCTTGTCCTTCCCTTCGCCTCTCTATTAATGTGCTTGGACACAGAGCTCTGTAAACAGCCAGCCTCTTTAGCAATGACCTTTTGTGTCTTGCCCTCCTTGTGCAAGGTGTCAATGGTCGTCTTTTGGACAACTGTCAAGTCAGCAGTCTTCCCCCTGATTGTGTAGCCTACAGAACTCGACTGAGAGACCATTTAAAGGCTTTTGAGTTAATTAGCTGATTAGAGTGTGGCACCAGGTGTCTTCAATATTGAACCTTTTCACAATATTCTAATTTTCCGAGACACTGAATTTGGGACTTTCATTAGTTGTCAGTTATAATCATCAACATTAAAAGAAATAAACATTTGAAATACATCCGTCTGTGTGTAATGAATGTATCTAATATACAAGTTTCACTTTTTGAATGGAATTACTGAAATAAATTAACTTTGTCACGATATTCTAATTTTATGACCAGCACCTGCATATGAACCCCAAAGAGTAGCTGATTCACTATTCATGTGGCACATTGACTGCTGGTTATGTTTCATATCTCATCGACATTCTTTACACACACATATCGGTAAGGCGCATATTTGGCTAAGACAGAACTTTACATGAACAGCGGCGAGAGAGCGGAGAGATCGCATTTGCTCCTCACCCTCCATGTTGCAATTCCACAATTCATACTCATTACAATACAAATGAAAGTATTGAGTGATATACAAAAAAAAAAACGGATTTTAATTTCACCTTAATTGAAATATTTATTTTTTTAAGATTTTTATTCTGATGCTTTAAGCAATTTTAATACAGACCGTTCAACAAAAGAATAACAAGGAAAACAAAAGAATATTTTATTTAAGCTCAAAATTTAGTTTTTAAATATTGGATTGTTTTTTTTTTCTTAGTCTGATCCCATTTTTTTATAATATTGAAAACCAGTTCTGGTCTTACCTTTATTTGTAAATGAAGTCCACGCGCCTTTCCTTCTCCATGAAAATCTCCGTCACTTCTTTCTATAAGTCCCTCCTTATTTTCCTTTAGTTTTAAAAATTTTATTCTTTCATTTTGGCTGTCGGTTGGAGAAAAAATTAAAATAAACGGTCCGCTGCGGCGCACTTGACTTTCTGATGTCGTGAACTTATCGGCGCCTCTGCATAGAAGAACAGCAGAAAACGAGCACCTGTTGGGCTCACATGCGCCCCCTTCAGGACGGTACGGTACTCTCTGCCTCACCTTGTGCCTTTTCACTGCGGTTTTATGTCCGATTAGCAAAAATAAATATGTCACACACATTCATTAAAGATCTTAGACAGACTCTGGAAAGTCAGGGTGTTTAATAAACGTGTCTGCAAACCTTATATTGGCGACATACAGCGAGACAGCAACTGGCACGTGCCAATCGCGCGCATCACCCCTGTCAGTGTGAGGAGAGCGCAGTCCGCACAGCCACACCTCGCGTTTCTGCCATGTATTTGAACAGGAAATGCGCAAATTCAGCGATATTGACTATAAAAATGATCAAAATTATTGGAATCACACAGAAAACACATTTATAGCATAGACCAGTGGACACATTTATGTTATCATTATTAGTTTTTTTTACTTTTCGTGATCACAGGTGAGGCTCTGCCACACTTGCCTCCCCTGACCGCACATCCCTGGGCTACAAAACACTGGGGCTGACCACTTCATCAGTGAAGACTCTTTGTTTTATGTTTAAGGCAAGTTGATGATCCTACTCTGAGTGTGTAAATCCAAATGTGCTGAAAGGACTTTCTTAAATACATCATGAACTTGGCCGCTGTCAGGCGTGTGTGCCTGGGGAGCATCTTCAGGGCTCTCTGTTCAGGTAGGGACCCCGAAATCTGAGACTGGCAGTGACGCAGTTGCTGACTTCTTCTCTGTTTCTGTCTGTAGAATAGAAGACGACTCGTGTGAAGAACTCTGACGTCACTTCTGGTTCCATCCTGGAAGGCTGCTTAAGGAAATGCCGTAGACTTAAACGTTTTGACTTGTGCTATTTCAATGTAATCTGAAGAGCCATTCGATAATCAACATACCGCTCTATGACAAATCACTAGATAAATCGTGATTGAGTTCCGACTCTGTAGGCTCATAAGCATAAAGTGTCGCCCTCTAAAGATCTCTAGCTGCCAATTCTTAATCTTTAGGTTTGGACTTTTGAGACAAACCGTTTCCCAAAACTAATCATGAACACCACAGTGTATGTGCTATGACGGAGGGAGGGTTCTTGGAGCTTTTTAGAATGGACATGAGGTAGGAGGTGGACAATCTGACGTACTGTTCTACCTTTATGCTTCATTCAATTTTCTTAAGGCAATTTACTCCACATAATATCTCTATTATATAAAAAAAAAAATCCTGTGACGAGACGAGACTTTTTTCGAGAGATTTCTTCAAGTCCCGCCCTCCTCTCAACCATATTCAACCACGCCCACGGTCTTCTCACCTCTCATTTGTGCACCTCACCTCCACTTAGTTAGCAAACGAGAGAACGAGTTCACAGATTTAGATCGGCTTTTTTTTCTAGAAGTTGCTTGAACATTCCGGTTGATTTTGCGACTTCTCTCATCACGCTAAATTCGCTTGCGGTACCGATTTATTTGCACGACTCTGAGAGAGACACAGCGGGCCGTTGGGAGGTGGGTGGGACCTCTGGGCGTGTACCTTACTTCCACTTAGCTAGCGAACGAGAGAACGACTTCACGGATTTAGATCGGCTTTTTTTCTAGAAGTTGCTTGAACATTCCGGTTGATTTTGCGACTTCTCTCATCGCACTTAGTATCATAATTTGCTTGCAGGAGCGAAATATTCGTGGTAATCCGAGGCAGAAGCTGCGAGGCCGAGGGGAGGGGGAAGCGTGACATCAGGAGTGGGGAGCTGGGGCGGGGCTTTCCTCACTGTCCTGTTTCACTACTCTATGTGGGTGGAGCCACGGGGGACGGCTAGTCATAGCTTATAACAATCATTAAAAATGGTAGGTTATTCAAGTGAGTAACACCAGGGGGAAGATCCAACAAAAGTGACAATAACTGTTTTTTGACAATATGAATAGCAAGAGACGTATTTTGTTTGCCGGTCAATGACATAGAACCTTGTGAGATCTTTCAGGTGAGGAAGGCTTACGTTTCGAGGTCAGGTAGGATGGGGACATGTTGCAGGTTGATCTGCATATGTAAACTGGGCTCTGCACACAATCAACACCCCATAAACCTATAAAATGTAGCAGGAAATTGCACGTTTTGTCAAATGTTCTCCTTTTTCTAATCAACTGATCTGAAATTTAATTTTAAAAATTCCATATTTTTTGAACCGCATTGGTCAAGATGATGTAGGTGCCCGGACTCTACTGGGTGGGTTCGAGTTTGGTGCAATGCAGTTTTTTTAAAGCAGCTCAGACAACTTAATGCAATTTCTACCTTTAAGTGACATCTGCCGAGATGACGGCCCCACGCAGTCCTGTCGCCAAGAAAAAGCGAGCTGCTAAACGACGGAAGAAACAAATAGTCTCATTAAAATGTGAAGGTGTCATCCGAAAACAGCTCTGCATTTCACATTTAGACAAATGCCCTCGCATGCAGAAAGAAAGCCTGATGACTATAAGAAAGAAAAAATAAACTGCCACTGCCAAGTAAATAAAGTTCTATCTATCTATCTATCTATCTATCTATCTATCTATCTATCTATCTATCTATCTATCTATCTATCTATCTATCTATCTATCTATCTATCTATCTATCTATCTATTAATTATATAGTGCCTTTAATATTATCTATCTATCTATTAATTATATAGTGCCTTTAATATTATCTATCTATCTATTAATTATATAGTGCCTTTAATATTATCTATCTATCTATCTATCTATCTATCTATCTATCTATCTATCTATCTATCTATCTATCTATCTATCTATTAATTATATAGTGCCTTTAATATTATCTATCTATCTATTAATTATATAGTGCCTTTAATATTATCTATCTATCTATCTATCTATCTATCTATCTATCTATCTATCTATCTATCTATCTATCTATCTATCTATCTATCTATCTATCTATCTATCTATCTTTTTTCCGGAGAGACTAAAAACACCATAATGCTAGAAGAAGAGTAGTAAAGAGGGCTGGCCAAGGAACGAAAGGCAACCTTTTCTTAAAACTTTTTCACTCCTTTACCTCTCATTACCAGGATGAAACTTTTCGCACCACTGAGATGTGCAACACACACTTGTCGTCAGGAATGGTGGCTATACGAAACTCCAATCGGCAGATCCCGCGATCTCGAGATCAGCGAGTGTGTATGTTTTTGAAACGTTCTGACTTTAAAGAGACATTGTGTGGGTGGGGGGGTGCCAAAAAACAAGAAAACCTAAATCAGAGTGATGGCAAAGAATTTTAAAGTGACTCTCCGAGAGAAGACTGCAAGACTCAATTGGGGCTGACAGGTGCAGCGCAGAAGGCTTCACATATTAGTTGCTTTGGAGTTTGACGCCACCACATGAAACCAGTGCCAGCTTGCCAACTAAAAGGGGATTATCAGCCTCTAAATATGACATATGGGCTCACTGAAACACTAACCAAGCCCACTTTATCAAGTCCATGGTTATGGGGGGGGGGGGACAAAGACGAATTGATCCTAACAGCATCAGGCGCAAGGCAGGAACCAGCCAAGGCCAGGGCTCCAGTCCATCACAGGGCCCACCTGCACTCATATGGGGCCTTATGCTCCCTTTCAGACTATTTAGTATGAAGACCTGGACAGAATACCCTAAAGCTCATCTACAGGCCCCACAGTCTGAACACACACCAGAATCTCTAAAAAGGAAGAAAATCTCTCTATTATAAAAAAAAATCTTGGAAGGAGACGAGATGTGATTTTCTCAGAAGACGTCCCATGAGACGAGTCCGCACCTGGGGCCGGAAATAAAAAACAAAGAGTAGATGACAAAATAGAACGTTGTAAAGAATTCAAAAACATTGGCTCGATACACACGCAGATCAGGTTAGAGATAATGGAAGTACAGAAACTCGAAAGTCTCAAAAACCTGATAGGAAAGATTGCATTAGCGCAAACAAACTGAAATTATTACTCAGTGAAATAACTGAACTGCGAAAAGAGATCGAATATATTGTTCGGATGTAAACTTTAAGTTGGAGACTTGCAGATCATCTAATTCGTGTTGCCATCAGGGAAAAGTAGTGTTTCTTCCCAAAGAGGAGGCTTATCCACGAGAATGAAAAGATTTGTCGTTTGGTGAAAGTGAAATCCACATACGTGAGGGGCAGAGACGTGAAGTTGATGGCATGTAGCACAGGCTGGGGGGGTTGGCGAGCAAAGCGAGCAGGGGGCAATACCCCCTAGTGTATATATAGTGTATATATATATATATATATATAGAGAGAGAGAGAGATTACAGATTTCTAACTCTCCACTACACCCACACCCACAAACAAACTCAATGTGGAGCATAAACTCCACCACAATTAACGCATCGTCAATATAAATATTCAAATTCTGTACACCAGTAAGAATACACAGAGAGGACCACAAAGACAGCACTCTAAAGAGCTCCTAAACGTCCGGCTCGTAGTATTACATATTTTGACTGTTTACACAAATTATATGATTTAATCGATTCAGAGTCTGTAAGAATATGTAGTGGTAATGGTAGCTCAGTGCAGCGTATCATTTCTTCTTCTTCTTCTTCGTCTTCCTCCTTAGTGTTTCCCACTTTTCTATGGGGTCGGCCTTCTGAATGCCGGTGTAGATCCTCAGCCACAGAGCCACCACTCCGTGGAGTGCAGAGTATAACTGACGTATTAAATAGTGCAGTGTCATGAATGACACACGGCAAACGCAGATAAAATGTATTCTACAGTATAAAATACAAAATGTTCAGATTTTTTGTTCAATTTTGTTTTGTCTTGGTAGAGTAATATATTGCTCTACTTTCCCTTATTGTATTATTAATATGTAGCCTTTGTCAGAATGCCTAATCTCACAGATTTACCACTGTTTATAAGGGATTATTGTATATAATTTATCCCCACCTTCCCTTCTATATCTATAACCTCAGGCAATTAGATGTAATAAAAAGACAAGCAGGAGTTAAGTTACACATAAAATTATTGATAAAAATCATAAATAATAACAATATGCAAAGTACATTTGAATATTGGCAACCATACAACCTGATTAAATGCTGATGTGTAGTTTCAGGTGGCACACAGACTTGTAGTTATTTAAAATGTCTCTAGTTAAGCATCATTCAGCTTTCTTCAGCACAGGCCGTATGCCTGTTCCAATATGGCTGCTAAACTGTGCTCTCCATTGTGTTGTCCTTTCAGTTCATGGTGTGATGGTCTTCATCAGTTGTTGGTGAGTAAGAGAGAGAGAATGTAGTTGAGCAAGCAGATTTATAGATTCTCTGTCCAACCCCTAGAGCCAATAGGACATCATGGTACTTAAAAGCTTCTGATCCAAGCCAATTCCAAACAGCCATACTTCAGATCAATGGGGGGGGATACAACATATTAAAACCTGCCACCCCCCCCCCTCCAAGACCATATGCTAAAGTAACCTGGCTTCTTTGCGGGGGGGTTGAAAGACTTTAGCAGAGAAACACTCGCCAAACTGGTTTAAAGCACACACACCCCCCCCCCACCAACTCTGTCGTAAAATTCAAAGAAACTCAGTCGTAAAGGGGGGCAAACACGAATACCTCTCACCAAAGTAACACTAAATTGCATTACTTTGCCTAAATTACAAATACAATACAATTTATTTTTTGTATAGCCCAAAATCACACAAGAAGTGCCGCAGTGGGCTTTAACAGGCCCTGCCTCTTGATAGCCCCCCAGCCTCGACTCTCTAAGAAGACAAGGAAAGACCCTTGTAGGGAAAAAATGGAAGAAACCTCGGGAAAGGCAGTTCAAAGAGAGACCCCTTTCCAGGTAGGTTGGCCGTGCAGTGGGTGTCAAAAGAAAAGGGGGTCAATACAACACAGTACAATACACAGAACAGAACAAATCCTCAGCACAGTATAAAAATAAAAATTTTAGAAGTACGGAGCAGAATTTAACAGTAGATGATATCACATAATAAGATTTGGATATTTTTAGGGTCCTGGAGACCTCATCCATCAAGCTGCCTTCCCCTATTGGCCAGTCCACAGCTGAGTCAGCGCTGGGCCAGCCAATCCGATGAAAGGACCCCTCTTTCCCACGATTCCTGCGATCCTCCATCAGGGATGACTTTACCGTAGGCAGGCAAAACAACTTGGCAGGTGAGCCGTGGCACCAAGTGCTACATTTGAGTATCGAGAAGAGAAACAGAATAACAGTGAGGGTCAGTATCCAATTAGAACTATCATGTTACTTATGTTTTAGATAAAGACATACAAAATATTTATCAAGTTATATGCAAAATCTCACATCACAACAAATTTGTTTCTAATATTTGACACCAACTGCATCAGCTGCAGAACTGAGAGACCTCAATGGTTATATAAGTTGTAGAAAAGGCACTATATAGGCACCTGACCCGGCACAGAACGACACAGAGGCACGTATAAAACACAAGGACTTTTATTTTCGTCTTCCCCGTGACCCACAGGCGATACACAGTCCCACAAGCACTCTTTTCCACACCAACAATTCCTTCTCTACTCTCCCACCACTCGTCCTTAAGCGTTGTCCTCCTCCTCCCAACTCTAGCTTCTTGAGTGGTGGTGGCTGGACCTTTTTATACCCCACCCGGAAGCGTTCCAGGTGCTTGACCACCTGGTCCTAATTGCATTTCCGGGTGGGGCTGCAGATTCAACCAGCCAGGCTGCAGACTCCATGCAGCTCCCCCTAGCGGCCATCCGAGCCCCCAACCAGGCTGTGGAAGACTCCATCTCCCATGGAGCCATGCGCCAGGTTGGGGAGTCATCGTCCGCCAGGGATGCTGCCACCAAGTGTCCCGGGGGAAGTATTGAAGTGTCCATGGCTGCTCCCCTGGAACAGATGCAGCAGGGGCGTCCCTGCTGGGCATGGGACCCGGCTGTCCATCACAAAGTTTAATAAACGCTAATTTACCCATTTGAGAGCAGGAACTACAGGGGATTGAAATCATCATGAGGGGCATCCGGTCACCAGCTGAAACAGGGGAGGGGCTCCAGAAGGGGGGGGGGGGGGCGTCAATTTATAGACCTCCTAGTGTCTGAAGTGCTCAGATCTGTCCGAGGCCTAAAACTGTCCTGACTGCAGCTGGACCCTTCTCATCAAAACCACTCTGAATTCACCGATAAAACGTAGACAATGACATAGCACTGGCCGGCATAGTGGCCCGCTGGGTAATGACGGTAGATGGGCAGACCTTTCAAAGGGTTGAGCGTGCTGTCTGGGTCACCTGCATACCAAACGTCTTACAAAGCAATCGTTACGGCGTCTTATGGTGGCGGAAAACGTTTTTTTGTGAAGACGATGAGACGAATCTCAGGCCAGACTTTTCAATTCACAGCTGAGGCAACAGCCAGTGAAGGCGGAGGAGGGCACACTTTCACTTCTCTTTTTTAAGAGGTTAGGACCCCAAAAGGAATGAAGCCGCATCTTTTCTCGATAATTAAAAAAAAAAAAAAAAAAAACCCTCGAGCCCACGATGTCGTTACACTTCAAACCAACAAGAATCTGTTTCAGGAGAAAATGCACTCCTGTTCGTAACGCGCCTTATGTTTTCAGCGTATGGATTATTTGTGAATGTTCCAGGAATAGACGCAGCTACCCCCTTCAGTACAAATGAGATTTTCGTTTTAAATAATTTAGCCAGTTGCCATTCTTTTTTTTATTTAATAAGCTGACAATGCAAGGAGGCCTCTTTTCCACTTTCCGATTCCGGGTAGAGAATATGTTTCAGCTTATGTCTTTGTCAAGCAGGAGAGCCAATTATATTTCTAGCAATCAATATGATCTAACTCCGTGAGCAGTAAATAAGTTAGCTTTTGTTTCCATTTCTCCTGTATGTACTTTTGTCAGATTTTTTAAATATAAATTGAGAAACGTTTGCAACGCAGCTGTATAAGCTATATTGATTTAATGTGAAAAAACGCGATTTAAATGACTGCTTATATAAAGCGGACAGAAGGAAGAATGCAGAAACAGCTGGGCTGAAAGGAAAATAAGAACACAAAAAAAGTCTTTTTTTTTTTGCTTTGAGCAAAGAATTCAACTCCATTTCTGGTCTCCGTGTCGAGTTTGCATGATATGTGCCTTGGGTTACTATCCAGTTTAATCACACGTCCCAAAGATGTTTGTGTTTCGCTCAACTGTCAGGTCTCATTTGTCCAGGTGCTCTGTAATGGACAAGTAAGAGCGAAAGAAATATGACAAATATGAGAGGAGACCACGCGGTCCATTTGTCACTTGCTTGTTTAGCTAACAGCTAAGCTGCCCCCATATCTCATCCAGAGCCTTCATAAAGGGTGTCGAGATTTCTGCCTTCAAATCCCCACGGCTTAGTAGTTTGTTCCAGTTTCCCACAACTCTTTGGGTAAAGAAGGGGCTTCCCGGCTTTAATCCTCAATGCACTTCCCCTTAATTTACACGGGTGTCCTCGAACATGTGATTCATTGTTAAGTTGATGGAATTCGGGTGGGTCTACTTTATTGAGAAGGGTCCAGCACCAGTCAGGACAGTTTTAAACAGTGACAAAACTGAGGTTCTCCTCATTGGCTCAAAATCATCATTATCCAAAACCAATAATCTTTCTCTTATTATTGATAACTCTGTTGTTTCCCCATCACCTCAGGTCAAGAGTCTGGGTGTCATCCTCGACCATCCTCTATCTTTCCAATGTCACATTAATAACGTCACCTGGTCTGCTTACTTCCACCTACGTAATATTAATCACATTCGCCCCTCCCTCACTCCTCATACCGCTGCCATTCTTGTTCATAGTCTTGTCACTTCTCGGCTGGACTACTGCAATTCACTCCTCTTTGGTTCTCCCTAATAAATCTCTTCATAAGCTTCAGTTAGTCCAGAATTCTGCAGCACGTATCATCACTCGAACCTCATCTATTCACCATATTACTCCGGTCTGGCAGCAGCTTCATTGGCTCCCGATCAAGTTTCGAACTGATTTTAAGATTCTGCTATTAACATTTAAAGCCATTCATAACCTCACCCCTCCATATCTGTCTGACCTTCTTCATGTTGCCATTCCATCCCGTAACCTTAGATCCTCTTCCTTCACCCATCTGACCACCATGGGGAGCAGAGCTTTCAGCCGTTCTGCTCCCAAGCTCTGGAATTCATTACCTGCGGATCTCCGAAATATCAAATCATATTCATCCTTCAAATGTAAACTTAAAACACATCTGTTTAAAATGGCTTTTTCTTTTTCCTCCTGATTATTGTGGTTTTGTTTGGTTTTAATTTTTAGATTTTCTGATGTTTTAAGTTGTTTATAATTGTGTCTTTTATTTATTTATTGTTTGTTCCAAAGACATGCAGGTTAGGTGGATTGGTGATTCTAAATTGGCCCTAGTGTGTGCTTGGTGTGTGGGTGTGTTTGTGTGTGTCCTGCGGTGGGTTGGCACCCTGCCCGGGATTGTTTCCTGCCTTGTGCCCTGTGTTGGCTGGGATTGGCTCCAGCAGACCCCCGTGACCCTGTGTTCGGATTCAGCGGGTTGGAAAATGGATGGATGGATGGATGTTCAGTGTCCTTGAGTTCTCTGAAGGGCGTCTTGTATAAATAAAATGTATTATTATTATTATTATTATTTTAAGCCTCGGACAGATCTGAGCACTTCAGACACTAGGAGGTCCATAAATTGACCCCCCCCCCCCCAACCGTTTCTGGAGACCCTCCCCGTTTTCGCTGGTGACCTGACGCCCCTCATGATGATTTCAATTCCCTTTAGTTCCTGCACTCAAATGTGTATTCAGCGTTTATTACACTTTTAAACTATCGAGGTCTCTCAGTTCTGCAGCCGAAGCAGTTGTTTTGGTGTCAAATATAAGAAACAAATTGAACAAAAAAATTGGAGCATTGTGTATTTTATAGAATACGTTTTATATTTGCGTTTGCCGTGTTCTCATTCTTTTTAAGTACCATGATGTCCTATTGGCTCTAGGGGTTGGACAGAGAATCTATAAATCTGCTTGCTCAACTACATTCTCTCTCTCTTACTCACCAACAACTGATGAAGACCATCACACCATGAACTGAAAGGACAACACAATGGAGAGCACAGTTTAGCAGCCATATTGGAACAGGCATACGGCCTGTGCTGAAGAAAGCTGAATGATGCTTAACTAGAGACATTTTAAATAACTACAAGTCTGTGTGCCACCTGAAACTACACATCACCATTTAATCAGGTTGTATGGTTGCCAATATTCAAATGTACTTTGCATATTGTTATTATTTATGATTATTATCAATAATTTTATGTGTAACTTAACTCCTGCTTGCCTTTTACTACATCTAATTGCCTGAGGTTATAGATATAGAAGGGAAGGTGGGGATAAATTATATACAATAATCCCTTATAAACAGTGGAAAGTCTGTGAGATTAGGCATTCTGACAAAGGCTACATATTAATAATACAATAGGGGAAAGTAGAGCAATATATATTACTCTACAAAGACAAAACAAAATTGAACAAAAAATCTGAATTTGTATTTTATAGAATACGTTTTATATCTGCGTTTGCCGTGTCTCATTCATGACACTGCACTAATTAATACGTCAGTTATACGCTGCACTCCACGGAGTGGTGGCTCTGTGGCTGAGGATCTACACTGGCAATCAGAAGGCCGACCCCATAGAAAAATGGGAAATACTAAGGAAGAAGACGAAGAAGAAGACAAAGAAATGATACGCTGCACTGAGCTACCATTAACACTACATATTCTTACAGACTCTGAATCGAATAAATCATATCATTTGTGTAAACAGTCAAAATATACAATACTACCAGCCGGACGTTTAGGAGCTCTTTAGACTGCTGTCTTTGTGGTCCTCTCTGTGTCATATCATTAGTACTTTATTATTACTTGTGTACAAAATTTTAATATTTATATTGACGATGCAGGGCGGCACGGTGGCGCAGTGGTAGCGCTGCTGCCTCGCAGTTAGGAGACTTGGGTTCGCTTCCCGGGTCCTCCCTGCGTGGAGTTTGCATGTTCTCCCCGTGTCTGCGTGGGTTTCCTCCCACAGTCCAAAGACATGCAGGTTAGGTGGATTGGTGATTCTAAATTGGCCCTAGTGTGTGCTTGGTGTGTGTGTGTGTGTCCTGCGGTGGGTTGGCACCCTGCCCGGGATTGGTTCCTGCCTTGTGCCCTGTGTTGGCTGGGATTGGCTCCAGCAGACCCCCGTGACCCTGTGTTCGGATTCAGCGGGTTGGAAAATGGATGGATGGATGGATTGACGATGCATTAATTGTGGTGGAGTTTATGCTCCATATTGTGTTTGTTTGTTTGTGGGTGTAGTGAAGAGTTAAAAATCTGTAATCTCTCTCTCTCTCTCTCTCTCTCTCTCTATATATATATATATACACTATACTGTATATAGACTAGTGGGCATTGCCCCCTGCTCACTTTGCTTGCCAATCCCCCCCGGCCTACGCTACGTGCCAGCCACTTCACGTCTCTGCCACTCGCTTTTATGGATTTCACTTTCACCAAACAACAAATCTTTTAGTTCTCGCAGATACGCCTCTTCATTGGGTACAAACACTGCTTTTCCCTGATGGCAACACGAATTAGACGATCCACAAGTCTCCGACTTAAAGGTCCTCTCTGTGCATTATTATTGGTGTACAGAATTTTAATATTTATATTGACGATGCGTTAATTGTGGTGGAGCTTATTAATGACGCACTCACCCTCAGAAACATAAAGAGGTATAAAGTAGTCATCTGAGTCGCCTAGCTAAGACCTTCTCTGTTAGCCGAGTGGCTTTGCCGACCCATTGGGGACGATGGCTCGCGACCGCACAGCAAACACCAAGAGACGTTTATCACATCAGCACGGCCGTTTATCCTGGTGAAGCTTTTTGTTTATTTAAAATTGATATTTTTTTGCACACACATCCAGTTTGCCACCATTACTATAACAGTACATTTAGCACAAAAGTGTACCGTTATCATGGGGGTGGGGGGCATGGAAAGTGGGTGGAGTCAAAAGAGACACCGCTGACGGGGGGCTCAGGACGTCTCAGGTCGCTGAATCTACCCGAGGCCTAAAACTGTCCTGACTGCAGCTGGACTCAATTGACTTTATCGACGCCTTTGAGGTCTCCGTGAAGTCTCCTCTGCTCGAGACTAAACAGGTGTGATTCTCCGAGTCTGTCACTGTATGACAGGACCTTAAGTGCTGGGCTGCAGCTGGCTGCTCTCCTCTGTGCAGCTTCAAGTGCTGGTATGTCATTTTACTTTCTCGTATACAAAGTACAGGGAAAGTATTGGAATCCTCCAAAAAATCCATTTTGAGATTTTGATGAATCTCGACATTTTAGACCTCCCTGAGTCCGAAAATACAATTTCTGGAATTATGTGTATCTGTCTGTGTGTGTGTGTGCGTAAACACGATAACTTGAGTTCGCTTTCACTTCGGTTAACCAAATTTTGCATAGAAGTATTAGGTACACAACATAGATTTCTATCAACTTTTGGGCTATTTCCACTAACCAGAAGTGGTACTTTACGTTTTATTCAGGCAACTGCAGAGTCTGATTTATTCAACTTTACTTTTAGAATAATTATTGAATATATTATTAATTTGATTTGATTTGTTGTTGATTGTTCTTTAATGTACAAAATATAAAAATAGAATCCTTGTCTTGTGGTTTACTCCTCAAATATATAAAGTCGAGGGGAGAGCACTCCTGATTTTTTTGTAGTGTGGTGATCAGAACTGCACACGACACTCCAGTGCATTATCTATTTTTATATAACATAAGTTAAGATACGACTGCAAACCCCCTTCCTCAGCAGCCAGTCCTTCGGTGTCCTAGTGGTCAGCCTCTCTCCTCTTCCTTAATTACTCATTTTAAATGCCAACTGGTTATTATTAGAGAAGCCTTTGCAATTGCTTTACCTTTTAGAACATAGGAAATCTGGAAAACGAGAGGAAACTGTCCAGTCCATTGGCCACTCACTTTGTTTTGCTAATAGCTGAGCTGTCCCCACCTCCGAATGATTGTGTCCAGGGGGCCTCATGCGTAACGCCGTGCGTAGAATTCACACTAAAACATGGCGTACGGACAAAAGCGGAAATGTGCGTACGCACAAAAAAATCCAGATGCATAAATCTGTGCATACGCCAACTTCCACGTTCTTCCGCTCCATAAATCCCGATCAGCGTGAAACATAACGCTCATGCACGCGCCTGCCACCCCACCCAGACTCCTCCCAGAATTACGCCTCTTTGAATATGTAAATCAATATAAATAGCCCCTTATGTTTTGCATTCTGTGAAAAGACAATGGCAAAATCATGGGGGGAAAGAATAATTTCAGCGAATACCAAATAGAGACAAGGAAAAACGTACTATTTGTTGGTTTAAGCGGTGATATAAACAACAAAAGGAAGTTGATCGAGTAACAGAGGGGCGGAGAAACTCGAAAGTTCAAGTTCAGAAAGTCGCAAAGTGCCCAAAATAATTAAGAAGTGGACAGATATCAAAGTCGGTGTGAAAAGGCGAGTCGTAGCCCACCGTCTGAGAGTCATATGGAAGCATATTAAGGTACAGAGAAAAGAAAAACAAAATAGGGACACAGTGGAAAAAAAGCTGGAAATGTCAACTTTAATCTCGAAATTTCCACTTTAATCACGTAGTTTATTTTGTCATTAAAGTAGAACATCATAAACTTCATTTTAAAATCGATTAATTTACTAGTTTCTCAGATCCCATCGTAACTAAAGTAGCACGTTAAATGCTTTGTATTTTATGTGTTCTTCTATGTGTGTGGATCACTACGTGCTTCTTAAACGGGCTTCCTCTCCCACCGACAGGACGCAGAATCCGTTACATTCATGATATCACAGCTCGCTGAACAATTTAAATATTAAGACGTATACTTGATATCATTTTCATAATGATAAGAATTAAAGCATGTTATTAAACACAGGGACACGGAGGTGCAGTGATAGTGACAAGCTGGCGCCCCGTTCAGAAATTGTTCCTGCCTCCCGCAAGATGCTTCTTCTCCTCTCCAGAGCATATCTCCACCACTCCAGGGTCTCCTCGACCTGCTCCCTACTCTCACTTCTTCTTCGTCTTCTTTCGGCTGCTCCTGTTAGAGGTCACCACAGCGGATAATCTGTTTCCACCTCTTCATGTCCATTCCATCTTGCTCTGTCACACCCCATCACCTTCATGTCTTCTCTCAGCACATCCATAAACCTTCTCTTAGGCCTTCCCCCTTTTCCTCTTTCCTGGCAGCTCTATCCTTAGCACCCTTTGCTCATTATATGTCCAAACCAACGCAATATTACCTTCGCTACAGATCACAATGTCATCGGCAAACATCACAGTCTCATTGTCCATCACCATTATAAATAAGAAAGGGCTCAGAGCCGATCCCTGATGTAATCCCACCTCCGTCACTCCTACCGCAGACCTCACCACGGTCACACATCCCTCGTACATATCCTGTACCGCTCTTACGTACTTCTCTGCCACTCCCGACTTCCTCATACAAAACCACAGCTCCTCTCGAGGTGCCCTGTCATAAATGGTGCCATACAGTGGAATGAAGCGTAGTCTAAACTTAAATGAGTCGCCCAACTTCACAGATGCCCTCATAGTTTGCTTGTTCATTCTCTGTTCCCAGATCAGCACTGCCATATCTTAGCCTGGAAACCAAGTGGGAAGGTCGACTGGTAGTGCTTCTGATCTGCAGCAGCCAGAAATGATTTAAGCCAATATTAATTCTCCAATCTGCATATACCAGATTGTTTAGTTATCAAGGGTATATTTAATTAAAGCTATTTAAACCTCAGCGTTCCTGCTCCGCCAAGTTTCACATCAACTGACAGTTTAACTCTAAATTTCAACTGAATGGTCTTGCCATTGACACAATTGGTGAAAATCTTATATTTGCAAGAACCAGGGCCGTTGTAATCCTGAAGTGAAGCTCTAAATATGTACTGTAAAAAAAAAAAAATGTTACATTTACGGTAAAGCACTGGCAGCTGCGGTTGCCAGAACTTTACTGTAAAAAAGAAGGTGACAATATTTTGAGGTCTACGGTATAACTTTGTAGTAAATAACCTTCTCCTTTACAACACATTCCAATAGAAGTGAACGTTTAACCATAGCCTGATATCCATGCACTGTAATCAATATGCCAATCAATAAACCAACAGAAAACAATGTCAGGATCAAACACCAGCACCCCGTTTGGATCAGTAAAGTAACAACCTCCAATAGCAAACGTATCATCTTCTTATATAATGTGTCTGTTTGTCTGTCCAGGATTTTAAATCACCTGTAGCTCGCAAACCGTTTGACCGATTGACCTGAAATTTGGCACACATATACTATGTGACGTCTACTGTCCACTTTCAGGGTGATGATTGACCTCCAAGGTTATTCCTCTTTTTATTTTTATTTTATTTTATTGTAGAATCAACTCCCAGCATGCGCTGCAAACTGCTGTTCTCATCCCTACCACCTTTGCTGTCACTTCCTCTTCCTCTTCAAATCTTAAATCACTCTTGAGGAAGACTGAAGACTTACGTGCCAGCTTAAGTGAAAAATTAAGAAAATCGTACTAAGTAACTGCAACACAAACACTGACTTCATCAATTCTAACGTGAAAAGATGCCAGCAAAAGAAGAAGAGAAGAAGCGAGCTGCTAGGATGGAGGAAAGAAGAGCTGCTCAGGAAACAGCAAGCGCATCAACCTCTGAGCACACAACTGATAAACGTACAGAGAAAGAAAGAGGAGGAAAACTAGGAATGATCAAGTCAAGTGGATTCACTGCACGTTATTGTGTAGTGCACCGTTAAAGGTATAATTACAGTTAGTTGCCTCACATTTTTATGCAATCGTTTTGTTCAACCCACTGAATTAAAGCTGAAAGTCTGCACTTCAACTGCATCTGAGTTGCTTCATTTAAAATTAATTGTGGTAATGTACAGAACCAAAATTAGAAAAACGTTGTCTCTGTCCAAATAGTTATGGACCTAACTGTATATACACTGAAAATAACTCAGTGTTTATGGTAGTTACGGCGCACTGTCCGGTGGAGAAGTAAAGTTTGCTTTTGTGGTGTTTGGTGTCCTACAGGTGTGCCAACTTATTGAATACAGCCCACCAGAAATCAGCTTCCATAACCTCAAAAAGCCCCCAGCATGCAATAAAAAATAAATTTGCTAACTTTGTTGAAGTTTTTTTCCTTACTGTGCAAAGGTCTGTGGATCACTGGGCACAATACGGTAAAAGGGGGGCGTGTCCTCATGCAAATATCGTAACTTTAGTGTTACTGAAACAGCACTTTACATTTTACGGTTGTTTACCTTTGCTATTTAACAGTTTTACACTGTAAAATTAATAGTGATTTTTTCAGTTGTGGAAAAGGAGCTATATCAGCACCGACCCGACACAGACTGATAACGGAGGCACGTAAATATGAAACAAAAGATTTATTTTTCTTCAGCCATGGGGCACGTCTTCCCCATGTCCCAAAGGCCCTACACAGTCCTCAAAAACACACAAAAAGGAAACACCAAAACATCCTCTTCTTCCTCCACTCCTCCCAGGCAGCTTAGTCCTCCTCCTCCTGACTCTGGCGCCTCGAGTAGTGGCTGCTGGCCCCTCTTATAGCCCACCCAGAAGTGCTCCAGGTGATGATTGACTGCACTTCTGGGTGTGGCTGCATCAGGAAGCCGTGCAGCTCCCCCTGGTGGTGGCCACAGAGACCAACAGGGCTGAACTCCGGTGTTCCACGATTGTGGCCCCGACGCAACCCAAGGGGGCTGCCACCAAGTATTCCGGGGGACATAGTGTGCAGCCCATGGCTGTTCCCCCAGATTCAGTGCCAAAGGGGCGTCCGCCACACAGTGTAACCGTAATGTATCCGTTAACGGTATGGAGCATATTTTGAAGGCAGAAAAAATATTGATTTTAAAGAATGTGGCTGTAAAAAATAATGAAATGTATTGTTTAAGATATACAGGTCATTTTCAGAAAAACATAAGGTAACTTTCCCTTTTTTCAGAAAAGGTATTCTACTTTCATTATTTAGACTATTTTTACCATTAAATTTACTGACATTTTTTTACAGTGTTGAGGATTCAGAAAGTATTCGGACCCCTTCACTTTATGCACCAGTAATTTGATATGGATAGAGCTGACATTTTTTTGGCCATCAATCCACACTCAATAACCCATAATGGCAAAGTGAAAGGTTTGTAAATTTCATACAAATCAAAAACTGAAATCTCTCATTCATACAAGCACTCCAGATTGTGCTCAGGTCCATTCTGATCGTTTAAATGTCCCTCAAGATATTCACCACAGTAGCGACTCATGATATGAGTTGTAAACAGGGGCGGACTGGCCATTAGGGCATTTGGGCAATGCCCGGTGGGCCGCGGACTCTGGTCTGGTCATGGGCTGGCCGTTTCATAAAATAAATTTTATGGACTGGTTACTGTGTGACATTAAAATTAATTTTCTAAACTACTAAACATTACAGTCATATGAAAAAGTCTGCGAACCTCTCTCAGCCTGCATAATAATTGACTCTCCTTTCAACAATAAAGATAACAGTGGTATGTCTTTCATTTCCTAGGAACATCTGAGTACTGCGGTGTTTTCCGAACAAAGATTTTTAGTGACGCAGTATTTAGTTTATGAAATTACATCAAAAATGAAAAACTAACTGTGCAGAAATGTGGGTCCCCTTGTCATTTTGCTGGTTTGAATGCCTGTCACTGCTCAATGCTGATTACTTGCAACACCAAATTGGTTGGATGAGCTCGTTAAGCCTTCATAGACACGTGTGTCCCATCATGAGATATAAAGGTATTTAAGGTGATCAAGTGCAAGTTGTGCTTCCCTCCCTTTGACTCTCCTCTGAAGAGTGACAGCATGGGATCCTCAAAGCAACTCTCAAAAGATCTGAAAACAAAGATTGTTGAGTCTCCTGGTTTAGGGGAAGGCTACAAAAAGCTATCTCAGAAGTCTAAACTGTCAGTTTCAACTGTAAGGAATGGAATCAGGAAATGGAAGGCCACAGGCACAGTTGCTGTTAAACCCAGCAGGTCTAGCAGGCCAAGAAAAATACAGGAGCGGCATATGAGCAGGATTGTGAGAATGGTGACAGACAACCCACAGATCACCTCCAAAGACCTGCAAGAACATCTTGCTGCAGATGGTGTATCTGTACATCGTTCTACAATTCAGCGCATCTGTATGGCATGGTGATGAGAAAGAAGCCCTTTCTGCACTCACGCCACAAACAGAGTCACTTGTTGTACTCAAATGCTTATTTAGACAAGCCAGATTCATTTTGGAACAAAGTGCTTTGGACTGATAAGACACAGATTCAGTTATTTGGTCATAACAAAAAGCACTTTGCATGGCGGAAGAAGAACACCGCATTCCAAAATAAACACCTGCTACCTATTGTCACATTTGGTGGAGGTTCCATCATGCTGTGGGGCTGTGTGGCCAGTTCAGGGACTGGGGCCCTTGTTAAAGTCGAAGGTCGCATGAATTAAACCCAATATCAACAAATTCATCAGGATAATGTTCAAGCATCAGTCACAAAGTTGGAGTTACGCAGGGGTTGGATATTCCAACAAGACAATGACCCAAAACACAGTTGGAAATCTGCAAAGGCATTCATGCAGAGGGAGAAGTAGAATGTTCTGGAATGGCCATCACAGTCCCCTGACTTGAATATCATCGACAATCTATGGGATGATTTGAAGCAGGCTGTCCATCAAATTGAACTGAACTGGAGAGATTTTGTATGAAGAATGGTCAACAAGACCTCCATCCAGAATCCAGACACTCATCAGAGGCTATAGGAGGACAGCGTCGAGAGGACAAAAGGAGGCTCAACTAAGTATTGATGTCACATCTCTGTTGGGGGGCCCACATTTATGCACCTGTCTAATTTTGTTATGACACATATTGCATATTTTCTG
Source organism: Erpetoichthys calabaricus (assembly GCF_900747795.2). Taxonomy (NCBI): domain Eukaryota; kingdom Metazoa; phylum Chordata; class Cladistia; order Polypteriformes; family Polypteridae; genus Erpetoichthys; species Erpetoichthys calabaricus. Next base: position 139,926,620 of record NC_041404.2, on the reverse strand, counting down.
TTAATCCAATAAATTTAATGTCACTGCTGAAATCCTACTGTTTCCATACGGCATGTCATATATTAAAATGAAGTTGCTACTTTGAAAGCTCAGCCAATGAGAAACAAAAATCCAAAGAATTAAGAAGGGGTCCCAAACTTTTTCATATGACTGTATCTGTCTGGTACTGCAATTTCTATACAGTAGTCGTATATAATATACCGTATTACGTCATCAAGTTGTTTTAGTTATCAGTACTCAACGTAGCAGTGAAAATTTTGCTCAAAACTGCCTTTTGCCGATTTCTGTTTCGATACCGCTACATTGTGGTTAGCATATACATTATTGCACTTTATTTTATCTCATACCTAGTATTTAAATTCTTCTGTACTAATAGATAGATAGATAGATAGATAGATAGATAGATAGATAGATAGATAGATAGATAGATAGATAGATAGATAGATAGATAGATACTTTATTAATCCCAAGGGGAAATTCACAATAATGTATTACATATATATTATATATATATATATATATATATATTGTAGAAGGGTATAGCCCGGACACAGACAGGCAGACACGTTGCAGTCCATCACCACACGTTTATTTACACTATTATTGTACATAAGTCACTAAGTGCACCGCCACCAACAAACCCCAACAGTCTCCCAAAGTCCTGGCTTCTCCTCCAAGCCGTCTCTTCACTATCCACACACTCAGGGCCTCTCCTTGCCGCCTCCTCTGACCTCGTCTACCTCCTCACCCGACTCCAGCCTTGATTGCAGGGCGGCGGCTCCTTAAATAGGCAGCTGATTGAGGGCCGCACCCGGCCACCTGACACAATATATATACTCGTATATATATATATATATATATATATATATATATATATATATATATTGTTGAAATAGTTTACTGTCAAATAATGCAAAGAGTACGCGACAATAGATTGTGACACAGACTACGAATGCCATGAATGTAATTACCCCGATCTACATGCTGTCAAATAAACGAACCACACGCTGTGGCGCAACGTTAGGGGCATCGCCTCTGACGCTGACATCCGAGGTTCGATTCCCGAGAGGGAGTGCAGTGGAGTGTGTACGCCTGATGAGCCCAGAATGAGGGCGAAACACGTGTCACGTACTCTTTGCATTATTTGACAGTAAAACTATTTCAACCATTCTATGATCTGCTTCTCACAACTGAGGGCAACGTGGCGGATATTAGCAGACTCGCTGGCCAACCACAAGCGTTACCTGGTAGGTAACCACCCATACAATCAGATTGTGATACAGACTACGAATGCCATGAATATTATATATATATATATATATGGGAGGCAGCTAAAGGGCTTGAGTGACGGCAGTTCTGAGACATGCCGGGAGGTGGCAGAGTGCACTGACTCGTTTTCTCTCTTGCCTGCAGACCATTCCCGGGAGACTCCACCTGGCTCTCGTGACATCATTTCCGGGACCGAGCCAATGGAAGGAGACCTTACTGGCTCCGGCCCCTCTGACGTCACGTTCGGGCTCAAACCAATGGAGAACGAACACAACCCTGATCCTTATGACCTCACTTCCTGTCTTCCCCTTTAAAAACCCTGCCCTTTTTCCTAATTCCTCAGTCTTGTCTTGGACTCAATTGTATGCACATCAGTGCTGGTTATTTCATAAAAACGACTTTGCAGCCAGGATACCAGATTATGCAGGTGGCTGCCCCAAACCTTTATCTGAGTATGTCTCATTAGTGTGACAATATATGTACTGTATATACATATATATACTGTATATATATATATATATATATATATATATATATATATATATATATATATATATATATTTATAATTAGTTTAGATTATGTATTATGCATTTTATTGTTCTCTGGTCGTTGGCATGAGCGATAATTAGTGGTTCTCAGCTGCGATTATTAGTATGATGAAATATAGTTATAAAGCACATGGTAGGAAATTTTCATATTAGGACGGAACATTTCTAGTTTATCGTTAAGTTAATGGAACATTTCAATCATGTGAGGTTTTCATTATAATTTATTCCATTGTAAATGAGCAGCTACTAGCTGACTACAGTACTGGCACTTGGACATTACACTGACATTTGATATGTACTCTAATAACGTGTAAGCCGTGTTACTAAATTTTTATTCTTCATTAAATTTTATTTCTAAGCATGTCTTCAAATTTTAAGTTGTGTCTAAACAACAGTGTACAGATTAAGTTTGGCAACAGTTTAGATAGAGTTCATATCATAGGCTCATAGCGAGTAGCGAGTCGCGTACTTAATTAAATCACAATGACTAACGGGCCGACTGGGTTGACCTCATCACCTCACTCGTTGAAGGAGGCCCGGGCCAGTTTTGGAGACCCAGTCCGCTCCTGGTTGTAAAACCTGCCCTCTTAAAGCAGGCGTGCTCTTTGAAAGGTTGTAGCAAACAGCAGATATTCTAATATCAGGTTCCCCATCTGTCCATTGTTTCACGCTCGTCTGTGAACACAACTTGGCAGAGACACATGGACTGTATGCGCTTTCCACAGAGCGAACCTGCTGTCATCAGCCCAGATGGCAAATATTAGTCTGTGCCCATTAATTGCCAAGAAGAGGGAGCCTCTCATTCCTGACCTATTTAATCTTCTCTCATCACAGGTACCTTCCTGGCTGTGCTGGAGGAGTCACAGTGCCGCTGCTCCAGACAGATAATGACAGCTCTGATTTATCTCAGAGAATTACTGCCAGAACTCCTTTTCTTTCTTTTTTTTTTTTGTTCAACTCAGAGGCAGTCCTCCGGGGAGAGAAAGATGATTGTGCTACGAATGAAGCCATCGTTCAAACACCTGAAGTTAGATGGCTACCTCACAGTCTGTGCTGTCAGACAGGAGAGGCTTCTTACATGTCGCTCACAATAAGGGCAACAGAAAAAAAGGTAGCGGCAAAAACGGCTTCAGTCCAGCTGACCGAAGTGAAGTGGCCAGCATGGACCAGAAGGTGTGATATTCTGTACAGGTCAAGGGAGAGCAAACTTAAAGCTGGGATGAAGTGGCTCTGTGCAGTGGCGTAGTGAGGGGGCGGTCCGCCCCGGGTGGCACATTTCTTGGGGGTAGCATTATTGGCCAAAAGGCTCAGTATAATTCGTGTACTGTAAGCAGCAGGGTTTGGAAAAATATCACTCATGAATGAAAAAAAAAGTCAAATTCTCTGATTTTTATCCACAGACGCTTCAAAAATCATTTTCAGACTGGCCTTCTGTGATGGCATCAGACACAGCAGTTGAAATTTATGAGGCAATCACAAAAATAAACAAAAACATTACACCGATTATAATTTCTAGGAAGATAAACAACTAATTTACAATTTATAATTTCCTTTTGTCATCAATCCCAGTGCCCCACCTATCACTTGTACACAACACTGGTTCTGGTTTTCGCAGCGTCTGTACTACAGGGTGCCCACAAAAACACTCCTTGATGTTAAATGGTTACAAAATCAAAACTTATATGTTTATAAATAAGATGACAACAAATACATTAACTCAAAACATTTCTTCTTTTCCCCGCAGATTCTTCTGTGCACTCCTCATACCGCTAGCGGACCGTGAAATTCAAGATGGCGCTCACCCGACAGCAACACAGCTGGTGTGTGTGTTGGAATTTCATACAACAAAAAGTGTTGTGACTGTGCAGCGTGCTTTCAGACGCAAATTTCATGTGAATCTGCCTACTAACAAGTCCTATTTTGAAGTGGTATAATGATTTTGTTAAGGATGGTTGCATCTGTGACCAGAGAAAGGGACATTCAGGCCAACCACAAGTCTCACAGGAAGTTGTTAATCGCGTCAGAGAAACTTTTTTGCGGAGCCCGAAAAAGTCAACGAGAGTTACAAGTCACCAAAAAGCACGGTTAGCAAGATCTTACACAATCGCTTGCACTTTCACCCTTATAAGCTGCAATTGGTGCAGAAGTTACAACCTTCACACAATGCAACACGACTTCAATTCTGCACGGATCTCCAGGCTTAATTGAAAATGATGAAAACCTGCTGTCAAAAATGCAATTATCGCATCGATGTTTGCCGAGTAACAGGCGGGGCGCACATCGAGTGTATGTAATCAACAGATACCATATGAAACTTTATGAGCTGATGAAACTGTAGCCTCAAAGGTGAAAGAATATTTCAATAAATATTTATTTTGTAACCATTTAAAATCAAGGAGTGTGCTTGTGGGCACCCTGTACATTCTTGTCTAGTTGATGCTTACAAATAATTAAATGTGAAAAATGATTACTGTTTCTCTATACAGTAGACTCCCGCGAAGTCATGGTTCAGAGTTCGCGGACTCAGTCATTCGCGGATTTTTCCTTAGAACCTAACTATTAATTGTTAGTGGAAAGCGCAAATATCCTCCGCAATTTTTTATGGCTTTTTTTTCATGGCAAAACTGTGCTGTAGAGAGAACCGCGGCTTGGGATAGTAAAAGTAGCCAATAGCATTTGAAACTGCAACTCCCAGCAGTCCCTGCAGTGGATCTGATTGGTCTTCTGCTGAGAGCAGGAAGCAACCGCTGAGGGAAACGTGGTTTGGGATGGTGAAAGTAGCCAATCCAAGAGCGTTATTCATTTCTCCTTGCTGATGATTGACTGCTGCCCTGTGACGCGACTCCAGCTGAGTGTCCATCCATTTTCCAACCTGCTGAATCTGAACACGGGTCCTCGTGTTTTTCATTTTGTTATTCTTAAACGCACAAGATGTCGCCGAATTGCCCTGTACCTTCTAAGGCTTCTGGCACTGAGCCTAAGCGCCAGAAGTTTAAAGCACTTGTGATATTTGCCCGGACACCACCAGTCGAAGACCACATCTTTATACAAAACTTGTTTATTTTCTCAGTTCTCCAACACAACAACACAGTCCCGCACAACACACGGTGCATCTAGCCCCAGTCACCCTTCTCCTGGGCCTTCTCTCTCCTCGTCCCTGGGCCACCTGTCCTCTCTCTCCAGGAGCTTCGTCCTGCTCCTGCTCCCAACTCCAGCTCTCCGATAGGAGGGAGTCGGCCCCATTTATCCCTACCCGGCTGAGCTCCAGGTGCTCTACCTGACGTCACGTCCTGGTGTGGCGGAATTGTCAGGAGAGCACCCGGAAGCACTCCGGGTGACCCTGGAAGGATCGTCCTCCATGGGTGTGGCAGAAGTAAATAAGTCCTGGGCTCCATGAGGCTCAGGGCGCCCCCTGGCAGTGGATACGGGCCTCCACGGACTTGAGCTTCCCTGCTCCCCTTCCGTGGCCCTCTTCTGCTCCAGGGTGGTTGCCCCCTCGTGGCCCGGAGGACAAATATGCCACCTCTTGGTCCCTCCAGGTGTCCCGGCCGGGTCTGACCCCCAGCCATGTACGACACACTCCAGGAGAAGGTTGAACTACTGGATTTGCTCCGGGAACTAAAACATTATGCTGCAGTAGCGTGCCACTATGGCATTAATGAAAGCACCGCACGCTACATAAAGAAGAACGAGGCAGCGATCAGGAATACCGTATCTGTAAGTTTCTGTGATAGTGCCAAAAAGGCAACGACCGTAAGGAACAAAAATATCGTCAGGATGGAATCTGCCTTGACATTGTGGATCATCGACTGCAGGAAGAAGAACATCCCCTTGGACGGTAACATCATCCTTGAGAAAGCACAGAAATTGTAGTAGCAGTTCGCTACAGGAGACAATGTAGCAACTTCCCATCACAATGTTCCTGAAACCTATAAAGAAAAGCCAACACGAAACCCCACCAGACGAAGACCCGTCCAAAGATACGACTCCTCCTGAAGCGCCTGAAGAAGAGGCGCCACCCGAGGAGTTTTAAATCCTCTGCATCGTACTGCACAGCTACTTCATCATCATCATCAATATCATTCATCACTGGTGAGTACCCGTACATTTTACTGTATTTTAATTAAATGAAATTATTATGTATTTACTCTGCTTATAACAAAGAAAATGACAGCGCATACCAAAGAAAACGCGCTTGCATGAATTACAGTACGTATAGCGGTAACATCGGGATTTTACATTCTAGTACCGTGGGAGACATAGCAGTACAGTACTGCACAGTAGACGGGTTTACCTTTACATTCTGTTTTTAGGTATTGTATTAATGTATTAAGCGAGTTTGAAACGAAATTAAAGTGCTTTGGGGGCAAACTGTATTTAGGGTTTAAACTATAAAAATAGGCATTTAAAAGGCATTTTTTAACCACATTCAAAAGTTGCGGTTTTTCACAATTCGCGGATGCTCTAGGAACGTAACCCTGCGAATTTTGGGGGTGTACTGTATATGAAATGAATCTATGCAAAATGTATCTTAATTTTTCTCTATACATTATTTTAATTTTCAATTTAAATAAGTTAACATATTCAGATATGTTGGGGGGCGGCATAATGAAGCACTGCCGCACCCCGAGCGGCACAAACTCCAGCTACGCCACTGGCTCTGCGACTGAACCACATACCTGATTCTACTGCCAGTTTACCTCCGTCTGAATTGAAATGAACAACGCAGTGTGAAAGGTAACACTGAAAATCACAGGACTGTCGTTACTCTGCTCGATTTTAGACGTACCTTTAACCCCAACACACTTGGCTGCTGAATCAATGAAGCCGATGCCATGTTAGAAGAAGAGGTGTAGCAGGATCAGGCCTTTGTAGATAATGTCTCCTTAGTAACCGGAGGTGCTTCTTCCTGGCGCTGGAAATCACAGATGAGAAAGCAACAGCAACTAAACTAAGGTGGGCAAAACATTTCAACCGCAGTGGACTGCGTGCTTGGACTACCAGTTCAACCTGCCAGTGGAGACTAAGGATGCCGTTGTTATGTTCTCGCCAGGGTCTCGTCTCATTTGTCTATTTAATATTTTTGTTGTCTTCCGAGTATTACTTTGCACATTTTAATTGTGCTTTTGGTTTTGTCTCAATTCATTTTTGTGCTTTACTGTTTTTGTTGAGCTGTTATTTTTCATATTTTCACGTATTTTCCGCTATTCTTCTAATTACGTGCTCTCTTTTTAAATGTGCCTCCGTTCTCTGTATTTTGTGGGTGGAGCCCCTTGAGGCAGGGTCACCCTGACATCACAGCTGTTGGCCCCTCCCTCTTTCTTTATCTACAGGCCAGAGCAAGCGACCTGTGGAGTAGCAATGGATTGTGCGGATCGTTCAAAGCACAAGGGCCTATGAGCTTTGGGGGGGGGGGGGGGGGGGGGGCGTATAGTTAAAAAAAAATGGAATAACTTAAATCACTTGCACAGTTCATTGTGTTATTAATTCACAGTTTCAGTGACATGTTTTCACCATCACCAGGCCAGTCCAATCCAATTCACAATGATATTACAAATTCAGCAGGCCTACAGTTTACACGAATTTAAACTTCGGGAGGTGCAACATGTCCTAGTCCGCCTTACAGAGAAGTGCAAATTCTCATAGCGGATGTGAACAGAAGAACTTTTGAAGGATGTCACATGAATAGTGTAAATATACATTATTATCGTAAATAACTGTTACTATTAGAGACGGCTGGCAGCTCAACCCGGCCGGACGCCCCTAAGATGGAAGGATGGGGGAAGGCAGCTTTTCAAGGACACTGCCTCCCCCAAGACACTAGATGGCAGCTCCCCTGGACTGCAGCGGTGTCTCAGGTTCTTGCAGGGCACTATGGGACATGGAGTTCTGCAACACAGCCCTGCTGGGTACCGTGGGTGCTGCCAGGGGACGCTGTAGGAAGATGGTGGGAGTCTAAATGCTCACCTTGCCCGGAAATAGGGCAAATTTAGGGCGGAGTGGTGGCTCTGAGGCTAAGGATCTGCGCTGGTATCCAAAAGGTTGCCGGTTCGAATCCCCATCACTGCCAAAAGAGATCCTACTCTGCTGGGCCCTTGAGCAAGGCCCTTAACCTGTAATTGCTCCAGGGGTGCTGTACAATGGCTGACCCTGCGCTCTGACCCCAAGGGGTATGCGAAAACTAACAAATTCCTAATACAAGAAATTGTATAAGGCGAAATAAAGAACAAAAATATTAGCGGATCACATGGGCAGAAGCCCAGAATTACTTCCGGGCTGACAAGAAAACTCAAATTTTTCATCTGACCCAGAAGTGCTGGCAAGTCACAAGGAAGGAAGGAAGGAAGGACTTCCGGGTCAAGGACTACATAAAGGACTGTTGGAGTCCCAGCAAGCGAGTCCAAAAATATCCACTTGCAGAGCCACAGCACCCATACGTCACTGCAGTTGTAGACCAGGAAGTGACGTCACCACCATTTCTGGACTTACTTCGTAAAATTACTTTTGGAAGGTTTCTGCCGGTCTCGGCAAAGCCCAGAAAGTGACATCGGGTCAAGGACCTGTTCAGAAATTAAGCAATAAAAATGAGAAGGAAAAACAGTACATCACACCAAATAATACGCATCATTGTGAAGTTCAGAGGGTTTCTGCCATCACGTTGTGTCACACATCAAACTAAACAATACGGATCATTTCTGTCAAATACACTATTAACATTTATTTTGTGTGTGTCAAAATTAAAATTATTAAGATTTGTGTTAATTGAAAATAGTTTTTCGTTTACATTCATGAAACAAAATATACAAAGTAATTACAATGTTTACACCACATTAGAGTAAAACGTTAATAATAAAAGTGATTAATTTTTTTTAAATGTACAATGCATGTGTGCAATATTGTTCTAAACCAATTTAGATAGATGGTGTAGAATATGTATTGTCGTTTTCTTCACATACATGTTTAAAAATATTAGATTGGCTTAAATGTTCATTCTAAATTGAACGTGTCCTTGACCCGATGTTACTTTCCGGGCTTTGCCGAGATCTGCTGAAACCTTCCAAAAGTAATTTTACGAAGTCAGTCCTGAAATGGCGGTGACGTCACTTCCGGGTCTACAACTGCGGTGACGTATGGGGCTGTGGCTCTGCAAGTGGATGCTACTCAGTGAGCCTGAGTCGGAAGGAGGTGGACAACACTTGCTGGGAGGTGTGGAGGAGAAGATTATTGTGTTTAATTATTGTTTTTATTGTGGCTGTGGTGCTTTGGACGCACGGTTAGAGAAGAAGAAAAAAAATTAAAATACTTGTTGGTGCTTTAACCCTGTGTCCTGCGTGTCTGTCTGTTGGGTTTAAGGGGCAACAGCGACCCCTAGCGTCAACAGTACTTTGATTTGATGTCAACAGTTTTCTAAATTCAAACTCGTACACGGTAAATCCTAGCCATTCTGTTGTTAAGTTATGGTCCCTGTTTGTCGGCAAACACAGAATATTTGAACAATTTGACGCTTTTTATACTCTCAACAGACGACGCCATGCCGGCCAATAGCAGCAGATCCGGCCAACATTATAAGAGTGGCTCTGCTAAATGTAAGGCGCGCCTGCAACAGGAATTGAAACATGCTAAGCTTACCAAGATTTCTACCTAGGGCCGGCGGTGGTAACTGAGAATGCTGATGCTGGTGAATCGTCATAACGGCCACAAGCAGGTCATGCAGACAGTGCAGTGAGTGAAATGGTTGCAACTGCTGAGTCTGAAAGTAACGATACAACGGCTTCAGATCAGGTGCTGTCTGATAAAACTGTTAAGAATGGAGAAGCTACTAAAGACAAACAAGCAATACATATGACCAAGCAATCTCCTACCGACAAGGCAAATTTCTTGGAACCATTGACACCTCACTTTATAATAATAATAATTCATTACATTTATATAGCGCTTTTCTCAGTACTCAAAGCGCTATCCACACAGGGAGGAACCGGGAAGCGAACCCACAATCTTCCACAGTCTCCTTACTGCAAAGCAGCAGCACTACCACTGCGCCACCTGTGAGGACGTTATGATGTCCATTTTCTCAGAACTTGTGTAAAACGGGTCGATAGTGCAGTGGCATCCTGTCAGCCGGTGTTGTCGTTTTAATTTGTTACAAATTGAAATGGCTTCATTTTATAGCACAGAACAGTTTCTACTTTCTAGCTTACATTACATTTTAATCCTCTTCCTTCACAAAGTTGTCTCGGAAAAGTAAGCGGGTCCGCATCTTACATATATTTAAGTATGACTACTACTACTACCCACACCCCCCACATTTCATTCCCACAATTTACTTTATTTTTGCTAACTTACAGCAGCTGCAATAAAGTTTTATAAAACGATTAAAAGAGTTATTACAAATTCCACTTGGAGAGCGAGGTTTGTTTGTCACCAGCGTGTGATCTGATAGTGACGCGGTCCTGGGCACCACGGCCCAGCCAGCCCCTAGGATCTAGAGGCGAATAAATTACTAACAGTTATACTAGACTTGGGGGGGGGGGGGGGGGGGGGGGGGGGGGGCGCCCCTCAGGGTGCTGCACAGGGGCCTTCAGCAAGCTGGCTACACCACTGCGAGGGACCCACCCAGTAGATCTCGGCATTTCTTTGCTAGTACAGTAATCCCTCCTCGATCGCAGGGGTTGCGTTCCAGAACCCTCCGTGAAAGGTGAAAATCCGCGAAGTAAAAACCATATGTTCATATGGTTATTTTTATATATTTTAAGCCCTTATAAACTCTCCCACACTATTATAAACATTTCCCGCACAATTGTACAGCATAAACCCTTTGTATTCTCTTAGATATTAGGTAAGATTCGTTGAAATTATGTATGTAAACACAGTTTATATACAGTAAAACCTAAATATTATTTTAAAGATATCGAGCGTCTCCGATATCACATATGTTACAGCCATTACGACAGACAGGCCACCAGCAATAAATAAGTACAATGCAAGAAAAACTGTATGCAGTAAAATGTGTGTACAGTGATACTAAACTATGTACACGTAATAAGTACTGTACGTAGAAAATTAATTATGTTACTCACCAACAATGACACGGCAACTTGTCCGATAACGATGAGTTTAATTTTACTGCACAACAAAGGAGAGCGTTACAGCTCTTCTAAAGGAGCCTCTTCAGGTGACTGTGCAGCACCGCCGTTGGTCTTCAATCCAAATCCCTAAAGCAGATTCCATCCGGACTACCGCCTTATTACATCCACTTATAACTCGTTTTGCGCCCTGGTTAAAGGACACTGCAGCCATAGATCTTATATTCTTTTCCTCCTTTTTAAATAAAAAAGAATCGTGGACTCATTGATTCCGTAATGGCGTCCTGCAGCAGTGTAGCTGTTCCCTTCCTTCAACAAATCCAATACTTTTAACTTTTCAGGAAATCGTTAGCATCTTCTGTTGGCGCTTGGGCACGGCCCCTGAAGCAGTAGCAGGAGCACGTTGATGCTGAATGAGCGAGATGAGACTTCCTAGTTAACGCAGCGGAACTGAATTCTGTGCTCCGTCGCTGAGCCAATCAGCACACAGGAACTTAACTGCGTGCTCTGATTGGGTAGCTTCTCAGCCATCCGCCAATAGCGTCCCTTGTATGAAATCAACTGGGCAAACCAACTGAGGAAGCATGTACCAGAAGTAAAAAGACCCATTGTCCGCAGAATCCCGCGAAGCAGCAAAAAATCCGCGTTATATATTTAGATATGCTTACATATAAAATCTGTGATAGAGTGAAGCCACGAAAGTCGAAGTGTGATATAGCGAGGGATTACTGTATTGCTGTTTGGAATCTCCTGTTACAGTATTGCTGACTTCTTGCTTCTGTCTTTTGGATTCTGTTTACTGGATAGCACACTGGAACTTGTTGGCTGTGAGAGCTCCTTTAAGACAACTCCTTTTGCCTGTTTTTGCTGTCTTGAGCATTTCCTTGAAATTGTCTACTTCTGTTAATAAACGCTAATTTATTAATATTCTTTGTTTCCCTTCTTTGCCTCAAATATACTGAATGCAATTAACAAGCCTTGGCAGGAAATTATTCTAATAGCCTAGGGGACAACACAGAAACCAACCCTGGATTGGTCCACTGACCTGTACATACACACTGACACAGGGCAAGCGTAGAGTCAACAGTTCAAACTTCAGACATAACTCTTGGGTTTGAGAGAAAAGCTACGACACCGAGGGGCTCAATCGACCCAGGCTTGGAGAAAGCCTGCAGACTGACAGAGTGAATGGGCTGCTGTTGTTACATGGATTCATTTATATTTGTTCTGCTCATGAATTGATTACATTGATACTAGTATATCATAGTCTTGTTTTCTCCACAAAGATCCAAGTAATAGTGTAGGACTCTAAAACAATATGTTTCAATCTGCACTGCATCAAACAATGCTGGTAAATTGATTTAGGGCTTTCTCCGGTAATATTATTGGATATAGCATCTCAAATGGCAAATAGGCCATCATAAATACTGTACCAGTCAAAAGGCTGCTGTGATATTTATCTTCACACACTGGTGAACTGTAATTGGTTTTTGATAAAATTGTCTGATAAATAATTGTGCAGGCACTTCTAAGATTGTTTCCTTGTAGGTTTCGTGTATTAGGCAATCGTGTATTTTACCTTGCATTGTACACTTGCTTGGTTTCCAAAGCCCCTGTGATTGCCTCCTCTGTGAAGGGCACAACTGTATAGAAAATCAAGATGACAAATTGATGCAAATATATCAAACTCTGAAACCGTGAAATCACCTCTCTTTAGTTTCTTTCTATTTTTTTGTCATGTTTGCGGCATTAAATACTGTAAATGGTTGTTTTTAAAGGATTACTTCGCCAAAAAATAATACTTATGTTGTTTACCCCATGTAGTTTGTAGTGATGCCCGTGAAAAAAAATTAATCTTGTGTTTCCATGTAGAGAGGAGATAAAAATTGTTTATGATGTAAAGGTTATCAATTCTGTACAACAGCAAGAGTTTAAAAACATCTATGGGAAAGAAAATCTCACATTACGCTTAATCCACATGTCAGTTATCCAGTCGTTTGCTTACATCATGCAAAACACATGCAATTTTCGCTAAATTATCATTAATTAAAGTGTTGAGAAAAATCCACGCACAGCAGATTCTGAACTGAAGAGAGGACTCTTGACCAATGAATGAGGGGGGACAGGGGGATCGAACCACGTTAGGCTGCCACCAGAGACCATGTAGTGGAATGAACATTAAAAAAGATAGATAGATAGATAGATAGATAGATAGATAGATAGATAGATAGATAGATAGATAGATAGATAGATACAGTTAGGTGCATAAATATTTGGACAGAGACAACTTTTTTCTCATTTTGGTTCTGTACATTACCACAATGAATTTTAAATGAAACAACTCCGATGCAGTTGAAGTGCAGACTTTCAGCTTTAATTCAGTGGGGTGAACAAAACGATTGCATAAAAATGTGAGGCAACTAAAGCATTTTTTGAACACAATCCCTTCATTTCAGGGGCTCAAAAGTAATTGGACAAATTAAATAACTGGAAATCAAATGTTCATTTCTAATACTTGGTTGAAAACCCTTTGCTGGCAATGACTGCCTGAAGTCTTGAACTCCTGGACGTCACCAGATGTTGGGTTTGCTCCTTTTTAATGCTCTGCCAGGCCTTTACTGCAGCGGCTTTCAGTTGCTGTTTGTTTGTGGGCCTTTCTGTCTGAAGTTTAGTCTTCAACAAGTGAAATGCCTGCTCAATTGGGTTAAGATCAGGTGACTGACTTGGCCATTCAAGAATTTTCCACTTCTTTGCTTTAATAAACTGCTGGGTTGCTTTGGCTGTATGTTTTGGGTCATTGTCCATCTGTATCCTGAATCAATTTGACTGCTGCATTTAGCTGGACTTGAGCAGACAGTATGTCTCTGAACACCTCAGAATTCATTTGGCTGCTTCTGTCCTGTGTCACATCATCAATAAACACGAGTGTCCCAGTGCCACTGGCAGCCATCACACTACCTCCCTCCACCGTGTTTTACAGATGATGTGCTATGCTTTGGATAATGAGCTGTTCCACGCCTTCTCCATACTTTTTTCTTGCCATCATTCTGGTAGAGGTTGATCTTGGTTTCATCTGTCCAAAGAATGTTTTTCCAGAACTGTGCTGGCATTTTTTAGATGTTCTTTAGCAAAGTCCAATCTCGCCTTTCTATTCTTGAGGCTTGAGTGGCTCGCACCTTGTAGTGCACCCTCTGGATTTACTTTCATGCAGTCTTCTCTTTATGGTAGACTTGGATATCGATACGCCTACCCCCTGGAGAGTGTTCTTCACTTGGTTGGCTGTTCTGATGGGGTTTCTCTTCACCATGGAAATGATTCTGTGATCATCCACCACTGTTGTCTTCCGTGGATGTCCAGGTCTTTTTGCATTGCTGAGTTCACCAGTGCTTGCTTTCTTTCTCAGGATGGACCAAACTGTAGATTTTGCCACTCGTAATATTGTAGCAATTTCTCGGATGGGTTTTTTCTGTTTTCGCAGCTTAAGGATGGCTTCTTTCACCTGCATGGAGAGCTCCTTTGACCGCATGTTGTCTGTTCACAGCAAAATCTTCCACATGCAAGCACCACACCTCAAATCAACTCCAGGCCTTTTATCTGCTTAACTGATAAGGACATAACGACGGACTTGACCAGACCAGCCCATGAAATAGCCTTTGAGTCAATTGTCCAATTACTTTTGAGGCCCTGGAATGAAGGGATTGTGTTCAAAAAATGCTTTAGTTGCCTCACATCGTTTTGTTCACTCCACTGAATTAAAGCTGAAAGTCTGCACTTCAACTGCATCGGAGTTGTTTCATTTCAAATTCATTGTGGTAATGTACAGAACCAAAATGAGAAAAAAGTTGTCTCTGTCCAAATATTTATGGACCTAACTGTAGATAGATAGATAGATAGATAGATGATGTGAAAGGCACTATATTATAGATAGATAGATAGATGTGAAAGGCACTATATTATAGATAGATAGATAGATGTGAAAGGCACTATATTATAGATAGATAAATACATAGATAGACAGACAGATAGATAGATAGATAGATAGATAGATAGATAGATAGATAGATAGATAGATGTTAAAGGCACTATATTATAGATAGATAGATGTGAAAGGCACTATATTATAGATAGATAGATAGATAGATGTGAAAGGCACTATATTATAGATAGATAGATAGATAGATAGATAGATAGATAGATAGATAGATAGATAGATAGATAGATAGATGTGAAAGGCACTATATTATAGATAGATAGATAGATAGATAGATAGATAGATAGATAGATAGATAGATAGATAGATAGATGTGAAAGGCACTATATTATAGATAGATAGATAGATAGATAGATAGATAGATAGATAGATAGATGTGAAAGGCACTATATTATAGATAGATAAATACATAGATAGACAGACAGATAGATACATAGATAGATAGATAGATAGATAGATAGATAGATAGATAATGTTGCCTTTTCCACAAAATCACCACAGAGTGAGGTAAACTTTTTGATAAGAACTGCAATAAAAATCACTTGGGGCTCAAGTCATCTGAATTAAGTCTGTATGTGCGCCGTACAATGAAGTCTGATTCTGCTGCCTGTCCTGAGTCTCTGAGTGCCTTCTTTGGCGCCGGGGGTGCCTGTGCTGCCTAATCTGCTTCAACACCAGCCAGTCTCCAGGTGGAGTCTGAACTTTTTTCCCCCAGTGGTTCCCAATGGCTCCCTTGGCCCCTCCCTACACAACCACTCACAGGAATAAAAATGTAAATGGTTGATAAAATTAAACATTTATATCTTGCATTGGTACTTCCAACAAAATCAGTGTTTAAACATTAGAAAACATTGCTATTAACTGTCAAATGAATTGAAGTGATGTTAACATATTCGCTTTTGCGTTATGTAGTGCGTGAGATCACGTGAGGTTGCAGAGGTGACTGTGATACTAAATCAGAGGCGAATGCCAATGTCCACTTGTAACACAATATCAAATATTTATAGTTTAGTATAGTATTTATTTATTTATTGACAGCAAGTCACAACATACATAGATTAGCATGGGGCCCCGGGGCAACTGCCCAGCGTGCCCATGCATTAAGAGGTTGGATCATCAGGTTAACTGGCCCTGGGTGCCTCACTCCTGACCATTCCTGCCAGGGATGGTTAATGTCTTGTGCCGGAAAGACGTATTAATGCATACTTTAATGAGCCCGTTAAATTCATTAAACTAAATGAATAATCTGAATCACTTCAACAGGCGGGACATTTACGAGACGCCAACGTGTGTATATTACTTTTAAATTGCCGTCATATTTCAGTCAATTTATATGAACTTCTGCAGCGCTCTTCTCATCCAAAGTTCTCAAATAGAAACTTCACTATTTTATAGCCGAATGTGTCATGAAATAAATTTTAACAAACCTTCGACGCTCTGAGATTACCTGCGTCTTCCACGTCCCTCCCTCTCTAAAAGGGCGCCAAGTGGCGACTCGCGAGACACGGGCATGTGAGCAAGTTTGGCGCGCACGCGCATAGCTGGGAAGGCGCGTAACCGCAAGTCAGTGAACCAGCGGCTGCGACTCGATTAGGCGGCACGGGGGTCACTGGGCAGCGCACGTTTAGCGAAGGGATTTATATAAAAACACCGAGTGGCGTCCGAAGACGAACCACAAACTGAACAGAAAGAAACAAAGAAGGAAAAACAGAGACACGGCAGTACGGGACCATGACTGACGGAGCTGAAATGTTCCACAGAGCTACAGGACGTAGCTTTAAAGGCTTCAGCGCAGGTACGGTGTGGGACGCTCTGCCATGGTGTGTGGGTTTCTAGGTGGAAAACTTTTATTTTATTTTTTTTTTTTTTGCCCCCTCCCAAACTTCCACCCCGAGTGAGTATTTAACGCGAAATGTCTTTTAAACGTGTTGTTTTCCTGGTTGTTGGAAGTACCCGCCTATGTCAGACACTTCGGCCAATCAGGGCTCGAGTAAGGCGCTCCGCGACTACTAATTGGCTGGACTCCGTGTCTGTCATTGTAGTGGTTCCGAACTTCTGAGGGTGTTTTTAAATGGACAGCTGACTTATTTAAGCAATCAGTTGCTGCCAGTTTCTGTGTGTAGAGGCAGGGCTGCCGCTCTCTTTCTCTGAAAATGAGGACTTTTGAAAGACGCCTTTCCCTATGATACCATAATACACCTTTACACTGTCTTATGGCTTTTTAAAATTATATAAACCTTTAGTAACATTTTATCACTATAATTATGATATGATGGTCACAATCACAGTCCCTGGCAAACTAATAACCAATTAAATATCTTGAATATGTCAAGCCTCTTAACTTCATTCCTTTCATTCTTGTTTGGATAGCTTTAAAAATGATGCACATGGTAAGTTCACTTCTAGTAAAATAAAAATAATGTTACCCTTTTCAATTTATTTATTTTTTTGCATTTGACTACATTCTTTTAGATTTTTCCACTGAAGCTGCTTTTCTCAGTAAATCTGGGTGCTTGGATAAATATGAATAGAAATCTTTACATAAAATGATACTGAAATTGGGGCGGCACGGTGGCAGTGGTAGCGCTGCTGCCTCGCAATAAGGAGGCCTGGGTTCGCTTCCCGGGTCCTCCCTGCGTGGAGTTTGCATGTTCTCCCCGTGTCTGCGTGGGTTTCCTCCGGGTGCTCTGGTTTCCTCCCACAGTCCAAAGACCTGCAGGTTAGGTGCATTGGTGATCCCAAATTGTCCCTAATTGTGTCTGCTTGGTGTGTGTGTACCCTGCCCGGTGTTTGTTTCCTGCCTTGTGCCCTGTGTTGGCTGGGATTGGCTCCAGCAGACCCCCGTGACCCTGTAGTTAGGATATAGCGGGATGGATACTGAAATTGAATCTTGGGAGCAACAGCCCCTTCATTGTTCTGCCTTTTTGCAAAATCAGAGATTTGTTGTTCAAGTAGTCTTGAACTTGCACTTTCTTTTCCGCATAATGGGTATTCCTGAATTATGAAAATATAATTAAATTACTTGAGGAAGTGACTTATTACTTGATCAACTGATAACTAAAAAGATATTGCATTTATATGACAGAATAAATGTTTTTTTTTTTTTTTTTTTTATTAACTGAAATTTTAGTAGTTGACTTATTCATTTACAGTTATAAATCCATTTTGGAACAAGTGGTAATAACAATATGTTCTATTAAAATATTACAAAGCAGTACTTACTTGCACTTAAGTACGACGGACTATACCTGGATATATGAAATTTCTTGTTTAACTGAGCTGCTGAAAGAAGAGTCAAAAATAAGATCTCGCATAGAAAACGTGAAATTGTCATTTCGATTTTGAATAAATTCACTTAGTTCCGGTGAGTTAGGATTACATATAATTAAGGAATGGAACAACATTTATAATGAACTGTCTACTGGCCCAAAAGATAAAGATGAAAGTGAAAAAGCCACGTTGGGTAGACATCGACTGTTCTCATCAATATCTGCGCTGTTTACTTACTACCAGAATGGAAGTGAAGATTCTGAAGAAAAAAGTGTGTGCACAAGATAGATAGATAGATACTTTATTAATCCCAAGGGGAAATTCCCATACTCCAGCAGCAGCATACTGATACAAAAAACAATATTAAATTAAAGAATGATAACAATGCAGGTAAAAACAGACATTAACTTTGAATAATGTTAACGTTTACCCCCCCCGGGTGGAAATGAAGAGTCGCATAGTTTGGGGGAGGAGCGATCACTTCAGTCTGTCAGTGGAGCAGGACGGTGACAGCAGTCTGTGGCTGAAGCTGCTCCTCTGTCTGGAGATGATCCTGTTCAGTGGATGCAGTGGATTCTCCATGATTGACAGGAGTCTGCTCAGTGCCCATTGCTCTGCCACAGATGTCAAACTGTCCAGCTCCATGCCTACAATAGAGCTTGCTTTCCTCACCAGTTTATCCAGGAGTGAGGCGTCCTTCTTCTTTATGCTGCCTCCCCAGCACACCACCACGTAGAAGAGGGCGCTCACCACAACCGTCTGATAGAACATCTGCAGCATCTTATTGCAGATGTTGAAGGATGCCAGTCTTCTAAGGAAGTATAGTCGGCTCTGTCCTCTCTTGTACAGAGCATCAGTATTGGCAGTCCAGTCCAGCTTATCATCCAGCTGCACTCCCAGGTATTTATAGGTCTGCACCCTCTGCACACAGTCACCTCTGATGATCACGGGGTCCATGAGGGGCCTGGGCCTACTAAAATCCACCACCAGCTGCTTGGTTTTGCTGGTGTTCAGGTTTAGGTGGTTTGAGTCGCACCATTTAACAAAGTCCTTGATGAGGTTCCTGTACTCCTCCTGATGCAGCCTACGATAGCAGTGTCGTCAGCGAAGTTTTGCACGTGGCAGGACTCCGAGTTGTATTGGAAGTCCGATGTATATAGGCTGAACAGGACCAGAGAAAGTACAGTCCCCTGTGGCGCTCCTGTGTTGCTGACCACAATGTCAGACCTGCAGTTCCCGAGACGCACATACTGAGGTCTGTCTGTAAGATAGTCCATGATCCATGCCACCAGGTATGAATCTATTCCCATCTCTATCAGCTTGTCCCTAAGGAGCAGAGGTTGGATGGTGTTGAAGGCACTAGAGAAGGCCAGGAACATAATTCTTACTGCACCACTGCCTCTGTCCAAGTGGGAGAGGAATCAGTGTAGCATGTAGATGATGGCATCCTCTGCTCCCACCTTCTCCTGGTATGCGAACTGCAGAGGGTCGAGGGCGTGGCGTACCTGTGGCCTCAGGTGGTGAAGTAGCAGCCGCTCCATGGTCTTCATCACATGTGACTTCAGAGCGACAGACTGGAAGTCGTTCAGCTCACTAGGGCGTGATACCTTTGAGACTGGGGTGATACAAGATGTTTTCCAAAGCCTCGGGACTCTCCCCTGTTCCAGGCTCAGGTTGAAGATGCGCTGTAGAGGACTCCCCAGCTCCAGCGCACAGACCTTCAGCAGTCGTGGCGATACTCCATCTGGACCTGCTGCTTTGCTGCCACAAATTCTTCTCAGCTCTCTGCTCACCTGGGTTGCTGTAATTGTGGGTGGGGGGAAACTCTCTCCTATGCTGGTATCAGCAGAAGGATGGGTGGAAGGTGTAGTACTCCGAGGTGAGAGTGGGTTAGGATGGTCAAACCTGTTAAAGAAGTTGTTCATCTGGTTTGTTCTCTTCACGTCTCTCTCGATGGTGGCACCTTGCATTGAGCTGCAGCCAGTGATGATCTTCATCCCATCCCACACTGCCTTCATGCTGTTATTCTGCAACTTCTGCTCCAGCTTTCTCCTGTACTGCTCCTTCGCCGCCCTGAGCTGGACTCTGAATTCCTTCCGCAAAATGCCGATTGGTGTACGGCTTTAAATTTTTTTACCAATAATAATATAATATTTATATATAATATATAATAATAATAGTACTAGGGTGGTGTACCGTGTTAGCCATTATGAATTTAGAGAAAAGCCAAGCAAAATGACGCTTTTTATTGGCTAACTAAAAAGATTACAATATGCAAGTTTTCGAGGCAACTCAGGCCTTGGTTGCCTCGAAAGCTTGCATATTGTAATCTTTTTAGTTAGCCAATAAAAGGTGTCATTTTGCTTGGCTTTTCTCTATATAATAATAATAATAATAATACTATATATAATAATATAAGGATATGGAGATTTTCAAATTTTAGAAGCCAAAATTCCGGACATTTTGAAAATTTTATAAATTCCCCCTGGACTGTCTATGGTGCGTGGAAAATGAGGACGGTTGGCAGCCATATGTAGGGGTCAGTCCAGAAATTCCAAAACTCTTCAATTACGCCCTTCAAATTAGAGCAGTTTAGGCTGATTCAGGCTTTTTACCATTTCTGTTCAGACAGATCAAGTGACTCGCTCCGTTCACATTGAAATTATTATGAACGGCCTTTGTTAAAATGTCTTAATTGCACAATTGGATAATTTCAATTGATCATCAGCTTGGTTTCCTAAATAGTAGTATTACGTGACCCACTTAGCTCATTGCGTATGTATTTGAGCGTGTGGCCATGAGTAGCTGAGGTGTATGCGCATCTCCTAGATTGTTGGTGCTGTCTATCATTGTAGGTTTATTATGAGGGACGTTCAAAAAGTTTCGCTTTTTTTTTTTTTTTTTTTTTTTTTAAGCTCTTATTTATTAAGAATTTCAAAAACAAATGACATCACTTTTCTACATAGTTACCTTCCTTTGCGATGCAGTTTTCCCAATTGCATGACATTCTCAGATACGAGCAATCACCACTCCTCCCACTTTTGCTGTTTCCAATGAAAATATTTAAGTGTGGAAAATTTTTGAAAATTCCTCGTATTATTATGACTGGATATTTGGCTGACACCTTCAACTAAGGTGACTTACAAGATCAGTTTTTACTTATGATAATAGGTAGAAGCAAGGATTTACATCTCTCTATATAAAATCCAACATCTGTCTGTCTGTCCACTTTTCACGAGAGAACTACTTAACAGATTTAGATCTGGTTTTTTTTCTTCTATAATTTGCTTGAACGTTCCATTTGATTTTGTGTCTTCTCTCATTGTGCTAAGTATCATAGTTTGGTTGTGGCACCGATTTTTTTGCAAGAATCCGAGTGATGGGCCGAGGGGAGGGAGAGGCGGGACCTCAGGAGTAGGGAGCCGGACGAGGCCCTCCTCACTGATGCGTCAGCCTGCATTCAAATCACTCTACCTGTCGCCATGTGTTGGAGTGCACCTTGCCTCCGCTTAGCTAGCAATACCTGTTTGTTCAGCAGACATTATCATCTAAAGATTGTTGAGGAGTAATGTTTGATGTTTTTGAGAGAGATCAGAGCTACGTGTGCTTAAGAAGGTACTTGCTCATTGGCAGAGATATCACGGCCATGTGCTCTTCTTCCCACGCGGGGGACACTTTCCTGTCAGAACTGAACACAATCAGATACAGTGGTAACGTTTGACGTTAGAGCGCACCGACCTTCCGCTTGGCCAAAGATACCTTGCCAAAACCAAAAATATGGTATATCAAGAAGTCCTCGGATACAAAAGCTATCAATATAAATTCTTCTGAATCCAAATTATTACGTTTTTTAATATATTTTTTTAATTTACTTTTAAAGTTTGTCCTGTTTCACTACTATGCGGACAGAGCTGTCGGGGGACAGCTATTCTCTGTATACCTGTATATAAAATCCAATGTCTGTCTGTCTGTCTGCTTTTCACAAGAGAAATACTTAACGGATTTAGATTGGGTTTTTTTTTCTAGAATTTGCTTGAACATTCCGGGTTGATTTTGCGACTTCTCTCATCGTGCTAAGTATCACAGTTCACTTCCGGTTAACGATTTATATATGTGAATCTGAGAGAGATGCATTTGGGGGTTGGGAAGGTTGAGGTTCGGGGGCGGGGGAGATATATGGTGGTGGGGCGGCGGCGCAGAACCTCAGGGCATATCTTGCATCTGGTTAGCTAGCGAACGAGAGAACAACTTAACGGATTTAGATCGGGTTTTTTTTCTAGAATTTGCTTTGAACATTTTGGTTGATTTTGTGACGTCTCTCATTGCGCTAAGTATCATAGTTTGCTTGCTGTACTGATTTATTTGCGCGAAACTGAGATTGATGCAGCGAGCCAAGGGGAGGCAGGGGCCATGGGGCGTATCTTACATCTGCTTAACTAGCGAACAAGAGAATACTTAACGGATTTAGATCGGTAATCTGAGAGAGAGGCTGTGGGCCGAGGGGAGGGGGGAATGCGTGACGTGAGGAGTGGGAAGTCAGTCTTCCTCTACGTTTTGGAGCGTACCTTGCCTCCACTCAGCTAGCGATTCCTTTTTGTTTATTAATTTTTAAAGTTGTGTCCTGTTTCACTGCTACGCGGGTGGAGCCTCAGGGGAATGGCTAGTAGATGATAATAATAATAAAAGTAATATATTGAAGCAGATGGCAAAGTCATAACAGAAATAAATGTGCAAAGATAAAGCACAAGAAAACTTTTCATATTGCAAGCAGACTTTTTTAATTTCTTTGTATTTTTGAAACGACTATCATACTATGGTTCATTGGTTTCTTCATATTTTTGTGTTTTTTTTACAGTTGCAGCTTCAGGCCAGTTAAGTGATGTGCTCAGGGTCACATAGTCGGAGGAGGGAACTGAAACCGTCAACCCTTTTAGTTTAAAAGTCTACCACACTGCTTAGCATATGCAGTACTTCAAGAAATTTATCAGAAAACTGTTCATGTCCTAATCCTGCATTTTCAGAGCAGGGCTGAGGGGAAGCTGGAGCTCATCCCAGCAAGTGGTGGACGCCAGGCAGGAGCAGGATGAATACACAGACATTTCGAGGAATGTAGCAGTTGCCAGTCCTCCTAACGGCTCTCGTTCAGAAAGTGGATGCCACTTGGTTGTTTCACAATAATTAAGATTAGGTAGATACAGTCATATGAAAAAGTTTGGGAACCCCTCTCAGCCTGCATAATAATTTCCTCTCCTTTCAACAAAAAAAGATAACAGTGGTATGTCTTTCATTTCCTGGGAACATCTGAGTACTGCGGTGTTTTCCCGAACAAAGATTTTTAGTGAATGCAGTATTTAGTTGTATGAAATTAAATCAAATGTGAAAAACTGGCTGTGCACAAATGTGGGTCCCCTTGTCATTGTGCTGATTTGAATGCCTGTCACTGCTCAATGCTGATTACTTGCAACACCAAATTGGTTGGATGAGCTCATTAAGCCTTAACCTTCATAGACAGGTGTGTCCAATCATGAGATATAAAGGTATTTAAGGTGGTAAATTGCAAGTTGTGCTTCCTTCCCTTTGACTCTCCTCTGAAGAGTGACAGCATGGGATCCTCAAAGCAACTCTCAAAAGATCTGCAAACAAAGATTGTTGAGTCTCCTGGTTTAGGGGAAGGCTACAAAAAGCCATCTGAGATGTTTAAACTGTCAGTTTCAAGTGTAAGGAATGGAAGGCCACAGGCACAGTTGCTGTTAAACCAGCAGGTCTGGAAGGCCAAGAGAAATACAGGAGCGGCATATGAGCAGGATTGTGAGAATGGTGACAGACAACCCACAGATCACCTCCAAAGACCTGCAAGAACATCTTGCTGCAGATGGTGTATCAGTACATCGTTCTACAATTCAATTTGCACCAAGAACATCTGTATGGCAGGGTGACGAGAAAGAAGCCCTTTCTGCACTCACGCCACAAACAGAGTCGCTTGTTGTATGCCAATGCTCATTTAGACAAGCCAGATTCATTTTGGAACAAAGTGCTTTGGACTGATGAGACAAACCTTGAGTTCTTTGGTCATAACAAAAAGCGCTTTGCATGGCAGAAGAAGAACACCACATTCCAAAATAAACACCTGCTACCTACTGTCAAATTTGGTGGAGGTTCCATCATGCCGTGGGGCTGTGTGGCTAGTTCAGGGACTGGGGCCCTTGTTAAAGTCGAGGGTCAGATGAGTTCAATCCAATATCAACAAATTATTCAGGATAATGTTCAAGCATCAGTCACAAAGTTAAAGTTACCACCAGGGGTTGGATATTTCAGCAAGACAATGACCCAAAACACAGTTGGAAATCTACAAAGGCATTCATGCAGAGGGAGAAGTACAATGTTCTGGAATGGCCGTCACAGTCCCCTGACTTGAATATCATCGAAAATCTATGGGATGATTTGAAGCAGGCTGTCCATCAAATTGAACTGGAGGGATTTTATATGAAGAATAGTCAACAATACCTCCATCCAGAATCAGACACTCATCAGAGGCTATAGGAGGACAGCGTCGAGAGGCCAAAAGGAGGCTCAACTAAGTATTGATGTCATATCTCTGTTGGGGTGCCCACATTTATGCACCTGTCTAATTTTGTTATGACACATATTGCATATTTTCTGTTAATCCAATAAATTTAATGTCACTGCTGAAATCCTACTATTTCCATACGGCATGTCAGATATTAAAAGGAAGTTGCTACTTTGAAAGCTCAGTAAATGAGAAACAAAAATCCAAAGAATTAAGAGGGGCTCCCAAACTTTTTCATATGTTTGTAAGTAGGTTTCACGTTTCTGTTATCATTTTAGCCCTAAAATAGTGACTTAACATCAGGGACTATGGAAGAGAAAAAATTTATATATTGGCATAAATAGCATATATTAGCATTAATAGCCGTAAAAGTGATTAATAGCTTCTAAAGCATTAGATTTAGCATAATTTAGATATGTCAACTAAATAGTTAAATAAAAGACATTAGCCATATTGCACTATTTTTAAGCTTGGAGCAGAATTACCAATTAAGAAAGGAAAGGATAGAACAGGAAAAGAATGACATACAGAAACTACCTGAGGACAGGATAAGGAGGAATAAGAACACCTGTTACTTGAAGGCCAGAAAACAAGGAACGATACCAGTAACAAAATGCAGAAAAATGGTCATGGTAGGTATGTGAGAAACCAGCTGGAATAGTGAGTTAGCAGAAACAGCAAAGGCATTGATACAAGGTCAAGATGATGTCATGTATGAAAAAATAAAATGTGTATTCATGTATTAACATAAATAAATATGGAGAAATATATAAGCATTCACCTTAGTGTAGATACTAATGCAAGTCAGGACAGCCAAGTAAATGATTAAATAAAAGCACAGGACATATTTCTTTTTAATTAAGCTTAGCTTTAAGCCACCATAATAAAAAAGTTTGGGCTTTCTTGTGTCATTTCCTTTCCTAGGCCTTTCAAAGATGGAAAAAAGGAAAACCACTGCCCCGGCCGAAGACCAATCAAAAATAAGCAAAACAGAAACTAGAGATGAACAATGGACAGTAAAGACAGGTGCAGAATGAGCTAATTGAACGAGGTCAGAGTGATAAGAAATGATCTATAAGTTTTAGGTTCTGAACTGTTCAGGGCTCAGCACAGTTTGGCCGTATTGGGTTGAGTCCGTGTTATTATTATTATTTTATTGCAATAAAACTATAGACTCTGTTTGCCTACCCTGAGTCTCCTAATGGCCTTCATTTCAGGTATAAAGCCTTTGTGGTGACAATTTTTCGCTACTACAGGACCTATTTTATTGACCTTAAGGTTAGTGTTAGGGCGAGGGGAAGGCCGTCTCAAGCGGCAGTCGCTTTCTGAACAAGACCCCTCCTAACCTGCATGTCTTTGGACTTTGTTGAGAGGCAGCAGAGCGACTGTGTCACCCTGCAGCTTTGTATTCCAAGCAGTTTCACAATCGGTGTGCCATTCCTACTTTTAATTGTTCTCATTAGTTAGTGCATCGGGTCTCAAAGTTCAGTCCTGCGGACCCCCTGTGGTTGCAGGATTTTGTCCCAACCGATTTGTCCTCTTCATTGGTGTCCTACTTTAATTAGGTAAGCCATTATTTCCCCAGTTTCTATTTTTTTTTTTTTTTGCATCGACCTAGAAATTACAAACTGGCTGTGCTAAATTTTTTATTAAATTTAAGCAGGAATTTACATGTGTTAGATGGGCAAGAATTCATTCTTTTTCATTTTTAATTAAAAAAGTAATGCTCTGGATATTTAGACAGTTATTTAATGTTAAGTGCACAAGTGGGCAACACTGAAGTAGTTGCTCCTTTCAGAGTCATTTGCGTTGGTGTCTTTTTTTTTTTTTTTTTTGTGCATCATTAATTGTTGGTATTCAGATATAATTAAGCAAGTAAACTCCACAGAACAAGTGAATTTAAACATAAAGCAAAGTAAGACTTTAAAAATTCAGAACAATAGAAATATCTTAATTCCCTATAAGGGTAAATCTGAGACTACTGCACTTTTCTAAATGCAAAATAAAAATGAGCCAAAAAAAAAAGGCCAGCTAATAAAACTTTGAGATCAAGTAACTGTGCTACTCCATCTAAGACGGGTGGAAATTTAAGTAGTCAACGTTGACAGATTTCCCCCTGGCGACAAATAATGTTCAGTCTAATCTAGACGTCAGCGTTAACCACTGCATGCTGCACTGTAAATGTTATGTCTCGGTTATGCGCCATTTGGTCTGGGATTTGCAAAAGCAGTGTTCATGTTTGTGATGCACCATCTGTTGGAATGACAACTGCTGTGAATTTTATCAGTACAAATTTTTGTGATGCGCCATCTTTTGGAAAGACCATGACATAGCATCCAGACAGACACTTATCCTTTTATTAAGGTAGATTAAAGGTAAAAATGATTGACTGGTTGGACCAAAAACTTGACGCTACAGGTGGTCCCCTAGAACTGAATTTGAGAACCACTGATTTAGTGTGTTGTCCTTTTTTTTTTTTATTCTTTGGTTCTTAGAAATTCTGAAATACTTGTATCCCCCCCCCCCCACAAAACCTTAACTGCTTAAGTTTCCTTTGCCATTTTATCTTTTGAATTTGCTAATTCCTGTGGAGTTTGTTTCCGTGATTGTATCCAGATGCTGACAACACTGAATGCTAAAGCCAAAGGGATCAATTACTTCAGTGCTAGATTAACTGCTCATTTGTAAGAAACGTTTCTTAATGAGCAGACAAGAAAAATGGCAGTGAAGTTCTTGCTTTAAGTGTTGTTTGTACTTGTGTTTGTGCTGCTCATTGCATTTCGACACAATTAAGGGAGCAAACTCCGCAGAATAAATAGGGTAATAAACAAAAGAAGGAAAACGGGCAAAGAAACTTAAGAAATACAAAATGTTTGTGAAGTTCTTAGAAACGGATCAGTTAAACGTAAGAATGACTCGCTAATTGTAAAACTGGTCGGAATGTAAACCTGAAGCTATCGGGGGGGCGGGGTCCCCCAGGACGGAACTTGAAAACACTTATTTCGGTGATTATTTACTCGTGAGCAAGCCAGTAGTTGAGACATTTTAATTAGCTGCAGCCTAGGATATAATTAAGAGAGCAAAGAAAATTAGAGTTAAAACAGAGTGTGAAGTATTTAAAGTTATGGCAAAAGTACCGTGTTTCCCCGAAAATAAGACTGGGTCTTGTATTAATTTTTGCTCCAAAAAATGCGCTAGGGCTTATTTTCAGGAGATATCTTATATTTATTCATGTACAACAATGTACATTTATCCAAATACAGTCATGTCATCTTCTTCTAGAATATCATCATAACACTTTTGTACCTTACAATACCATCAGAATGTATGGCGGCGTATTTGACACACAGAGGGAAAAAAAAAATAAGGACATAATGAAAATGTCTATTTTGTGATTAAAGTGGAAATTTCTGCTTTAATCTCAAGGTCCACTTTAACCTCGTAGTTTACTTTATCATTAAAGCAGGCTGCTGTAAACGTCATCTTAAAACTGACCACAGTTGTTAATCGCTACCTGCTTCTGGGGCTTCCTCCTGAACTGACAGCAGCGGCAGGCAGCATCGCCACACAGAACACATTAAATGTATGATATTCCAGCTCTCTGCACATTTAAAATTCTTAGATTTATACTTGACTAGGTAGTCATGCCCGTCAAGGACGGGCTGCAGGCGACTTTTATCAGTGTTGCAGGGTAAAAGTCATTAAGTGCAAAATTATTTGTACCATGATTAAATTTAGTAATAAAATGTTTTTTGTTATTTGTGCCACACGACGAATCGGGGATTCGAACCCAGGTGGACAGTAGGTGGTGTTAGGTCCTAACTTTGTTCCGGCATCCACGTTCTTGTTCTCTTCTCCTCAACAATTTTAACTTGAGTTGCGTTTGACCGACTTTCTTGTTGTCATTGCCGTTTATGTTCACGTGTTTCAGCAACTTCAATTTCAGTGGCAGTAGAACGTTTTTGTTGTAATCGCAGACGCTCAATTTCGTGAACCAATTGTGTTTGTTCTTCCGTGCGGTTTGCTTCTGTAAGCTGCAACTGGTTGGCGTTCATTTTGTCTCAGCTGCGAGATTTGAACACTCTTTGCTGCTTGTCGTACTGCACGTTGCTGTTTATTCCACAGTTTTTGTTCTTCAGTAAAAATTCTTTTTGGTTTCATCGTTTTTTGGCAATTCTTGAGGTGTTGTTTGAGCTCTTGAAATATCCAAAATCTTATTTCTTTTTGCATTTTCGTCTTCTTCAGTCGAGTGACTTCCTTCAGCTTTTCTTTTAATCCGATTGGCCACTCGCTTCCCAGTGCTCTGTTCAGCCAATCAAAACACTGATGTAAACGTACCAACCAACCAACAGACATGCTGAAATATATATATAGATATCACTTTCATGATGAAATGCATTACAGTATGTATGTTACTTTTACAGATAAATCGTTAACTTTGTTTAAATAATGAATACTGCTAATATTTACACATATGGGGTGACACGGTGGCAGAGCGGTAGCGCTGCTGTCTCACAGGGAGTCACGTCTCTTGTGATCCCTGCCTGCAGTTTGCATGTTTTTTCTGGTGGGTTTCCACAGTGGGCTCAGTTTTCCATCCAGAGACATGAAGGTTTGGGGATTTGGTGAAGCTACAATGACGCCAGCGTATGTGTGTGCTTGTGTTCCCCTTGCGATGAGCTGATGCCCCGTCCAGGGATTTTCTTTCTGTCTTGCGCCGATGCTGCTGGAATGGGCGCATCCCCGAATTGATGGATGTAATCATTAAACATCCTGTTCAGAGATATTGTGGCAAGGTGTCCTCGGAATTTAATGCATGTTTCGGGCACACATGTCAAGAATAAACCTGGCTTTAGGCGCCTTACTTTTCATCTGACGATCTTGGGTAGGGCTTGTATTACAGAGCAGCCTAAAACTCATGCTTTAACTTATTTTCGGAGTAGGTCTTATTTTCAGGGAAACATGGTAACAAGCATATCACAACGTCTTATTAAAGTAAATCGCACACTACTGGGATTTTCTGACTGCAGAAAAAGCAGAGGAGAAAAAAAAATGCAAATTAAACAATAAAATCAGCTGAAGTTTAAATGAATCACTGCTTGTATCAAAAACCTGCTGCCGCAGTGGCCCCCTGGACTGCCTGAGTACCACTCTCTTATCATGAAGGTTTTTTTAAATTTTTTTTTTGGTCAGTACTAAACTCAGTCCTTTCATCCATAAAATAAGCTACTTATCTAAATTAGAGATCTGACATCATGGACTCCACTAGGAACACCACCATTTAATTAGATTGCAGATGTTCATGCAAAAGTGAAGCTCGAAATGCTTCAGAAACCGTTCAAGAAATCTCAGACGGGTAAGAATGGCGGAATCTCAAACAGAAGTGAATATTACAAATGAGTGTGGGCAGTTTTTAAGCCAAAAAAACGGTAAAAGTCAGTTTCCCATTTTATGACTTATTTTGAGCCTGGCATGTTTTGGGCAGCTGTGGAGACCCCCTAATGTCTGTGAATAGATAATGAGGCAGAGAGGAACTGAAATAAGAGTGTTTCTGTGAGCCAGTCCCAGCAGCAAATGAGTCAATAAGTTAGTTACTTTCCACGCACCTTTTAAGTGATTTGGTTATAAACTGCACTGTTGGCATGCCATTTATAAATGGTGTGGATTGCAGGGGGCATCTCACAACCTCAAAACACCGGAGTCCAAAAAAGGCTTCAATTAAAAACCTATATAAGTAATACAGGGGAACAGCAAAGTATGAGCAAACACAGAAAATAATAGACCCCTGTAGCCCCTAGACCAGGGGTCTCCAACTTTTCTACCCTGAAAGCTGCTTTTACAAAATGAAAATGACGGAGAGCTACTCCTGTTTTCTAATGTTTATTCTCATAGCTTATTTCAATCCAAACAAACTGAATAAGCTTGTTTTACCTGAACATTTACAAAATGTTGGTGTCCACAACTCACATTTTGCATTAAAACATCACAAACAAAATATTTAGTTCACCTGCAAGTGCATTTTGTTTGTCTGTATGCATTTTCTAGTGTATCTCACACTATTGTATTGAGGTATTGTATCCCACAGGTGGCACAGTGGCAGTGCTGCTGCTTTGCACTGCAGTAAGAAGACTGGAAGATTGTGTGTCTGCTTCCCGGTTCCTCCCTGTGTGGATAGCGCTTTGAGTACTGAGAAAAGCGCTATATAAATGTAATGAATTATTATTATTATTATTGAATTAAAACATGAATGCTGTCAAAACAATGCAATTACAAATACACAGATGTTACTTATTCATTTGTCATTTTGTTACATGTCACTGTTTCACTTCACAAGAGTATTCACATGTCCAGTTGCATGTGTGATGTGTGTTTTAGTCAGTCAGATGACTGGCACTGAGGTGTACGGTGGAGTGGAGCCACTTAGGTTGACTCTTCTGGAGTCATTTAAATGTTCGTCTGTCTTGTTCTGAACTTTGATTTCATGACATTCATGTCAGACTCACGGAGGTATGGAGACCCAAACAAGGCAGACATTTTCAGAGCTGCTTGGTGAAGATTCTTATAGTTATCAGGCTCTGCTAAGCTCCAGAAATGCTGAGAATGCTGTTGAGACTTTAACTGCACATCATTTTGAAGGTTTACTAATATATAATATCCAATGTCTTGGATCTCAATGGCTTTTCATGAAAGAACTACTTAACGGATTTAGATCGGGTTTTTTCCTATAATTTGCTTGAACATTCCGGTTGATTTTGTGACTTCTCTCATTTTGCTATGTATCATAGTTTGCTTGCGGTACCGATTTATGTGCACAATTCCAAGAAAAAGGCAGCGGGCCATTGAGCTCTCCTCACTCGCTCACCAGCTTTGGGGCGTGTTCCTTAACTCCGCTTAGCTAGCGAACAAGAGAACAATTGAATGCAACTTTGTTTGATAAAGTGTTACTTAGGTCTTGATGAGTTTGAGTCCGGATATTCTCTTAAATGTATGCCACGTTGAAAAATAGATTGCAATTCAGATTGTGGATCATGATTTTGTGTTAAAAGGAACGTGATATGATTTTTTGGAAAGTTCGCCCACCCCTAAATTTGACTAATCAAGTTTTCAAATTTTATGTAGGATTCATTAACCCTTTGGCGAGCTACTTAGAAAGGGGATGCGAGCTACCGGTAGCTCGCGAGCAGCGTGTTGGAGACCCCTGCCCTAGAGCCTGTGTAATGTGCAGTACCTCTCTCCCCTACCCACCTTCCACTTCTCTGGTTTCCCTTCCTCGCTCTAACTAGCTGAGCTCTTGTTGCCAGCTGCCTCCCAACTCCAAGCTCACTAATAAAAGAAAATGGAGTCCTTGTGTATCGTGTCCCCAACCACCTTCAGACATCCTCAATCTCTGATGACATATGGGGGAAAAACTCTCTCTAGAGGCACCAGAGATTCTCGCATGTTAGCCTCACTACAGAGGTGTACTGGAGAGGATGGGCCAGATTGGGTGTCCTTCCCAGTGTGCCTGTGACGCTACAACACATCGCCCCCTCATGGTGTGGGAGAACCTCAGACTCTGCAATTAAGCTGATCTGATGACCTTTCGGGGTGTTGATTGACCAGATGCTGTGATGATTGCATCCTCTGATTGTCAGTAAGTTAGATAGATCGATGTACTCTGTCTGTATGTCTGTCCGTCTTTTCACGAGAGAACTACGTAATGGATTTAGATCTGGTTTTTTTTCTCTCTATAATTTGCTTGAACATTCCGGTTGATTTTGCAACTTCTCTCATCGTGCTAAGAATCAGTTTGCTTGCTGTACCAATTTAATTGTGCGAATCCGAGACAGACACAGCGGGCTGAGGGGAGGTGGGTGGTAACTCGAGGCGTATCTTACATTCGCTTAGCTAGCGCACGAGAGAACAACTTCACGGATTTAGGTTGTTTTTTTTTTTCTATCATTTTCTTGAACATTCTGGTTGATTTTGCGACTTCTGTCATCATGCTCCAGGTAATTATAGTTCCCATCAATCTACCAGCAATCTCTTAGTCCACCAATCATTTAAGATATATCACTATTGAACATATTTTAAGGCAGGGTCACTTTTAGCAGCTGCATCCTTCCATCCATCCATTTTCCAACCCGCTGAATCCGAACACAGGGTCACGGGGGTCTGCTGGAGCCAATCCCAGCCAACACAAGGCAGGGAACCAATCCAAGGCAGGGTGCCAACCCACCGCAGGACACACACAAACACACCCACACACCAAGCACACACTAGGGCCAATTTAGAATCGCCAATCCACCTAACCTGCATGTCTTTGGACTGTGGGAGGAAACCGGAGCGCCCGGAGGAAACCCACGCAAACACGGGGAGAACATGCAAACTCCACGCAGGGAGGACCCGGGAAGCGAACCCGGGTCCCCAGGTCTCCCAACTGCGAGGCAGCAGCGCTACCCACTGCGCCACCGTGCCGCCCCAGCTGCATCCTTATCTAATAATATTATACTCCAACATTCTCCAACCGATCCAGTGGATACTCTTTATATACTGTAGATGATGTAATTTGAACATCTAGCTTATAAATATAACATGCCAGCAACATATTATTTTTTTTCTATATGTAAATGTTAGAAATGTTGTGAAAAATAATATATCATAATCTCAACCCAAACAATGCCTATTTGTATATTCTCCAGATGCATGAATGGATTTTGTCCAACATCCCAAAGTATCATAGTTCGCTTGCGGTACTGATTTATTTGTGCGAAGCCGAGAGAGACGCAACAGGGTTGAGTGTACCTTACCTCCACTTAGTTAGTGAATGAGAGAACAACTTAACAGATTTAGATCGTTTTTTTTCTCTCATTTACTTGAAAATTCTGGTTGATTTTGTGACTTCTCTCATCGCACTAAGTATCAAAGTTAACTTGTGGTACTGATTTAGAAGTGCAAATCCAAGAGAGACGCTGTGGGCCGAAGGGTGGGGGCCGTGGCCCCTTTTCTGTTCGAGTCGCTCTCCCTCTTGCCATGTGTTGGGGCGCACCTCTCCGCTACTTAGCTAGTGGAGCTAGCCTGTTTGTTCAGCAGACATTATCATCTAGAGATTGTTAAGGAGTAACGTTTGACGTTTTTGAGAAAGAGAGAGATCAGAGCTCTGTGTGATTTAGACGGTAGCTGCTGATTGGCTGAGATATCTCTTCTCCCCATGTGGGGGACGCTGTCCTGTCAGAGCTGAACATGATCAGATACGTTGCCAGTGATGTCGGAGCATCGCTACCTTATGCTTTTTTTTAATACTAGGGGGTTTTGCCCCCTGCTCACTTTGCTCGCCAACCCCCATGCCTATGCTACACACCAGCCTCTTTGCGGTCCTGTTGCTCGCGTATGGGGATGCGGATGTACAATTTAAACAGATTTTTATTTTCATGGAATTGTTACATATGCATAATAGAACTAATGTATTTTACATTACAGTGAGTAATTAACCATATTAAAAAAGAGTAACACGTAATAACCCTATAAGTAAATTGTTTCATGTTGCAGTTAGTTATTCGTTGCATAGTACAATTTCATTCTGTTTGGCTTTGAAATTAACATGCAAATACTTTTTAAACTTTTCCTGAAGTTTTACAGTAAAAGTATATTTTTTTAATTAACTTTTTGTCAATATGGCATTGAATTTTGATTCTGTGTTTGGACTTTCATCGTCACAACACAACGTATAACTGCCCGTGAATGAATATCGTTTCTTTCCCTCTAATAAATAAATAAAAGGACTTTTTTTGAATGATTTGGCTCTGAGGTTTGTTAATTGTCATAGCAAAAGCCATTCTAACGGGAAACTGTAAACGTCTTAGTATGAATGGCTTATCAAAATCTCCTTTGGTGTCTAATGTTATCGCTGAAGATGGACTACATTACCTTTCTTGAATACATCCTTCTTTCAACAGTAATTTGGCCGGTGGCAGACCAGACAATGTTAACGGTTGTAGATATTGTGATTTTGTAAGTTGATGTTTTCATCGTCTGCATCATCACCACCAACTGTTTCAGCAGAGTCTATTGACACGCATTTAACCACTTTACTGTGTAACCGATCAACATTTTTGACGTAAATTCGTTTGACTTCATCGTTTCTTGCTGTTAGGCTTGCCCGTGTACTCGTTTTTTCTGTTGATAACCCTTCATGATGAAATTCTTCAATAAGATTTGGACATAATATGTCTTCTTCCATTGGGAATTTAAAGTGAGAAAACGTTAAAATTTATAAGAGCTGAGAGAGCAGAAACTGTCTGTCAAAAGCATTCACACGAATAAGAGGTGAGATTACCGTGGATTACCGTGTGTGTGGTTGAAAATGTTTGAGAGGAGGGCGGGACTTGAAAAAATCTCATGGCCAATGTCTCATCTCGTGGGACTTGATAAAATCTTCCAAAAAAGTCTTGTCGCATCGCAGGATTTTTTTATATAATAGATTGATTTTTAAAGTTTGTCCTCTTTCACTACTACGTGGGCAGAGCTGTGGGGGACAGCTAGTTGAAGATCAAGACACAGAAGTGAAATTTTTAGTAATTGTTGTTTTTATTGTTTGAGAAACACCCACACTAACCAGAGGTGAATGTGCACAATCCACTGGTCTAGTGACTGGGTCAATATTTGAGTCTCGTTTCCTGAAGCTGTGATGCAGTGGCGCTAAACGCTGGGCTCCCTTCAAAGTAACTAATCCATTTGAAGTCTTGTTTGCTCTCTTAGTAACCATGTTTTAAAAACAAAAACGGAATGTAGCCACAATAAGCCAAACGGATCCACAAGTGTTTCACACATAAAACAGTGTAGAAAACAATTCATAATTTTATATAAACAATTATATAAAAATTTTTAAACATGCACAATAAAGTTGAGGGTCACTCAAAATTCAAGCCTTTTCCTGCAGCACTGGCCTCAAGGCAGAAACCATCCCAGGAACGAGTGCCAGTTATTCATTCCCGCGCCTACACACACTCCTCCCTGTTCTTGTTAAATCGTTTAGTCAAGTTCAACTCTTCGTGACCTGAAGGACTTTAGAACTCCAGGCCTTTCTATCTGAAACTACTTCTCTGAGTTTCTTCAAAGTTCTATGCATTGTCTCGGTAATGAATAATAATAATAATTCATTTCATTTATAATGCACTTTACATTTGTAGTAAACCTCAAAGTGCTACATAAAAAAAATTTAAAGAAAGACACAACATGATAAAACAATAATTAGAGGCAATTTTGTTAATATGCTTTCCTAAATAGAAAAGTCTTTAACTGTTTTTTAAAACAGCCCACAATCGTGCTGTGTTCTCATGTTCTCTGGTAGGGCATTCCAGAGCCATGGAGCAGCGACTGCAAAGGCTTGGTCACCCATTGTGTGAAGTTTGGTCATAGGGGGCGAAGGCGGTACGTACGAGGGCAATCCCAAAACTAAGGTCTCCAAAGCGGTGGGGACGTAGAGAAACTGTTTGTACGGCTGTTGGCCACACTGTTGTGATTGGTGCTTCCTCCACTCCCAAACAAGCAAGAGTGGCTTCGCTGGGATGCTCAATCTTGGCTTAGCAGCCCTTGAAAATGGAGCTCTCGTTGAACGCTACCACCAAGTGCGAAGTTCGCGCAGTTATTCGATTTTTGAACGCAAAAGGCGTGTTACCAGTTGAAATTCATCGCCAATTGACGGAAGTAACGGCCGACCCCTTTACCCAGCTGGCAGCTACACCTCCAAGACCTGTGGCCTGGAAGATTTACTGAGAAATAATCTATCTATCAAGCCGTACTTCTAACCAATTAAACTTTTCCCCACAATTGACGGTGAAAATATAAGTACACAAACACAGGATGTAAAATTAAACGGATTAAATGAAACAAGACATGCAAAAAATAGAAACATATAAATATAAATATAAATATCCCTCCACCCCAGCAACAACAAGACACCACGAAATATAAATACAACAAAAAACCCTCCCTTGTCCCTGTAACATATAAACACACAACACGAATAACAAGAATTGAATGATATATGGAAATGAATGTGAACGTGAGTCCGGTAATAAAGAAACTGTCCTGGATGCGGTTGACTGAATTAGTGAAAATGAGTCGTTTGACTTTCCCCAGAAAAAATGGAGCAGCCTCACCGTGAATCCTCGGTGCGGGGTGGATGATTAACTCCGACCCCGGGGTCTCTCGTGATGAGGTCCTTGAAGCAAGTCCGGCGGATGGAAAAACAAACTGGATGGAAATGCGCGATGTGGAAAATAACAGGTACAGATGGCTCGTGGTCGTGAATGTGAAAAAAAAATCTCCTTCTCTCCTCTCCCCTTCCTTCTCCTCCTGCTGGCTTAAATAGTCCTGTGACGGCTGTGATTGATTAATTAAGGACAGGTGTTCTCCAGGTTTGTGGCTGTGTCTCCTTCCATCATCCGTCCCCCTTTACGGGGACGGCATTAACTGATACACATACAAACAGTACACGGGACAATGAAACGAGACGCACTCAGAACTGACATTTACAACACTAACTATGTGGCCCCGCTACAAGTGTATGGACAGTCGTGCATGGATGTCAAAAACGTTCGCAAGTGGTGTAGAGAGTTTACAGCTGGTCGTACTGAAATTCACGACGAACAAAGGAGCGGGAGACCGTCAATTTCCAACGAGACAGTCGCGAAGGTTGGGGAAAACATGCGTAAAGATCGGTGGATCACTCTGGATGCTCTCTGCACCCAGTGACTACCACCTGTTCCCTAAGTTGAAAGAACATTTGTCTGGAAGGCGATTCTGCTCCGACGAACAGGTGAAAGATGAGGTGCAACGCTTCCTGAAGGAAATGGCGGCGAGCTGGTATGACATGGGCATTCTAAAACTTCCACCGCGTTACAAAAATGCATCGACCGAAATGGTGATTATGTAGAAAAATAAATAATTCTTTAACCTTTAAAATGATGTAAATATTATAGAAAATAAACAATTGTTTGTATTTCTAAAAAAATTGGAGACCTTACTTTTGGGATTGCCCTCATATTTGCAAGACGTAGGTTTCTTTATAGTAGATTGTAAAGTAAGGAGTTTCCTTAAGGTATTGTGGAGCATTTCCATGGATACACTGGTGAGTGAGCAAAGTTTGTACGGATGTGAATAGGGAGCCAATGAAGTGACCGAAGGATTGGTGAAATATGTTCATATTTCCGCACCTCCTCAGAATCCTTGCGGCACTATTTTGGTTTTGAAGGCTCTTGCTGGGTATCCCGATGAGGAGTGCATTACATTAGTCCAGCCTGGAGGAGACAAAGGCATGAACCTGCTTTTCAGCATCACAAAGGGAAAGGCCGGGACAGAGTTTGGCTATGTTTCGGAGATGAAGGAATGCAATTTTACAGAGGTGATGGACGTGTGCATCAAATGACAAATGGGAGTCTAATCCCCAGGGGAGAAAGTAATGGTATGACAGTAATGCTGTCGATTCATCTCCTTTTGCCTTGAATTTTCCCCAACATGAGATTTTTCTCCAAGGAATCTTGTCATAATGTGGCCAAAGTATATGAGCTTTTTTTGTTTTTTGACATCGAAATCTTCCAATGAGAAGTCTGGTTGTATTTCTTCAAGTACTTATTTGTTGATTCTTCTTGCTGTCCAAAGAACTGTTCAGTTTTCTCCAGCGCCAAAGTTCTAAGGCGTCAACACTTTTGCTTTCATCTGTTAACGACAGTCCCAAATCTCACGGGCGTACATCACTAACGTTAACAATGTGGACCCCTGCTAATAATGTGATGTCTCAGCTCTTTAGTGTCTTGTCTAAATTTACCAAAGCTGTTCTTCCCAGAATTGAGCATCAATTAATTTTGTGGCTGCAGTCGCCATCTAATTTTAGAGCCAAGGGAAACGAAGTCCACTTCCTTGTCATTTATTACCAAATAATTGACAGGGGTGGTTGACATCATCTCGATTTTCTTGATGTTGAACAGCAGGCCAGCACTTTCATGTTCTTCTTTTCACTTTCATCAGAAGCCTCGCTTTCAGCTATTAGAGCGGTGTCATCCGCATATCTAAGATTGCTGGTGTTTCTTCTGGCTCTTTTGATTCCAGCAACTCACTTCAGTATTTTGAGAAGAAAACCACAAAGACAAAAAGCAACTCACAAACTCACATGGGCCAATTTAGGATTTTGGAAGAAGCCCCCTGCACCGCAAACGGGGAGAACGTTCACACGCTCTACAAATAGCATTTATGCAGGATTCCCATCCAGGATGTTCGATCCATGATGCAACGGTGCTGTCCAGTCCACTGCCAGGGTGTTCTGATTTAACAATTTACAAATTAATGATTTGAAAGGATGGTAAGTAGATGCCTGTGATGATTTGGCTCTTGAAATATACTTGAAGTATAAAGGTCAGAGTATTGTATAGTCCAAGGGCGACTGGAAGACAAAGACATAGTCAAGAAGCCATAACGAGGGAGAACAACTGTCGGTAACCTAAGCCAAAAATCACGACACAAAATTCAAGTCAGAGCAGAGAACCAAAACAATTAAAACCTTTTTGAATTTTTTTAAGGGTTTGGCAATCCATGTAGTCGGGTGGGAAAGCATACCCCCGGATGACCTTTTTATCCTGTTGTCAGGCCACAAACCGCTAAGGACACACCCACCTTGTTTCAATCCATGCAATGGGAATCAACAATAGCGCCGTCAAAATGGCGGAGAAATAACAGCCCAAATCCCAAAGTGAAATTCAAACTATAACTATATTTTAAAAACAAATGACGCCAATGGATACCCAGGGTGGCCCACGAAAAAAGTGGCCCGCCTCCACCAAAGATGACTGCATTACGTGGTGAAGAGAAAAATGATCAAATTTGGTACTCCCATTTCCAGAAGATGCTGAAAGTGATCTCTTTGTGCGTCAATACATCTTTGTGCCCATTTCAGCATGTTCATGTACTCTTTGCAACGGAAGTCGTCTTGATGGAGGTGGGCCACTTTTTCGTGGGCCATCCTGTATTTAATGTGAATGGGGCACGTGTAGGTCACCACGGATCGATTAAACAATTAACATTGCTCTGACGATCTTGACAATGGAGATGAATTTTCAAGGGGGGAAAACCTGTTGTTTTGTCGTTTGGCAAAGATTCTTCAAGGGGGAACCACTCTGTCCTGATTTTGGACGCCGATTCTGCAAGAGGGGGTGGGGTTAGCAGCCCTCCAAACCTCACTCTGGCAATTGCCTGGAAATAGGCCTTGAAGGACATGATTGGGTTGCGACAAAAAAAAATGTTTGAGGAACTCTGCCTTAGAGTATAAAATTCCCCAACAGGAGCAAATGATATTCAAAATATTACAATTGTAAGAGCCAGTCTTAGAATGTTTAATGTCAACATTAAAATGTGCGAGTGTTTATTTAACTGCCCAAGCTAACTTGTCATGGGACTTCCCTATTGCTCAACTTTACCTGATCATCTACGACTTTGTCTTCCTCCTGTGTGGGATCGATGTGTTTGATCAACCTTCACCATACGGCTCGGTCCTGCACCTCCTCCCCAGTCAAACCCTTTTCCTTCTTTATCCATCCACCTCCACTTTGGCCTTTCTCACTTTCTCTTCTCCTGGACTTCCACTCCCATCACTCTTTTGCCCACATCTTCCTTGTCTCTCTTCATCACATGTCAATACCATTTCAGCCTACTTTCGTAGACTTTTTCTCCCACTTTTGTTGCACCTCTGAGTGTCTCGTTTCTTCTTCTGTCCTTTTTTGTAACTCCACACATCCATCACAGAATTCCACCGCGTTCAACTTCTTCTTCTCCTGCTACACTCCTTCAGTTGCCTGTCTCAGCTCCACTCATCATTGCTGGTCTTAAAAACCCCTAGTTTTCTTTTCTTTTTTTTTCTTTTCTTTTTAGTGGCTAAGGCTCTGGATTTTTATTTATGGATGTGTATTTTTGTGAATTTTATGTTGTGCTGTTTTTGTCATTTGACGTATGAATTATTTTTCATAATTTTATATTGTTTCCGTTATGTCTACCAGCGACTACCGGTCAAAACCTTTAGCACACCTCAGTTTTTATGGAAATGCACACAGTTTAATGTCTTAATGTTTCATGAAAATCTAGGCATAGAACAAATAAATAATAGAAAATAAAAAATAATAATAAGTCAAGGAATTATTAAGCGTACAAAATTTGATTCAAATTTTTGATTCATCAATGTTGCCCCCTTTTGCTGATATTACAACCAAACTGTGGTAACCCTTGTGATTCAGAATGCCAGTCACCAACTCTGCTGCCTCCAGCAGAATAAAATGCATTCTTATAATAAGAACCCCAGACCACCCTCAGGCGTAGTTCTTAATTTGTTTAAACATGCCATAGTGCAACCGTTGATCAAAAAACCAAGCCTAGATCCCACTGTGCTATTCAATTTTAGACCGATTTCCAAGCTTCCATTTCTCTCCGAAATTTTGGAGAGAAGTGTGTATATTCAATTGAAAGCCTTTTTAGATGAAAGTGATGTGCTCGAAGTGTTTCAATCTGGTTTTAAGCCACTTCACAGTACTGAAACCGCATTGCTGAAGGTTTTTAATGACATCCTTTTGGCAACAGACTCAGGGGATTATGTGATTTTTAGTTCTGCTCGATTTAACAGCTGCTTTTGATACTATAGATCATAGTATTTTATTATCTCGTCTGGAGCATTGTGTGGGCATTCGTGGTACTGCCTTGGCGTGGTTTAAATCATACTTGACTCAAAGAACTTTTTCAGTGAGGCTAGATGAATTTAGATCTTCCTCTGCTTCACTATCACGTGGGGTTCCGCAAGGTCTCCATACTTAGTCCTCTGCTATTTTCTTTGTATCTCCTGCCTCTTGGCTCTATTCTTAGAAAGCATAAAATTGCTTTCCATTGTTATGCAGACGCCCCAAACGCAAGGATGCTTACTCCATACAAACTTTGGTTATGTGCCTAGAAGAGGTGAAAGCTTGGATGGCAGTGAACTTTTTAAATTTTAATGAAAATAATACAGAGGTTATAGTTTTTGGTCCTGGGGGCACCAGTGGGTCTATTTCTACTTCTGCTCCTGTGGATTTGGGTCCCCTTGCACAATATGGTACGCCTGTTATTACAAATTTGGGTTTTAGGATAGATGAGGATTTTAGACTGGACGGTCAGATCAGTGCGGTGGTGAAATCTGTTTTTTTTTTTTTTCAGCTAAGACGTTTGGCGAAGATAAAAAACATTCTTTCCAAAGATCAATTTACAACAGTAATCCACGCCTTCATTACAACCCGGTTGGACTATTGTAATTCGTTGTATGTTGGTGTTAGCCAGTCCACCCTGTCTCGGCTGCAGCTGGTGCAAAATGCTGCTGCACGCCTTTTAACTGGCACGCGAAAGAATGAGCACATTGGTCCGTGTACTTTTTGGTATTTGAAATTTCATTTTAGAAGCAAAAAGGAAAAAACAAAAATGAGAGGAATTTTCAGATTTTGATTTTTGATTAAAGAATAAAATGATGGAAAATAAGGTATTTTTTAATTCTGTGGTAACAAATAGCAGTCATAAACTTAAAATTACACATACTTTTCTGGATTCATTTGTAATTCAAATAATGAAAGTGCAATAGCTCAAAAACAACAAAACAGACGCATTTTCGTCATCTGGCACCAGAGGTACTTCTTCTTCTGCGCGATTTTTGATGACACGTGCGAACAGTTCTCCTCACAACTCATCGACGAATGGCCTTGAAGTTTAACTGCATGGCATCAGCAGGGGATGGACCACTATGTTGTTTTTCAGAATTAAAAGAACATTTCAATGTTCACTCCGGGACGAGGACATGACTGTAGAAAAACAGTCGCATCTTTCAGGTAAAAATACAAGCTTTGCAAACTTTGCTTCATTGATGTAGCAGTTCTTTTATGAACGTTGTTGTTGTTACTTACTATGAAACAGCTAACATTTGGTGATTTCATTTACTAACACTAAGCATGGCAAATTTTGTAGTGCTAGCAGTAGTGCTTTTACCTGAAAGATGCGACTCAGTTTTTCTGCAGTTATGTCCTCGTCCCGGAGTGTCACTCTTTTACTGTTCCGAAAAACAATGTAATGATCCATCCTCTACTGATGCCATGTAGTGTAACTTCAAGGCCGTCGGTCGATGTGTTGTGAGGAGGAGGACTGTTCGTACGTGGCATCAAAAATCGCACAGAAGAAGTACCACCTCCGGTTTCAGACAATGAAAATGCATCTGTATTGTTGTTTTTGAGCTATTACACTTTCATTATTTGAATCACAAATAAATCGAGAAAAGTACGTGTAATTTTAAGTTTATCACTGCTATTTGCTACCACAGAATTAAAAAATACCTTATTTTCCCTCATTTCATTCTTTGATCAAAAATCAAAATCTGAAAATTCCTTTCATTTTTGTTTTTTCATTTTTGCTTCTAAAATGAAATTTCAAATACCAAAAAGTACACGGACCCACATTACACCTGTATTATCCTCACTGCACTGGCTGCCTGTTCAGTTTAGAGTTCATTTTAAGATTCTTGTCCTCACAGGTGGCACAGTGGTAGTGCTGCTGCTTTGCAGTAAGAAGACTGTGGAAGATTGTGGGTTCGCTTCCTGGTTCCTCCCTGTGTGGATAGCGCTTTGAGTACTGAGAAAAGCGCAATATAAATGTAATGAATTATTATTATTATTATTTTATTTGTTTTTAAGTCCTTAAATGGGTTTGCTCCGCCCTACCTCGCTGAGCTGCTGTATATGCGCTGTCCTTCCCACTCACTCAGATCAGCTGGTCAGCTGCTTCTGGATGTGCCTAGGACTTGGCGAAAGCTCGGGGGGATAGGGCTTTTTCCGTTGTGGCTCCAAGGCTCTGGAATTCACCGCCGATCCACATTAGACAGGCCTCCTCACTGCCCATTTTTAAGTCTGCTCTTAAGACTTACCTCTTTGGTTTGGCTTTTGATCCTGTGTGAACAGTTGTTTTTACTCTGTTTTAACTCTGTTTAGTTGTTTTTACTATGTTTTAATTAGTTTTATTTATTGTATTTTATTTACTTATTTATTATTTTGTTTTTGTTTAAAATTTATTTTAGTTTATGTTCAGCACTTTGGTCAGCGGCTGTTGTACGTAAAGTGCTTTATAAATAAAGTTGACTTGACATCACCCTTCTCCTCCATGTTTGTCACACACTGAGGAACCATCCCGTCACCAAGTCGACTGTGTGTTAACAGCCTGAGTGATGAACCAAAGACTTCACATTTGGATTCACCGGCCCCTAAGTCTGTCTGTTATTTCAAGGCCCTGTTGTGTCCTTTAAGTAATGGCTTTCTCCCTGCCACTCGCCGTGTCAAACCCGCAGCACAAAGTCTCCTCTTCACAGTCCAAACTGATACTCGATTTTATGTTATTCAGTCTCTAGTTAGCTAGAAATGTAACTGTTTAGTTTGTGTTGTTTTCGTGTTTCATGTCTGAATGTTTGACGTATGAACACAATACAGAGAAACTCAAAGAAATATAACGAGATATATGAGCCTTGAACACAAACCTCTTACATACAATCTTTTCTTTTGTATTATGTTTTTTTCTCTTTATTTTTGTATAAACTTTTAAGCAAAGACACTTGAACTCTGTGGAGTTATTTGCATGGATACGTGTCAGCAAGTCGCACTCGTTGCCGGAAACCCGTGAGAGCACCGAAGCTGCAGATTTATTTGCAAAACAGACGAACACGGATACGGCAGTGTTTACAGTACACTAATAAGAAGTCACGTCCTGTGTTTTCTTTCTTTAAGCAACTACACTACAACATCGTGGGTGGCTTCTACATCCTGTGGGGCTTTGTTAACTCTTTTAGGGTGGATGTCGACTTTTATCGACAGGAGGGGTTGAGGGCGCATGTCGACAAAAGTCGATATCCAATGGTAGAGGGCGACAATCATC
This sequence comes from Erpetoichthys calabaricus, assembly GCF_900747795.2. Lineage (NCBI taxonomy): Eukaryota > Metazoa > Chordata > Cladistia > Polypteriformes > Polypteridae > Erpetoichthys > Erpetoichthys calabaricus. Next base: position 139,881,943 of record NC_041404.2, on the reverse strand, counting down.
TGTTAATGGTGACAAAACTCACTGTTACGTCACAGGCATTCCCTCTCTGCTCGGAGGAATGCTAGACTCATAGACTCGCCATCTAATCCTTGCGTGTGCGTGAGTTACGAAATGTAAACAAAGGCAAGATGGCATCGACATCTCACGAGGGAGTGAAGCGATTGCAGAAAAGAAGATACTCAGCAGATGATGTTTTGTCGGACTCTGATTTTTCAGAATCTGATTTTGTTGACAGTGATCAGGAGATCGAGCAGGAGAGTGAGGAACTGGCATCAGCTGATCGAACACCAGCCGATGCCTCCCCAGCTGATGGGCAGCCAGCTTAGTGCAGCCGACGCACCTACGGCAAGGTTCACGTGGGAGGAATACCCAGACATTGATCTGTGGGAGCCAAACTGGCTACCGGACTTCACAAGACAGCATGGCTTGCTGTTGGACACGACGGATTACCAGCCGCTGGACTACTTCAGGCTGCTCTCTCCTGATGCTGCTTTTCAGCTACTGTCAGACAAGACAAACAGGTATGCAGAGTAATTTTTTGAATCGCGGGCGGCGCTTGCATCGCATTCTCGTTTTTCAAAGTGGAAGCCCACAACAAAAGACGAGATGAAGGGCTTTTTGGCATTACAAATAGAGATGAGACTAGAATGGTGATATACAGTGGGTACGGAAAGTATTCAGACCCCCTTCAATTTTTCACTCTTTGTCATATTGCAGCCATTTGCTAAAATCATTTAAATTAATTTTTTTCCTCATTAATGTACACACAGCACCCCATATTGACAGACAAAAAAAAGAATTTTTGAAATTGTTGCAGATTTATTAAAAAAGAAAAACTGAAATATCACATGGTCCTAAGTATTCAGACCCTTTGCTCAGTATTTAGTAGATGCCCCCTTTTGAGCCCTTTTGGAAAAATATTTAGCCTTAGGAGAAAAGAAACAAAAAAAAGAGTCTTAAAAGAGTTAAACTGCACAGACCCGCCACTGGTCAGGATGTTATTATCTTCCTTTTTTTTTTTTTTTATTCTGTAGTTATCCATCCATTTTCCAACCCGCTGAATCCGAACACAGGGTCACGGGGGCACAAGGCAGGAACCAATCCCGGGCAGGGTGCCAACCCACCACAGGACACACACAGACACACCCACACACCAAGCACACACTAGGGCCAATTTAGAATCGTCAATCCACCTAACATGCATGTCTTTGGACTGTGGGAGGAAACCGGAGCGCCCGGAGGAAACCCACGCAGACACGGGGAGAACATGCAAACTCCACGCAGGGAGGACCTGGGAAGCGAACCCAGGTCCCCAGATCACCCAACTGCGAGGCAGCAGCGCTACCCACTGCGCCACCGTGCTGCCCTATTCCGTAGTTACGTACAAGTAAATGATGTTGATCTTTTGCCTTTTTCATTACAACCTGGAGTTTGTGTGTTCAACCCAGAGATGTAAAAAATTTTTTGTCCCAAAAACGGGAAGTTGATTCAGTGTTTACCACTATAAGTAAAATATTACGCAATAAGAAAAAATCTGCACAAAACCATAAAAAACAGCTTACTTGTATGCAAAAAGCCTTACATTTTCAGTTATTTCATTTTTTTCCCCTCTTAATCTATTACAGTTCTTGCCAGAGTACTCTTGATTGCTAAATGGACTACTTGCTGAAGGTACAAGCAATAACCGGGCCTTGTTTTTAAATTCTGAATCGCTGGATTTCAGTTTATCAGCTGTCAGAATGCTAGATGGAATTTATAGTGGAGGAGATGAGTAGGGTCATTAAGGGTTTGATTGGCACACAGCTGTGCTACAGACATTTGATCAATTGCATTAACCCAAGGGACTCTGCATGCTGCAATCATCATTCTCTGTATTTTCATTTATCTTGACTATGCAGGTTTCCAAAAACACAAGAGGTTACAATGCTAGTTTAACCAGGAGTTATTTTTATGGACTTTTTACAGAAGGTAAAGGCGTAAAGGTACAGGAGTTTCTGTAATTTTTACTGAAAAGGTAATGCAGAGTCCTTGAAAAGTTACTGAACTGAGTGATGGAGGTGAGACGAAAATGACTGCGCTGCTCTGGTAAAAATGACTTTACAGTACATTCTGGTGAAACACTAATAGGCGTAATGTATATTTACACTGTGTATATATATGTGTGTGTGTGTGTGTATATACAGTCAAAGTAAAGTATGTGAACCCCTAGGAATTCTCTATATTTATGTCTAATTCCCATATAAAACCTGGTTGTATCTTCATGTCGGTCACAATAATGAACAGACACAGTCTCCTATAAATAAAGATACACAAATTTTCCGAGAATGTTTGACCATATTGAATAAATCATTCAAACTATGAAACTGAAGGTTGGAAAAAGTAAGTGAACCCTAAGCTAATTAATTTTTTAAAAGCTCATTGCAGTCCGAATTTTGCACACCTGGAGTCCATTTAATGAGAGGAGTTCAGAGGTGTAGTGGCCTCGAATGACTTTGATTGATCACAAACACTTTAAAGTTTGAGTCTGAGCTTTGGACAAGAAGCATATCCAGATGGGAATCATGCCTCGCACAAAAGATCTGTCTGAAGAGCTACGATTGAGAATTGTTCATCTACGTAAGTTTGGAAAGGGTTACAAAGTCATCTCAAAGATTTGAGATGTCCATCAGTCTACTGTTAGGCAAGTTGTCTATAAATGGAGACAGTTTGGTATTGTGGCTACTCTGCCTAGAAGTGGGCGGCCTGCCAAGATGACCCCAAGAGCACAACGCAAAGTCGGCAATGAGGTAAAGAAGAACCCTAGAGTGACAGCAAAGGACTTGAAGAAGTCATTAGAACTGGCTAACATCTCTGTTCATGAGTCAACTATACGCAAAACATTGAACAAAAAAGGAGTCCATAGCAGGACACCAAGAAGGCAGCCACTGCTATCAAAAAAAGAACATTGCTGAACGCCTGAAGTTTGCGAAAGAGCACTTGGACACTCCACAACGGCACTGGGAAAATGTTTTGTGGAGTGATGAAACCAAAATTTAACTATTTGGGAGGAACCAGAAGAACTTCATTTGGCGTAAACAGGGCACTGCATATTAACATCAAAACATCATCCCTACAGTAAAGTATGGTGGAGGGAACATCAGGATTTGGGCCTGCTTTGCTGCATCAGGGCCTGGACAGCTTGCCATCATTGAGGGGAAAATGAATTCACAAGTTTTATCAACAAATTCTCCAGGATAATGTGATGGTGTCTGTCTGTCAACTTTAGAGGCTGGGTGATGCAACAAATCCACAGCACAATGGCTTCAGAAGAACAAACTCTGCCTTTTGGAGTGGTGCAGTCAGAGCCCAGATCTCAATCCTATTGAGCCATACACAGAAGACAAGCAAAGAATATGGAAGAGTTAAGGCAGTTCTGCAGGGAAGAATGGGCTCAAATTCCCCCCACATGATGTGCAGGTCTGATCTGCAGTTACAGGAAGCGCCTGGTTGAGGTGACTGCTGCCAAAGGAGAGTCAACCAGTTATTAAATCCCCCGGTTCACTTACTTTTTCCACTGCCGCTGTGAACGTTGAACGCGTTTGTAAAATAAAGACGTGAAAGAGTAGAATTTTTTTGTGTGTCATTGGCTTAAGCTCATTGTGTATATCAGGATCTGTGACTTAAAAAGTGATCTGATCTTCATCTATGACCAATTCATGCAGTAAACAGATAATTCCAAAGGGTTCACATACTTTTTACTTTGACTGTATAATACTAGCTGTGTAAGCCCGGGCTCCTGGAAACCATAGATTCTAGCACTTCAGTCAATCAATCACATCGTTTGTGCATTAGCGGCTATGCGAGGTTCTCTTTTCTCAGAGGTTTTGTTTTGCTGACGTGCTTGCCTCCATTGTCTATCAGCGGCTGAGCGAGTTTCTGTCTGTCCTCTGAGGTTTCGTTTTGTTGATGTGCTTGCCTCGCTTGCATTTTGGCAGCTAAGCGAGTTTGTTTTCTCGGTGGTTTCACTTTGGTGACAGAGTTGCTTTCATTGAGCTTCATGCTGTAGCTCGCACTTCCGGGCCGGACAGACTCACACACTTAAATGCGTAGACGTTATATATGTGTGTGTGTGTGTGTGTATTATATATATATATATAATTAGTGTGTGTATATATATGTGTGTGTATTTTTTTTTCTGTAGTAGCATTGACAAATGAAGAAGTGTATTTGAAAATTTTTGCGGATATGGAAGTAACCTGGAATTTTTTGAAACCCTGCTATTGTTTGTACCCTTTGATTTTTTTTAGAGTGTACTAGTCATGCTAATATTCAATTCAAATATCTAATCAGACTTTCTCTATCAGAGGATTTTAAGTGACGGAAAGTAAAAATTTACAATAAATGTATATTTACACTTTGTATTGTGGCGAATAGTCGGGTCCCTTAGCTGGCTGCGATGCTGGGATAACAGAAGGACCGGGGGAGACGAGAGTTTACTCAGGGCATTATCTCCCCTGGAGCGACAGATGGCAGCCTCCCTGGGTTGCAGAGGTGTCTCAGACTCTCTCAGGGTTCCATGGGTATTGGAGTTTGGTGCAGCCCCGATGGGTTCCATGAGTGCCGCCAGGGGGGGTTTCAGGTATCGCGGAGACTGGTGTTGCAGCACATCCTCCACACCCATAAGTGCTGCTGGAAGAAGTCCATCAAGCACCTGGAGCACGGGTGCCATATTAAAGGAGCCAGCAGCCACTACTTCGTGTGCCAGAGTCGGGAAGAGGAGTAGAGTAAGAGAAACGAAAGAAAGAAAGAAAGAAAGAAAGAAAGAAAGAAAGAAAGAAAGGGTGCTGTATTGTACTGTGAGGAACGAGACAAAAACGTTTCCCACAGCTGAATAAACGTGTCTTGTGTGCTGAACTTGGGTGTCTGTTGTATCCGGGTTTTGGGGGTGATGCACTCCCCCTGGTGGTTCACAGTATACATTCTGGGAGCATCTCACCTAGAAGGTAGACTTGTACACTTTTCTTCTCTTAAGGGTCTGGCAGTAGTCAACAACTATGCTGGGCCTCCACTTGCCTTGGTGTTGCCTTTCTATTTCAGAAACGTCCTGATGAAGCTGTTCACCATCTTTGGCCATTTCAAGATAGTCATTGTCGTAACAAAGTTCTCTAAGTCTGAGCTCATTGTGAATAGTTAAAACCGCAACAAAAACCTTTTAATCCTGAGTGTGACTTTAAAAAACGTTAGAGTTTATGTGCTAAATATACAAATTTAAAAAGACATAATTCAAAAACGATGGGTGATAATCAGAAATCGGAATGAAAAATTCCTTCTGAACACTTGCAATTTGTTCTCTGCCACAGTCTTTGTTGACCAGTGTTGTAAGAATCTGCAGATTTTCTCGTTTTCATTAGAATCATTTACAACTGAATGAATTTCGTGTTAAACAAGTGAGCCCAATCCATATGTGATATTCATCATACTAAGAAAAAAAATCAAGTTCATAGAATGTGTGTTTTCTGGTGTTAATGTGGTGGTGAATGAAGTGTTGATCCTTGCACTGTGCTCTCTGGATACAACGCCTCACACTCCATGAACAATCTGATAATGAATAAGTCGCCGAAAGCAGCAAAACTCTCACCTCCGTGTAAGCAGGCAGAATGCTGGAAAGAAACTAAAGTTAGGGTTGTGATGGGCGAAAATTGAATGAAAACACAAAAAAAAAAGAAAATACAATGAGATCACTGTGGTGTGTCAGAACATTGCAGGTAAGGGGAGTCAGTAAATCAGTTCTATAATCAGGCTGGGGGTGCTAGGCTACACTTGGGAGCATACTGAAACTGAGTATTCACTAGGCCCCTCCTGTCGACCACCCAAGAGATACCTATAATTATTGTCAGCATTTTCAAGGAAGCGACTTCAAAGTACCGTATTTTTTACACCATAAGACGCACCTGACCATTAGACGCACCTAGGTTTAGAGGAGGAAAACAAGAAAAAAAATATTCTGAACCAAATGGTACACTAATATGTTTAATAAAATATAGCAGAATAATATTTCAACCATGTAAATTCAACAGCGGTATTAAGAAACATCATCACTGTCATTAACAAATAAGGAGAGACTTTAAGGTTCAAGCACTCTTCTACTTTTATGGAAACCCCAAGAACTCCTCATCGCTAGTGTCAGAATTTATGAAGCTCAGTTTCTCACGATCACTTTGCAGGAACACGTACCTATCATCACGCGGCATAACCTGTCCAAAGCCACCAGGGGAAAAAGCACGTTTGGACCAATGCTTCCTGAAGTTATATCGCCAGTCTAGTCCCATCTATATTTGTAATGCCACAAAGCCCTTCATCTCGTGTTTTGTTGTGGGTTTCCAGTTTGAAAAACGAGAATGCGGTGCAAGCACAGCCCTCGATTCAAAAAATTGCTCTGCATACCTGTTTGTCTCGTCTGACAGTAGCTGAAAGGCAGCTTCAGGAAAGAACGGCCTGAAGTAGTCCAGCGGCTGGTAACCTGTCGAGTCCAGAGTCCGACTCAGTGATAATGCGCAAAACATCGTCTGCTGAGTATTTTGTTTTCTGCCTCCCTCATGAGATGTCAATGCTATCTTGCCTTTGTTTATATTGTTTACATTTCGCAACTCACGCACACGCAAGGATTAGATGCCGAGTCAATGAGTCTAACATTCCTCCAAGCACAGAGGGAATGCCTGTAACGTAACAGTGAGTTTTGTCGCCCTCTACCCCTGGATGTCGACTTTTGTCAGGTAATACACATCATGATCTGTGACGCAATATTCGCTCCATAAGACGCACAGACATTTCCAACCTTCTTTTGGGGAAAAAAAAAGTGCGTCTTATGGTGCGAAAAATACGGTATCTGTTAATTTGTCTGGAATCTCTTTGTCTGGTTCAGGATCGGATGGACGAGAACTTAACGTGGCGGTATCAGTCGTTTGTGAAGCTGGAGCTCTCCCCCCAGTATCGGTTCATCACAGAGCACACACTTCTTAACGTTTTAACATTTAAGTTATACCTTAAGTTATAGTTCTTTTTGTGGGTTGCTTTTTGACCACTGCACAGGTTAGGTGGTGCAACAGCGTCTAGCCTTTGGGGGTCCAGACTCCGAACTCTGTGCTGCCCCCGAGCCCTCAGATCTGCACCGAGTAGTTAATTTATTTGCTGTACTTTGTTGCGGCTCTTAGTGCTGTTGTCTTTTGTTACACTGGTCAACAAGCATTTTGCTACTGGGATTCTTTCATCTGTACTTTAACAAATTTCATATGCTGACACCAGATCTGAAATTTCGTCCAGCACGTCCCATTTTTTAGTTATGATGTTCCAGGTCTTGGACAACTAGGGTGACTGGACAGTACAGGCGATGCGTTTCAACATTTAAGTAATAAGTTTGGTCTCGAGAAAAGTGAAGCCAAAATTAAGGAAGGTGTTTTTGTTGGCCCTGAAATACGTGAACTGATGCTTGATGAGGAGTTCAAAAGGAAACTGAAGACCACTGAATCAGCACCCTCATTCGTGCAGGTTGTCCAGATTTTTCTTGACAGTTACAGAGCAGAGAATAATGCAGAGCTTGTGGAGAATATGCTGAAAGTGTATCAGCTTACGGGAGCCAGAATGTCACTGAAGACAGTGATAATTAGTTGCTCTATTATTTAGTAATAATTTGTAATAAGATAGTAATAAATATCTATTCAATTACCTGTTATCTGTTATTTACGTCTTTATTGTTTAGAGTATAGTATAATTCATTAGGTGTCTGGCACTTGTCCTGTGTTTGTTAATGTATGTGTTGGCACCGCAGTCCTGAGGTACCACTGTATGCTGCGACAGAGTGTATGGATGGTATGACGATAAAACCACTTGACCCGATTTAATCCTTCAGCCTGTCCTCATAGCTCATACCACTCGGTCCCGCAGTCAGCCTAGTTGCTCTGCTCTGGACTTTCTCTACCTCTGCTATGAGTCTTTGGTAATATGGAGACTTCACCACCTAACAACTAATCTGTGATGGGCGTATTGGCACAAAATGGGGTGCCACACGTTGGTGGTGGTCAATGTGGCTCCCCAATCACTATGTAAAGTGTTTTAAATAGTGAGAAAATTGTTATATAAATGTAAAGAATTACTATTATTATTACAGGGGGTCCTCGGGTTGCGACACAGTTCCGTTCCTACAACAGTGATGTAACCCGAATTTTGGTGTAAGCCAAAAACTCACCCTAGCCTAAGTCACTTACCTATCCTAACACATTTGAAATATCATAATCTAGAACATAAAAACACAACTAAGCCACAGAAAAAGGAAAAGAGCATAAATATACTGTACTGTACATTGTACTGTAGTAACATAAAAAGTGACAAAAAATGAGTGTAAAAAGAAAATAAATTCCTTACCATTATTCCTTCTGATCTCTTTACAAGGTCTAATTTCACTTCCATCGTGATGGCTTTCCTCTTCTTCGAAGCACTACCATCTGAAGAGTCTAACTTTCATTTAGGAACCATGATAAGGGCCAAAAAGTCGCAACACAAACGGAACACTTGTGCCACACGGAACCAAACTAGTTTGCCAACTCCCTCACTCAAACGCCATGTACTTCCGCCCTGCGCCACCAAAAGTAGTTCGCCCACATAGTCTGTAAGTACGGTGCTAACGACGTAAGTTGAAACACTCGCGTCTCAATTTTTTTTTTAAGTTTTTGTATAGGAGTGAGCATTGTAAACTCAAAACGTCGTATGTCGAGACGTTGTAACCTGAGGACCCCCTGTATTAAAACTTCACACAGTACTGGAGGTGAGGCCTCGCTAGTACCATTGATGAAGTTTCCTGGCAGGCCTAGAGAGAAATCCTGAATGTCTATAGAAAAAGTGTTCTTTAGTTTTAATCAAGTTGTCTGAAATGTAAACACGCATGTCGGGAGCACAAAGTGCATACATAAACCTGATAACTGTCTGAATTAATTACAGTCATGCTCATTTATTATTTAGTTCAAAACACAAAGTGTAACTTGCGACACGATCATCAGCACGAGCGCAGAAGTGCAGCTTAATAAAACTTACAAACTATGTTTATTAATTAGTTTAAAATGCAGTGCAACTTGCAACGTGATCATCGGCACGATCACGGGAATGCACATTAATAAAACATAACAAGCCATGTTTATTAATTAGTTCAAAACAGTGTAACTTGCAACATAATCATCAGCACGATGACAGAAATGCACCGATATGAAACTTCCAAACTGTTTCTTCATTAGTCCAAAACATAATATAATGTGCAATGCGATCATTGGCACGATCACAGAAGTGCACATTAATAAAACGTACAAACTGTGTTTAGCAATCCGTTCAAAGCTGAGTGCAGAGTACGCAACGCCTTCCTCAGCCAACAAGATGGGACTCAATTCAGCAATGAACTGCCGCTTTCTTTGGAGCGCCTCAGTCAGAAAGTCAGGACACAGCACTTTCAGGCACCGGGAACAGACAGCTTTAAGTAGGCCGGTTTTTCACTTGCTTCTCCTAAGAAGTTACTGGAGCCTTAATTTAGGGATAAAAAGGACTGAGACAAACTTCTTCTCATAAAATTTACTTTTCCTAACTGCTTCTCCCTGTTCTGTACATACAGACGGTTTATTGTTTGAATGTGTGGCACAGAATGCACTAAGGTGCATATTACAATATCATTTGGGATGGCATGGTGGTGCTGCCGCCTATTAGTAAGGGGACTGGGGTTAGAGTCCTGGATCATCCCTGCATGGACTTTGCATGTTCTTCTTGTGTTTGAGTGGGTTGCCTCCTGCTGTCCAGAGACATGCAAGTGAGGTGAGTTGGTGACGCTGTTTTAGCTCTAGTGTGTGCCTTGTCCTGTGTGTGTGTGTTCACCCTGCAATGGACTTGGCACCCTGTCCAAAGTTGTCCCTGCCTTGCTTCCTATGCTACCCTAGATATGCTCCAACTCCCTTCATGACACTGGTCTGGATTGAGTGAGTTAGAAAGTGACATGACATGTCATTTATCTTATATATAAACATCTACACGTGGAAGCGTGTGTGTGTGTCTCTGTCCGGCCTGGAAGTGAGAGGTAGAGTCGGGGTAAGGGCTCCACCTCCGAGGGTACACAAGCAAGGCGAGCACGTTTGCAAAACGAAACCTCAGAAGAAAGAGAATCACTCGCTTAGCTGCTAATTCACAAGTGATGTGAGCACGTCGGCAAAACGAAACCTCCGAGGAGAGAGATGCCCAGAATATTTCCTTTCAATTACTTGACATCTCTACATTTCAATTGTTTTTATGATGACTTCAATAGTTTCTAGGACCCAGGGCTTTTTACAGCACAGGCTTGCATGGCTAATATGGAATAAACTTCTTAAATCCACAATAATATGTCTTTTTTTTTTTTTTTTTTCTTTTTTCAAACGATATTTACTCGTAAATGAGACCGCTCCCACTTGACCCTGTTTTACACATAACGTCCATATGAAACTGAGCTTACTCTCTAGGTGGACCCAAGCGTATCCATAACAGCCTTTATCTTTTGAGGAAAACTCCAGACTGTTATCATTCAGGTCAAATCCATTGTGATACTACATTAAATGTTTAATATATTCAGTTATAAGTGCTTTCAAACACTATTGAATATTGAAGTGCTAGAATACGTCTGAAAACCTGACTGTTCGGTGTGGATCGTGCAGTGTTGTGGCAGATGGGGTGTGTCCTTCATTTAACAAGCAGTCTTTTTTTACTTTTTCTCCTATACAAAGTGTAGGGAAAGTATTGTAATCATCTAAAAATTTGACCTTGAGATTTTGATGAATCTCAATGTTTTAGACCTTCCCGAGTCCGATTTACTTTCACGTAGGGAAAATATTGTAATCGTCCAAATATTTCATTTCGAGATTTTGATGAATCTCGACGTTTTAGACCTCACTGAATCCAAAAATACCATTTTTGGAATTGTGTGTGTATCTGTCTGTGTGTGTGTGTGTAAACACGATAACTTGAATACACGTTCGGTTAGGTCAACCAAATTTTGTTTACAAGTATTCAGTACAAAAAAACGTAGATTTCTATCAACTTTTGGGCTATTTCCGCTAACCAGAAGTGGTACTTTACCTTTTATTCATGCAGCCACAGAGTCCGATTTACTCAACTTTTATGATAATTGTTCAATATATTATTAATTTAGTTTCATTTGTTGTTGATGATTCTTTAATGTACATAATATAAAAATATAATCATTGTCTTACGGTTTACTCCTGAAATATCCATCCCCATATCTGAGAATACGACAAAGTCTTGGGGAGACCACTCACGATTTTAATTTTTATTCTTAGTTTTTTTTTTTTTTTTTTATTTAAAGCAGAAATAATAATAATAAAGTGGAAAACCTCCGTAATAATCCAGAACATGTATCTCTAGTTATACGTTTCCATATACAGGTGATTGATAAAGAAATTAATAGTTTCTAAGATGTATTACTTAGTTGCCAAGTATCACATGACGGTAGATAGATCTGACAGGCACTATGAAAGAAATATAGAACTTGTCCACAGGGGGAAATTTGGCTTTTCACAGATGCTGTTTAAATAAATAAAAATGTAAATAGATAGATAATTAAATATACACCCACACTGTGGTCTGAACACACAGCAGAAAGTGTAGTATGTACCAAACTGTAGATAACCCCTTCATTTTCTTTGCAGATTTTGATATGAGGAAGTCCTCATGGTCACTGCATCTCCAACTGTCCATTTCAAGCCCGGTTATCCTATCCTAGCAAACGTAAGGTGGAAGGCAGGATCAACCCCTGGACATGGCGTGTTTTGTCCTGGTAGAGCTCTCTATTACTCTGCTTTCCCCTTTTGTGTTATTAATATGTACCCTCAAATCTCACAGACTTGCCGCTCTTTATCAGGTGTTGGACTTGATAATTTCTCTCCACCTTCCCTTCTGCATTTATAACCTCAGGCAATTATGTGTAGTAAAAGACAAGCAGGAGGTAAGTTACAATTTAAATAATGTATTATTGACAACTAGCAAAATACCCGCGCTTCGCAGCGGAGAAGTAGTGTGTTAAAGAGGTTATGAAAAAGTAAAGGAAACATTTTAAAAATAACGTAACATGATTGTCAATGTAATTGTGTTGTCATTGTTATGAGTGTTTCTGTCATATATATATACATATACACATATACACACACATATACAGATATATTATATATACATATACACATATATTTTTTATATATATATATATATATATAATACACATACATACATATACACACATAGATGCACTTACAATAACATAGAAATCAATATAAAGAACATTAACATCATTATCATATGAGAATATGAAGTAATATATAAGAAGCACATTTCATATAAATATAAATTATTAAACAGTAAAATCTTCTTCTATAATTTGCTACCGTGGCTTTTCGTTGGTCTGTCCAGGATTTTAAATCACCTGTAGCTTGCAAACCGTTTCACCTATTGACTTGAAATCTGGTACACATATAATACGTCACGTCTGCTATCCGCTTTATGGGTGATGATTGTATTACTCTTTTTATGTTTATTTTATTTTAGAATCAACTCCTATCTGCGCACACCAGGGCGGCCGTGGGCAGATGCGTATGGTGTATTCACTCCATGTTATCGTGCATTGCGCTGTCACTGGTATTTTGATAAAAGAATTTGAACAATATATAAGAAGCGTATAAATTATTAAACAGTAAAACATTAACATTTAAGAAGTAAAGTTACATTGAGTACTACTGCAGTGCCTTTGGGTATACCTCATTTTTTCTTTGCCCATTACATGCTTAAATGTATACATTTTTTGGTGTACCTACCCGAGAACACGCGACATATAACCGACCGTGGGAGAAGCATGGATTTTAAACACGCGTTGAGTTCATCTGCTGGTCTCCCTCGTGGAATAACTGGTAATGTTTGACTAAAATCTAAAGCGAGTAAAACGACATTACCTCCTTTTTTTTTTTTTTACGATCTCTGAGATGTTGCTTTTTTCGGTTCAAGGCTTCATAAGCTCTTTTATGTTGTATGGTGTACTTATCCCAAACCATCATCTTTGAATGTTGCAAGACTTTCGCCTTGTATGTAGATCGGGGTAATTACATTCATTGCATTCCTAGTCTGAATCACAATCTGATTGTATGGGTGGTTACCTGGCACTGTAGGGTTGCCACCCGTCCTTTAAAATACGGAATCGTGCCGCGTTTGAGAATGAAATTGCGCATCCCGTTTTGAATCAATACTGGACGGGATTTATTCCGTATTTTTTTTATCATTTTTTTTTTAAAGCAGCGTGTCATGCAAATCATCCCACACGCATTTTATGAAGATGCCTCCTTTCCTACTTGTGATTGGGTAATACTTGATGTCATCGTTAGTTTGATTGGTCTTTTTAACTGTCCAGTGAGGAGGGCGTGTCTTTTAAGTAGAGTCTGCAAAGTGTTGGCACTGAGATGTGGCGTCAGCGCCATAGTTGAAGCCCCTAACGTTGCGGTCAGCAAGTCGGCTAACATCCGCCATGTGCCGTCTTTCAGTTGCGAGAAGCAGATCATAGAATGGTTGAAACTGTTGCCCCTAACGTTGCGCCACGGCGTGTGGTTCGTTTATACCTCGTGTCTTCTCATTAAACTTTTATCTCGCGAATATGTTATTGCAATCCGCAGCGGGAGCGTTTGTATAAACTTAATTTAAACTTACGTTTTACACCGGGCTTTGTTTCCCTTATGAACATGCTTGTATGCTTAACTCGCTCCGTTCTCAATCGTTTAATTAATTTTTTGCTGTTCGCTGTTTGCGGCTGTTCCTCCATTTCCCCCTACTTCGTTCTTTTATCTCGCGAATATGTTATTGCAATCCTTAACGGGAGCGTTTCAATAAACTGATTGAAAATAGTTTTGCATTTACCTTTTTAGTAAAAGGCGAGCTTTTAAGCCTGAGAAATCACCCCGTAAATGCACACGTTTAATTGCACATGTGTTAATATGTATGCTTACACAGTATTAAAAGACAGTCAAAAATTAACGTCATTTACCTTCGTTCCCGCGTGTGACTCGTGCTGTAAATGTCTTCCTTGTTTTTAGTTCACGTGATTACGTAGGAGGCGTGATGACGCGATACGTGACTCCGCCTCCTCCATTACAGTGTATGGACAAAAAATATGTTCCAGTTATGACCATTACGCTTTGAATTTCGAAATGAAACCTGCCTAACTTTTGTAAGTAAGCTGTAAGGAATGAGCCTGCCAAATTTCAGCCTTCCACCTACACGGGAAGTTGGAGAATTAGTGATGAGTGAGTCAGTCAGTCAGTGAGTGAGTGAGTGAGTGAGTCAGTGAGGGCTTTGCCTTTTATTAGTATAGATATTCATAAATAACAGTAAACAAAGTACAAGTGAAATATTGGCAACCATACAACCTGATAAATGTTGATGTGTAGTTTCAGGCGGCACACAGACTTGTTAGTTACTTTAAATGTCTCTAGTCATGTCCTCATTTGTGGTCCGCTTTCTCCAGAACAGGCTGCATGCCTGTCTCAATATGGCTGCTGAGCTGTGCTCTTCCTTGTGTTGTCATTTTCAGTCCATGGTGTGTGTATGTGTGTGTGAGATGCTCCTTCATGATGATGGTGCAAAAGAGACAGAGGGGAGGGGTGAAGCATGCAGATTTATAAACTCTCTGTCCAAACTCTACAGCCAATAGGATGTCGGAGTACTTAATGACATCGGGCATCTTTAAACCAATAGAATTCTGGTGCGACACAATGGGTTTCACACCTGACACCCCAATACCATTTTTTAAGGTGAAGCTTGCCAGTGAGGTAGTGGGCCTTCATGGGGTGGTTGGTTGAGAGAGTCCTGCAGAGAATCACTTGCCAAACTGGCTTTAGGCAGTTCCGCCAACCCTGTCGTAAAATTCACTATCCTGACATAGTCCTTAATTGGGGAGGGGGGGAGGTAAACATAAATGCTTTTTACTAATATCACATTTGCTTTGTCTAAGTTACAAATAAAGACATACAAAACATTTATCAACTTGCATATAAAATTTCACACCACAACGTGGCGTCATTCCATCACAGGGCGGACACACAGACACACACTAGGGCCAATTTAGCAATGCCAGTTCACCTAACCTGCATGTCTTCACAATGTGGGAGGAAACGGGAGCAACCAGGAGAAAAACTCACACAGACGTGGGGGAAAACGTACAAACTCCACCCTGGCGCACCACTTGACCACCCTGCCATCCCATGGTTGTTGCGTCAGCCGTAAGTGGTGATGCGCTGCAAAGAAGTCAGGAATGAATGAATTACGGTGTGTTCACATGCTGTCGGACTTTTGGTAACTGCGAGTGTATGAGTTAGAAATTCCAAGTGAATGCTCTGCGAACTCAGTGGTACAAGTCAGAGAATTCGGAGTTTACCTGCTAATCTGACAGGACCTACACAGTGTGGCGTGCTGCCTCATATTTTTTTTATTATACCAGACGTTCAGTTTTTACTTGCAGATTTTCTCATGTTGATATTCCTTTGCCCACTGTATGAATATATTGGAACCCCTGCAGGTCCTAGCTGACTGTCTGTCAGTTTCGATGAACTGCTTACCACAAACCCTGATGTTCTATCGCTGCTGGTGAAGTTGGGATTAATTGCATTTTTCGATGAAAGCAAGCCGTTTAGCGCCGTTTTGCTTGTTGTCATTTTTTTTCTTTCTAATCATTTAATGTTTACATCAAATCGAGCGTCTCTCAGGTGTTATTTTCAATTAATCTTTTTGGCAGCTTGTCAAATGTATAGACAGTAACTTGTCAGCATTTGCCCTTAAGCAAATTCCATTTGTGGCCCGGCATTCCATCTCGAAGAGTGGATTTTTCAGTAACACCACAATACTTACTCCCCTTACTCTTTTAATTGGTGCGCTGTCTTTATTTTTTGTTAAATTCTGTTTGCTTAACGCAGTTTTTTTTTTTTTTTTTTGTCGCTGCCCAATCTTGCCCTCTTTTAGTGTCCTGGAAACCCAGTCCATGACGACCGCTGGGCTCTTGGAGAAATCGCTGCCGACAGTCACTAGTGAATCCCACTAGTGGAGGATTGACGCCAGCAGTCATCACAGTTTCCTCTTTGGTGAATTGCTGCCGACAGTCATAACGGGAGCAGTGTCACTTGTTTAAAGTGCCCATGGCAGCAAATCGTGAGGCACTACGCATACCGTTCTTGACCCTTTTCCATTGAATACAATGGGGAGTCTTGACCCTGTTGACCCAAAAGGCAGCAACTGTGGCTTAACCTGAAAAGATTTGATTTGTTCACTCTCCCCTCATAGCTCATTACTTTGCAGTCCTGGAATTAGTCCAGTACAGTCGTGCCATTCCTGAGTTTGCTGTGCACTGGTGTTGTCCTCCCGATCACGAGCCATGAATCAACTTTAGGAGACGGTCCTGGTGCTCGCTGGCCCTTCTTGGGCGCCCCGACACCTTCTTCACCTCGCTATTGTAACTCAATCAGAGTGACCTCCAGCCTTGTCCTCGTCTCACCTGAGTTAATGAGAGGATCACTGAAGTGATGTCAGCAGGTCCTTTGGTGGCAGGGCTGGCATGCAATGGTTTTTTGGGATGAAGTTTCATTTTCATGGCAAAGAGGGACTCTAATTCATTGCAATTCATCTGATCACTCGTCACAACATTCTGGAGTTGATGCAAATTGCCGTCATAAAAACCGAGGCAGCAGTCCACTCCTTGAGCATCTCCCCCAAATTCTTGAGTGTGCTGTGCTTCCCAATCCTCTCAAGGCTGCACTTATCCCTGTTGCTTTTTCTGCCGTCACATTTTTTCCTTCCACTCCACTTTCCATTAATACGATTGGATATGGCACTCTGTGCACAGCCAGCTTCTTTAGCAATGACCTTTTGTGGCTGAGGGTCTCAATGACGGTCTTCTGGACAACTGTCAGGTCAGCAGTCTGATGGTGTGGCCTACTAAAGCAGACTGAGAGACTATTTCAAGGCTCAGGACCCCTTTGCAGGTGTTTTGGGTTAATTAGCTGAGTGGAGTGCAGTGGGACACTAGGAGTCTACGATACTTTGTTACTTGATACTTGTTAAAGTTGTCTGTGAAGGGCTCCCTGTTTAAACGCGGCTGCCAGTCGTGAACTGGGCCCTTCGTCGCACAGCATTATGATTTTTTATAAGGGAAACAAAATTACAAAACAAAACCCTTGGACATTGATTCGATAGGAACGGCCTACTCGGAATCACTGTCTGAATAATAATTATGTGGTGGTGTAGGAGCATTTGCTTCTCTCCGTTCACAGTCCGTCTCGTTTTCACGACGCTGTCGTTTCCTCTCACGATCTCTTCTCAACCTTTCTCCAATCTCGCAGGTTGCTTTGTGGCAATCCAAAGAGTAAGGCAATATACACGGAGCAATGGTTATAAAAGGGGGACACATAGGTATCCAGGCTCTTTAAAGCATAAATAGGGATCACTTCACTGACATGTGAGCAAGCCACGGTACAACTGTGAGACGCGCAGCACTCGCCGGCTACAACGTAACAATAATAATTTCCAGAACGTGCCGTTATGTCATCATTCATTTTACCCACTGTCTTTCCTTCATTCATATGTTATGTAGGCACGTACCTTTTATCTTCGGCAATCTCATTCTCTAACCAGGCCTCGGGAGCTAACCAGCGAAACACTGTCCACCACCCCTTTCGTTATTCCGGCACATTGTTGACATCCGTGAGTAACAACAACATACTAAACTGGAAGGTGGTGTACGCATGCGTGGAATTTGCGGACAAACAAAGATCAAGATCCAAATGAAGATTATATATAAAGATTAGTTAATTTAAAGCACAACAATTTGTTTAGTTTGAATGTCTGTGTTTTGAGGTGTGACTGCAGTACTACAGTCTTCAGTACTATAAGCCTGGAGGAGATTCTTAATGCAATGCCCATGTTTTAGCTGTCTCTCTACTGCCATCTAGTGCTTCTTCTAATTCATTCGCGGACAAACAAAGATCAAGATCCAAATGAAGATTACATATAGAGATTTTCTGAAATGCTGAATGTTTTGGGTTTTCATTAGCTATAAGCCATAATCAGCAAAATGAAAAGAAATAATAAACGTTTGAAATATATCACTGTGTGTGTAATGAATCTAAATAATATACAAGTTTCACTTTTTGAATTGAATTACTGAACTAAATGAACTTTCCGATGATATTCTAATTTATTGAGATGCCCCTGTAGTACTTTCCTCTCTACTCCAAAGCGCTCTCCAGATCTCCTTTCCTGAAAAGCAGCGGTGCCACCTTCGTGGGTATTTCTGGATGTGCCCCCATCAAACGCAGGGTTTTGAGTCGCTGAGTCATCTGCAAGGCCAGAGCAAACTCTCCATGGCCAATTTAGAGCGTCCAGTCAGCCAAACCAGCGTGATTTAGAATGAGGCAAAGGCCCTGCCGGGAACGTTCAACCTCACATGCTGAAGGCTCCCTTTAAAATAATTAGCATTGTAATTTATTTTTTTTTAAGGTTTAATAAATATTGTTGCTGATGACATTGTGATCTGTAGCAATAGTAGGGAGCAGGTTGAGGAGACCCTGAAGAGTTGGAGATCTGCTCTAGAGAGGAGAGGAATGAAGGTCAGTAGGAACAAGACAGAATACATGTCTGTGAATGAGAGGGAGGTCAGTGGAATGGTGAGGATGAGGGGAGTAGAGTTGGCGAAGGTGGATGAGTTTAAATACTTGGGATCAACAGTACAGAGTAATGGGGAGTGTGGAAGAGAAGTGAAGAAGAGAGTGCAGGCAGGGTGGAGTGGGTGGAGAAGAGTGTCAGGAGTGATCTGTGACAGACGGGTATCAGCAAGAGTGAAAGGGAAGGTCTACAGGACGGTAGTGAGACCAGCTATGTTATATGGGCTGGAGACGGTGGCACAGGAGACAGAGCTGGAGGTGGCAGAGTTAAAGATGCTAAGATTTGCATTGGGAGTGACGAGGATGGACAGGGTTAGAAATGAGGACATTAGAGGGTCAACTCAAGTTGGACGGTTGGGAGACAAAGTCAGAGAGGCGAGATTGTGTTGGTCTGGACATGTGCAGAGGAGAGATGCTGGGTATACTGGGAGAAGGGTGCTAAGGATAGAGCTGTCAGAAAAGAGGAAGACCTAAGCGAAGGTTTATGGATGTGGTGAGAGAGGACATGCAGGTAATGGGTGTAACAGAACAAGATGACGAGGACAGGAAGATATGGAAGAAGATGATCTGCTGTGGCAACACCTAACTGGAGCAGCCGAAAGAAGAAGAAGAAGAAGTCGCTCTCTCACTCTGTAATTGGCAGCACCCACAGATGTGTAGTCTGCCTCGCACTGACGCTGATGATGGAAGGAATTTTAAAACATGTTGCATACGTTTTTCAAGGCGTTAAAAATGCATCAGCAGTTGTGTTTTGCATTTCTGAAATGCTTTACAGATGCATCCTTCTTGCCTCTAAAATCTACGAGGGGGCTACCTACCCCCATAACCCACAATGCTTTATTACGTCTTCTCACCCAGAGGAGCTGTGAGATTCGACAATAAGAGGAGCCGATCGGTTTCTTATTAGGCTGTTCAGCGTGTACTTATATAGAAGACCCCAGAGGTCAGATGTCCGCCTTTTGTAACCGACTGTGGACCTCCAGGGATTTCTTTTCTCCGCTAGCGTTGTGGACTAGAGTTTGTGTTCCTCTCTTCCACTGATCTTAATTAAAATGTGAACAGACTTTCTGTTGCCGCGATTTTGTTTCTGTTAATCGCTAAAATTGCTCTGTTTTGCTGTACTGTTTATGTATGCAAATGTCGTTTTGTTTTAAATTACCGTTAATACATTCTAGTTGTAAATATGTACAGTACATGTGCTGCTCGGAGCCTGAAGTTGGTGAGGAGCGCCATTCCAAAATCAATTGGGTGGCATTTTCTTGCCTTTTTACTTTTTCCCCTAAACCTATTATCACAAATTAAATTGGCCATTTGCGTTTCTGCCGTTGGTTGCGTTTGCAGGTGTTCATTTTTCAGACGTCTCTCCAAAGTCTCTCAGATGGGAGGCCTACTTTTAGACTAATTAGGAGGCAATGCATTTTGGGCCCTTAATGAACGTCAGAGTTTTCCAGATGTGTAGTGAATCTGGCGCAGAGCAGAGGGCAGCTGTTGCATACAATTTTCTGCATTATGGCATCGGCTGTCAGTCCCTTGGCTTCTGTCGGTTTGGGGTGGGGGGGGGGGGGGGGGGGGGGGTTTGGTTTCCATCTCAGTTCTACTTTGGACATGCATGTGATGCTTTTTATTTATTTATTTTTCTTCTCGGCACTGACGGATGCGTATCCTGACTAGCAGTAATACTTTAAAGGACTAACTGGCACAAAGAGATGCCCGCAGGCCAAGGCCATTCATTCTGTGTCATAGCTGCAATTCATCTGGGAGCACCCGGCTGCCCACTCCGGTCCTTTCCTCGTTAAACTCTGACCCTCTTTTGTGCTGGATTACGCGTTTGACTGATGGGAAGCGCTTGTCCCTCCGCTTTCATTAATTAGCTCTTCTGTACAACGCTGCGCCTGCGCTTGATGAATTAGCTTAGGGCCGGGGATTAGCTTTGTGGGGATGTGCAATCAATCATGAATTGATGTTTATTTAAGTTTAATTAAGTGGGGCGTGATTTGCTCGTCGCTACACCTGTATGCTTGACATGTCGACACTAATCAAACGGCGCAGCTCGTTTGCTTCTGACTTGATAGCTTTCATATCTCTGTGAATGAGGAAACGGGAAAGAGTGGGACCGCTCCGTTCACAGTCCTTGCCTTTGCTCACTGGAGTCTGAAACAATATATTGCCACTTTTGGTGGTCCCTGTTATGTGGGGGTGAATGGGTTAACTTTTTGCTCAGCGCTTATGAATGGTTATAAGATTAGTGCCTTTGACACTATTGACCGTGAGACATTGCTGATGCGACTTGAACATCTTGTGGGGCTTAAAGGGGCTGCTCTTAACTGGTTTAGGTCATATTTAACTGGTAGACACTTTTCAGTGACTTTTTAAATTCCTCTTTTTCGTCTACTGCTCCTCTTAAATATGGTGTTCCTCAGGGATCCATTTTGGGTCCTATCTTATTCTCCATATACCTTCATCCTATTGGAGCTATTTTTAGGAAATTTAACATTGCTTTTCACTGCTGTGCTGATGACACACAGGTTTATATTCCTGTCTGCAACTCTGCAATAAATCAACTCCACAACTGTCTTTCTGAACTAAGATCCTGGATGGCTAATCATTTTCTTGATCTGAATCAAAATAAAATGGAGTTGCTTATAGTGGGTCCATCAGCTAAAGCCCAAATTGGTCTTGAACTTCTCGGCTCTTTCTCTGTCTTTTGCAAACCTCAAATCCGCAATCTTGGTGTTATTTTTGACAGTAACCTCTCTTTTGAGAAACCAGTAAATTCTGTAGTCAAGAGTTTGTCTATTAGGTAAGATCAAGCCTTTTTTATCTTCTAGGGATCGTGAGATAGCTACTCCTGCTTTTATCTTTTCTCGCCTTGATTACTGCAACTCGCTGTATTCTGGGATTAGCAAATCCCTGGTACGCAGGTTACAGTTGGTCCAAAATGCTGCCGCTCGCTTTCTGGTTGGGGCAAGAAAGTCTGGTTCTGTTTCTCCTATTTTAGCTTCTTTACACTGGCTGCCTGTCAGTTTTCGAAGTGATTTTTAAAATCTTGTTGCTAATTTTTAAATCTTTACATGGGCTTGCTCCTGCCTGTTTATCTGAATTGTGTGCTTTACACCAGGTCAGTTGTCTCTTATTGTCCCTCATACCAAGTGTAAGACCAAGGGGGACAGACGGGGCTTGTGCAGCTGCTGCTCCTCGCCTGTGGAACTCTTTACCTCATCATATAAAGGAGTCATCTACAATTGAACTGTTTAAAACAAGACTAAAGACTCATTTCTGTTCACTTGCATTCCGTGACCTTCAGTAATACTGATGGTTTCCTCATTGTGATTATATAACATCACTTCTATTTATTTTATTTTTATTTATGTTCATATATTTTTATTTCTATTTGTTATTTTGTTTGTTTCTTTTATTCTATTATTGTAAAGCACTTTGGCCACAGCATTCCTATGTTGTTTTAAATGTGCTATACAGTGATCCCTCGCTATATTGCGCTTCGCCTTTCGTGGCTTCACTCCATCGCGGATTTTATATGTAAGCATATTTAAATATATATCGCGGATTTTTTGCTGGTTCGCGGATTTCTGCGGACAATGGGTCTTTTAATTTCTGGTACATGCTTCCTCAGTTGGTTTGCCCAGTTGATTTCATACAAGGGACGCTATTGGCAGATGGCTGAGAAGCTACCCAGCTTACTTTTCTCCTTCTCTTTTCTCCTAACGTAGGGGGATTGAGCAGGGGGGCTGTTCGCCCAGCTAGACGATACGGACGCTCATCTAAAAATGCTGAAAGATTATCTTCACGTTGCTATCTTTTGTGCAGCTGCTTCCTGAAACGACATGCTGCACGGTGCTTCGAATACTTAAAAGCTTGAAGGGCACGTATTGATTTTTGATTGAAAAACAAACTCTGTCTCTCTCTCTCTCTCTCTCTCCCTGCTCCTGACGGAGGGGGTGTGAGCTGCCGCCTTCAACAGCTTTGTGCCGCGGTGCTTCGCATACTTAAAAGCCAAACAGCCCTATTGATTTGTTTGCTAGAGATTGTTTTCTCTATCTATGTGACATTCTGTGCTCCTGTTATGCACTCCTTTGAAGAGGAAGATATGTTTGCATTCTTTTAATTGTGAGACTGAACTGTCATCTCTGTCTTGTCATGGAGCACAGTTTAAACTTTTGAAAAAGAGACAAATGTTTGTTTGCAGTGTTTGAATAACGTTCCTGTCTCTCTACAACCTCCTGTGTTTCTGCGCAAATCTGTGACCCAAGCATGACAATATAAAAATAACCATATAAACATATGGTTTCTACTTCGCGGATTTTCTTATTTCGCGGGTGGCTCTGGAACGCAACCCCCGCGATGGAGGAGGGATTACTGTATAAATAAATTGACATTGACATCAGGGAGAGGTTGGGAATTGTTTGTACAATGAATGGATGTTTTTCAGAGTTGGTAAGTGGTGGTGGTTTTGTACAGCCTGTGAACTGATCTCCATCTCTTTCAGAGGAAGAAGGGGAATGGAAGGGCCCTTTTTACTTTGTGCAAGCTGCAGACCCCCAGCTTGGCCTCATGAAAGCCTGGGCCATTGGAGACACGGATAATGGTGGTGACGAGTGGGAACAGGAAGTGCTTCTGACAGAGAAGGCCATTCAAGCTGTCAACAGACTAACACCTTTGCCCCGGTTCATGGCGATCTGCGGAGACCTCATACACGCCATGCCAGGTACTGCCAGCAGCCTCTCGAGGTTTGAGTTTAGATCCCATAATAACACTTGGCTTTCTTTATGAATGAATGAGATGGTCTGTTAGCTGAAGAAAGGTATTTGTACCTTTTAGAAGTTGGAAACAAACCCAACACTGTAACGCTGATAAGGGGCTGCACGGGAGGCTGGGCATCAAACTAAAAGAAGTGGGAGTTCAAGGTGTTGTTTTGTAGATGGGTGACAAATTGGCTCAGACACAGGAAGCCGAGGGTGATGCAATACAATTTATTTTTTTTATAGCCCAAAATCACCCAGGGAGTGCCGCAATGGGCTTTAACAGGCCCTGCCTCTTGACAGCCCCCCAGCTTTGACTCTCTAAGAAGACAACGGAAAAACTCTTAAAAAAATCCCTTGTAGGGAAAAAATTGAGGAAACCTTGGGAAAGGCAATTCAAAGGGAGACCCCTTTCCAGGTAGGTTGGGTGTGCAGTGGGTGTCAAAAAGAAAAAGGGGGTCAATACAACACAATACACAGAACAGAACAAATCCTCAATACAGCATAAAAATAAAAATATTACACGTACGGAGAAGAATTTAACAGTAGATGATATTCCATAATACGATTTGGATTTGTTTAGAGCAGTGGTCCCCAACCTTTTTGACAGCAAGGACCACTTTATTAGATGCAAATTTTTCCACGGACTGGTCGGGGGGGGAGTGGGGGGGGGCAGTTTTATACACAATTTACATAACATTTCTATTATTATTAAGTTATTAAGCAGTTCGCATACGTTTGCAATCTGAGATTTTTCTTTTTTTGCATATAACAAAGACATATGCTTTGCATTTGCCATTCCAACAGATTGCACATCACAAACATTAACACTGTTATCGTTTTTTTCGTGTCTGCCGTTTCTATAGGAGGGTGACAATGAGTTAAATTCCAATGGATGTTTTTCAAATGTTGACAAGCAATAAGCAAAAGGAATCAATGAAAACCACAGACAACAAAAACAGCAAAAAAAAAACAGTACGAGGAAAGTTCGAAAAAAGAATTTTTTTTTTTTTTACAATGTTTCTGTTTGGGGATCGTTGTGCAAACGTGCACAAATGAGCTGCGACCACAGATCTAACTGCTCTGTGCATGATTCATTCAGGCATTTTAAGGTCACTTCGTTGTAATGAAAGCATCTGCTGAATGTACTTCGTAGTAACGCGATTTCTATAGATTCGTGTCATATGGGGAAACTGTCGGGACCGTAACAATACTTTGTTGTAATACTCTCTCACCTCGGTCTCTCTCCTCTCTCTGCGCCGCTGCAAAGCCCCGCCCGCCAAGCGTTCTGAAAAGTCTGAGTGAGTCTCCGTTGCCGGCAGTTCTCTCGCGGCCCGGCTGTCAGACGGCTGCGGCCCGGTAGTGGGTTGGGGACCCCTGGTTTAGAGTACTGGAGACCTCGGCCATCTCCCCAAGTTGGCCATTCCACAGCTGGGCCAGCCAATCAGATGAAAGGACCCCTCTACCCGACGATTCCTGTGATCCTCCATCAGGGATGACTTTACCTTAGGCAGGCAAAACAACTTGGCAGGTGGGCAGTAACACCAAGTGCCACATTTGAGTACCGAGAAGAGAAACAGAATAGGTGAGGGTTAGTAACAAATTCTAACTCTCATATTACAGTGGAACCTCGGTTCACGAACGTCTCGGTACACCTACAGATCGGTTTACGACCAAAAACTTCGCCAAACTTTTGCCTTGGTTCACGACCACACACTCGGTATACGAACAAGCCAGGTTCCCTTTCGGTTTGTACGTGTTCAGTCTCTCCCTGTGCAGTAAGAGAGAGAGAGAGAGAGAGCGTGACACACACACGCACACACACAGGCAGCGCGAGAGAGAACCGCGCACACACACAGGCAGCACCAGAGAGAGACAGACACGCACACACACAGGAGCGCGAGAGAGAGGCGCGCACACACACACACACACACACACACACACACACACACACACACACAGGCGCTCCAGGCTCGCAAAAGAGAGAGAGAGAGAGCGCGAGAGAGGGAGGGACGCATAAGGTAGAGAAGGCTCGTTTTTGTTTTCAGTTCTGTTTACAGTGATGGGTTTGTAGCCTGCATTGTTGCAATGTTACTTTTCTTGGTGGTTTATTAAATTATGGATTTTTCAAATGTTCATTTTTTCCCCCCCTGTGCTTAAAACTCATTTAAAAAAAAAAAAAGTGTTTTTAGCGAGCGGTTCCTAGCACTATAGCGTGAACTATTGCAGTGTTAGTTTTCTCTGTTGTTCAAGGTTTTCTCGGTGTTATTCAATGTTTTTACATTTAGTTTACTATTACGCTGTGCATCCTATAGTATAATTAACTATATTTGTGCTTAAAAATTAAAAACAATATATATTTACATACAGTTCGTACGGTCTGGAATGGATTAATTGTATTTACATACAATCCTATGGGGGAAAATTGCTTCGGTTCACGACCAAATCGGTTTACGACCAGAGTTTTGAAAAGAATTATGGTCGTGAACCGAGGTTCCACTGTACTTATGTTTTAGTGCTAATGACTAACAACAGACATGCAGTCTGCACAGTTAATCAGCAGCTCTAGTCAGGGTGTGCTAAAGTGAAGTTGTGAGTCTTCAGCCGGGATTTGAAAGCTGAGACTGAAGGGGCATCTCTTATAGTAGCAGGCAGACCACTCCACAGTTTAGAGGCCCTGTAACTAAAAGCTCGACCTCCCACTGTTATTTTATTAATCCTTGGAGTCATTAGCAGACCAGCATCTTGAGATCTTAATGCGTGCTCAGGTTTGTAAATCACGATAAGTTCAGACAAGTAAGCCGGACCTCAGCCATTTAAGGCTTTATATATTAAAAGGAGGATTTTAAAATCTACCTTAAACTTAACCGGGAGCCAGTGTAACGACTCTAGAACTGGAGTTATGTGTTTGTATTTTCTTGTTCTTGTAATAATTCTTGCAGCAGCATTTTGGATTAAGTGGAGGCTGTATAAAGAACAATTTGAACATCCAGTGAACACAGCTTTGCAGTAGTCAGTCCTACTAGAAATAAATGCATGAATTATGGTACAAGGAACTCATCAGAACTGGCTGACGTCAAGAGTGGTGTTTCACAGGGGTCAGTGCTAGAGCCGCTGCTGTTTTTAATAAATGCAAATAATTTGAATAGAAATATAAGTAACAAGCCAGTTAAATTTGCAGATGATACCAAGCTAGGTGGGTTGGCCGATAATTGAGAATCCGTTGAATCAGTAAAGGGGCCTTGGACAGCACACCAGCTTGAGCAGATTTGTGGCAGATGAAATTTATTGTCAGTAAATGTAGGAATGTAAATATGTTAGGTTTGAATATACAATGGGAGGTCTGAAAATCGAAAGAACACCCTTTGAGTAGGACACGGGAGTCAAAATGGACTCTACGCTATCAGCTCACTGCTGGCCAGTATTTTGAAGCCATTAAGAAGGCTAAGAGAATGTCAGGTTATATAGCACCTTGATGTGTGGAGTACAAGTCACAGGAGGTCCTGTTCAGGCTTTATAACACACTGGTGAGGCCTCATCTGGAGTCCTGTGGTCAGTTTTGGTCTCCAGGCTACAAAAAGGACATAGCAGCACTAGAAAAGGTCCAGAGAAGAGCGACTACAGGGGATGAGTTATGAGGAAAAATTCAAAGAGCTGAGCCTTTACAGTTTAAGCAAAAGGAGTTTAAGAGGAGACCTGAATGAAGTATTTGAAATTATGAAGGGAATTATTCCATTGGACCAAGACAGTGACTTTAAAACGAGTTAATGAAGAACACTGGGACACACTTGGAAACTTGTTAAGGGTAATTTTCACACAAGCATTAGGAAGTTTCTTCATACAGAGAACCATAGACACATGGAATAAGTGACCAAGCAGTGTGGTGAATTTTAGGACTTTAGGGACCTTCAGAACTAAACTTGATGTTATTTTAGAAGAATCAAATGGACAGGACTGATGAGCTTTGTTGGGTTGAATGTCCTTTACTCACCCAGATTGTTCTGACAAGTTCAACTAGTTTTCTTTGGAGTGTTTGTTTTCTAATGGGGGGGGGGAACTACAAGCAGACTGCCTTTATTAGACATCGTTAATATAAAACTGCAGGATAAACCTCTCTGACAAGCTCCAAAAAGTTGAAGTGTGCAGAGGTATTTGTGGGATCCTACCTTTTTAAAGGTAAAACTGAAGAATATTAACATCTAAAAGGATACAGCTCTACATTTACATTTATTTGCTTAGCAGACACATTTATCCAATACAACTGATAAAAAAGAGGTCAAGGGAATTGAGTAGACCGCAGTCTGGGTAACTATTTGGGAACAAGTGTTACAGGACAAGGTTAAGTCATTCTAAGGGACAAAAGTGAAGGTCAGTGATGTCAAAGTAGGTTATTCTTCTGAAGGTGACACTGCTTGGTATTGACATCTGAGAGGGTCTGCTTCTGTAAAGGGAAACCTAATATCGACTAGGCTCAGATTCCAAAAGGTGGCAATCAAGTGCCCTGAGATCTGACAGGATCAGATTCTTGGAGCTAAAATTGAAGGACACTGATATCTGGCAGTAACGCTTTAGGCTTTAAAACTCTCTCAGCACCTATAGTGCATAAAATGGTTTTGCCAAGCAGCAATCAGCAACTGGGAAGAGCGTGCCAGTGCAGTCTGCCAGTACTGGGGCCGTAGGGAAGTGATTGCATATGGTGTGTGTACGCACACTGTTGTCAGGTCAATTTGTGTTCTTTTCAGGAGTGCCAAACAGTTTTGCATTTATGAATATTTGATTTCTGTTTTGGAATTCTGAGGAAGCACGTAAATCGGCATGGCAAAGTGAACGTGTTCTACGAGCCCAGCGCATTGTCCAAGCGATTGATTGCTCAACTCTACTCTTGCAATTAGTGGCTAGGCATCTCATCATCTTTGAAGATTAGAAGACTAGTGCCGATGCTGGAATGAGATGCCACTCTGAAACCAGTAAGCGGCACAGTTAGGTTTTGAGCATAGTGATGCTTCTAGGATTTTGTCATGAAGTGGAGATCATTACCATATGGAAAACTTAGGCACCCGTTATCCCTGACTTCTAATTTAGTATCCTGGTATGTTGGCATTTTCATTCATGGCCTGTAACCCATCACACCTGGTCTTTGCCCCTTGTCTTTATTAGCCTCATAATCTTCTTGCCAGTGCACAAAATTTCCTAATGCACTACTGTGGCACCATTACAGGAATGGTACCAGCCTCACCCCCTTGTTCATTGGTCAGAAGCCCGTCTTCAGCTGTCCAACTTATTTGAGCAGGTTTCCTATTTGTGCAATGCTGTTCATTAATTATGCTGTTGTGGAGCAGGTTGAGTGTTTCAAATAGATGGGAATCAACATCAGGAGTGACTTAACACAGTCCACTAACAGACATTCTAGTCAGAAGGACAAGGCAGGGCCTTTATCATCGTAGACAATCGAAGAAGCTCAGTGTGTCAATAAGAGTCCTGAAGTCCTTCTCCATTACGGCCGTTGAAGTTGCCTGATATGGAAATGGCTTAAAAAAGAATGACACAGAGCGCATCATGGGGATATCACTACCATCCCTACAGGACCACCCACAGTATATACAGAAGGTGCATTACCAAGGTAGCCAGCGTCATGAAGGACTCCTCTCACACTTTTCATAGCCATGGCAGACACCTGCACTGCCTCTGATCAAAAACTGAAAGACTGAGAAGGAGCGTCATTAAAAATAACTAAAGACCATCTTGTCAGGCATTCCTCAAAATTGTAAAAATAATCATCCTCTTATTTATATTTTGTCTAATTCTTCTTCTTTTGGTTGCTTCCTTTAGAGGTTGCCACAGTGGATCATCTTTTTCCATCTCTTCTGTCCTTGGGTGTGACAGAGCAAGACGACATCACTTGCATGTCCTCTCTCACCACATCCATAAACCTTCTCTTAGGCCTTCCTCTCCTCCTCTTACCCGTCAGCTCTATCCTTAGCACCCTTCTCCCAATATACTCGGCATCTCTCCTCTGCACAGGTCCAAACCAGTGCAATCTCGCCTCTCTGACTTTGTCTCTCAACCGTCCAACTTCAGCTGACCCTCTAATGTCATTATTTATATTTTGTAATTGTTTATCGATTATTATTCCACTAATGTGTGCTTGTAGTATGCTGATACAATTATTTGAGTAATTTTAATCTGTACCTTTTTAATATTATCTATACTCTTAATTTAATTACACCGTACAGGCTGCTCACTGAGCTATGTTTCACTGTATACCCCTATGTGTGCCAATGTGACAAATAAACACAAATCTGGATCTACTCTTGTTTCTCTAGAAGTATGTATTCAACTGTTTTTAAGCCAAAAATGCATGCATTTTGCACACCGTGTGCAAACAAATATATGACTTGGCTTGTGGATTGTGTGACACGAATAATGTGAGATTTTATTTTGCGTTGCGCCCTTCTCCACCATAACCTCTCGTCTATGGGGGACGAGCAAAAGCTTTAGATTTGTCAAAAATTTAGATCTCCGGTTTTCGATGGATCTCAACTTTTTCAGGTCCTCTGATATCGATATCTCGATGATGGGTGTGTGTCTGTGTGTCACAGTTTCTTTAGGACAGTCTAGAGTTAAAACTGCCAGATGGAAAAATACCAAACTCGAAACTTGAGCCTATCATGAGCCTAAGCTTTTGAACCAAATCGTGTGAGAGAAAGAGGCAGTCTAGAGGAACCCTCACATACCGCGATTACTGCAGTTAATGATGAATTCGCGTCAATTGCTATCGTAATGACCTATTTTATAATCAGATAGATCAGAGCGGTAAATAATTAGTGAAATGTTCTAGAATAGTTTGGGTAACTTGGTTCCTAGGGCGCAAAGCCTACTGACTCTCACCTCCACATTTTTTATGGATGTTTTGATATTGTTATTGCCCAGCATTGCTCTCAATGGGTATTCATTTTATCAGAAACATTATCTCTGTGTTTTCCATGAAAATGTGACATGAAATTTTGTCTTGCCATCACTACAAACCACATGGGGGTAAGTAACGTTATAAAAAATGTAATTTCTGGGTGGAGTATGTTTGTAGTCTACTTGTGTGCCATGCTGAGTCACAAGCCACCTTTTGACTGTGGGTTCTGCCAGCTCTGTTTTACCCCTGTATCTAAGGTTTCTAGGCCAAGCTGTTTAAATGACTACAGACCAGTGGTACTTGCATCTATTCCAATGAAATGCTTTGAACACTTGCTGAAAAACATTTTAATGACAGAGACAAAGTCTTTTCAAGACAACAATCAATTTGCTTATTGTGCAAATAGAAGTGTGGAAGATGCTCTGCTTGTTATCTTACATCAAATCTATACCTTTCTTGATCAGCCTGGTTCATATGTCAGAGCACTATTTTTGGATTTTTCTTCAGCGTTCAATACTATACAACGTCATATACTGATTGGGAAATTAAACAGTATGAATGTAAACCCATTTATCACACTATGGATTCAGAACTTTCTTTTAAATCGTTCACAGACAGTCAAAGTTCAGGACACTTTTTCAATAGCCATTCATTCAAACACAGGAAGTCCACAGGGGTGTGTGTCTTATCACTATTACTGTTTACTCTGTACACAAGTGACTTGAGACAGAACAATGACCACTGCTCCATTATTAAGTATGCGGATGACACCATGATTACAGGATGCGTATCTGGGGAGGATGAAAGCCACTGTCTAAATCAAGTGGACTGTATGGTAAACTGGTGCAATAAAAACTCTGAATGTAAAAAAGACCAAAGAAATGATATTTGATTTTAAGAGACAGAAATCTGTATGTTCACCTATTGTAGTTCTGGGAGAGGAGGTAGAAATAGTGAATGAATATAAATACTTAGGAACTTACCTAGATAACAATCTTAACTGAAATACAAATACAAAAAAATTATTTTCTAAATGCAACCAGCGCTTATTTCTCCTCCATAAACTCAAACTATTTAAAGTAGACAAGGACCTCATGTTGTCCTATCATAGTATGATCCAGTCCGTGATCACTTTCAGTTTCATTGCCTGGTTTAATAGTCTGACAAACCAAAACTCAAAAAAGCTCCAGCAGATTACGAAGTATGCAGCTAAAGTTATTGGGGCTGATGTAGATGATTTGACTAGTGTGTGTCAGAGGGCAATGCTAAAGAAACTGGAGATCATCTCAACTGATGACAGACATCCATTACATGTAGAACTAAACTTCAGTAAATCAGGAAGGATAGTTGCTTTGAAAACCCAGACAAATTGCTCCAGAAACTCCTTTCTTCCTAGTGCCATACGACTTTTCAATAAGAAATATCGGAGATAATGTTTAAGGTTTTGATATATATCCTGTTACCTTTTTTTTTTTTTTTTTGGTATAAATATGTTTTATCTAACTGCCTTACCTTAACCTTTCTTATTTCTATTTGTCTCTCTTATTTCATTCTGTCTGTTACCTGTTATTAGATGCAACTGAGAAGGCAAATTTCATGTTTTCCTGTGTAAACATGACTAAATAAAGAAACCTAAACCTAAACCTCTACTGTTGTATTGCTAGTGTTTGGAGGAATCAAGGCAACATGTTTTGGGACAAACACACATCTTTCCTTGATTTTCCTCCTCTGCTGCACAGTTTAAAATTACAAATCAAACAATTCATACGTTATTAAAGTGTACATGACAGACTTTCAGTTAAGGAGAATTACAGACATTTCAGTCACACAACACTTCTGCCACACCATAATGTTTAGAACACAACAATGGCAGGTCTGTTGAAGCCATCATATTTAGGACTTTGTCGCATATCCCTTTTTTGCAATGCCTGTGACATCACCAGGTGATGAAGATCTTCTCTGGTGGTGATGTAATGCAGCCATCTTCAGCTCCTACTTGTTTCGGGGGCTTGTCCCCTTAAGTTTTCTCATCTGTATATGGAAAGCCTGCTCAATTGGATTTAAATTGGGGTGACTGGCTTGGCCATTCAGGAATTTTCCTTTTTTTTTTTTTTTTTTTTGCTTTGACAAATTCCTGTGTTGCCTCAGCAGTATGTTTGGCTCATTTATCTTGTTGCAGGATGAAGCACCGTCTGATGTGTTTGAAGGCCTTTATGAGAACGTGAACAGATCAGATGTTTCTACACACCTCAGAATTCATCATGCCACTGCCATCAACCATTCCATCATCACTGAGGAGTACATGGCAGCCATACATACCCAAGCCACAACACCCCCAGCATCCTGTTTAACTGGTGAGGTGGTCAGCTTAGGATCTTGGGCAGATCCTTTTGGTCTCCACTCTTTGCTCTTGCCATCACTCTGTAGAGGATCTAAAGAACCCAGCGAAGATTCACACGGTCGATATGACGATGATTTATTTATTTTTTCAGTGGGGATCCCAGGAACGCACCCAGCCTTGGCCTGAATGATACACACTCCCTCACAGAGACAAAAAAGCAACCGGTAGTGAAACAGAAATTAAAGAATGTATTAAACAATAATAAACAAAATATTGGCAAACTACAGCGATCCCACCCCAGTTCCCTTCCGACAATTATACAATAAATGCAAATTCAACAATAACAAACCACACACGATGAAGTCCATGAAAAACGGAAAATGATGAAATGAAATGATGGAGGTGGATAGTCCAGAGATCAGCTCACTGTATGTGAATGTAAAGGTCCGTCCTACCGGGATTTCCATGTAATGGGATCAGGAGAGCTCCTTCCTTTCATCGCAGGACGACAACCAATCCTCATGCAGCAGGAAGACACCAGACAGTCCAGACACCCAACACAGGAGATGATCCCAGACAAAACAAGAATCCACAGGTAGCAAAACAAAACACAGACACACAACACAAAAGACTTTCCATCTCTCTGTATAACTGGCCCCCTTTTAAATGTCGCGTCAGTCTCCTTGTCCCCAGCAGCCCCTGCACCCTCAGCAGATGACCAATCCGAGCCACTGCAGGGACTGCTGGGAGTTGAAGTTTCTTTACTCAGTAGTGCTGCTACAACTCTGTTACAGGTTCATCTTTGTCTGGTATGTCCACAAGGCCCTTTTCCAGAATTCTCTACACTTTTTTTCACAAACTGTAATCTGGCCATCCTGTTTTTATGGCTAACTATTGGTTTTCCATCTTGCAGTGTGGCCTCTGGATTTCTGTTCATATGTAGTCTTCTGCTGATAGTCGTCTCTGAGACATCCACTTTGGCCTCCTTGCAGTAAAGGCGGTTGAGGCTTTTTCCTTACCTTAGTGAGGATTCATCTGTCATCAGTGGAGGAGGTCTTCCTTGGCCTAACAGTCCCTTTGTGATTACTGAGCCCACCAGTGCATTCTTTCTTCTCCATGATACTCCAGAGAGTTGATTTCAGTCCTGCTAAGGTTTTCCCAATGTCTCTAATGATTTCATTCTTATTATTCAGCCTCATATTGTCGTCTTTGACTTTCAGGGGCACAGCTCTTGTCCTCCTGTTGAACAACGGCAGCTACACATTCTGAAGGGTAGAAGTAAGTTGTGGTATCTTATGAAGCAATGAAACCCACCTGAGGAATCACAAACACCGGTAATGCCAATTGTCCCAAAACTCCCTGAAATGGGGGGACCGTGTAAAAAGTGGTGTCATTTCTACAGTACATGCTGCTCATGTTGACTCCAAAGGGTAGAAGCAAGCCGAGATGTCTCATGAAGCCATAAAACACATGGTACCCTGAAATGGGGAGGCTGTGAAGAAAAAGTGTATTGTGACCAAAATGTGTGCAAATCCCCTTAACTGAAAGTCTGCGGTGTGCACTTCAGTCACGTCAATTGTAAACTGTGGAGCAGAGGGGTACAGCAAAGAAAGCTGTCTTTGTCCCAAATTTTATGTGGGGCACTCTACATGTTATGTGGCGTCCTTCTCTAGTGAAATCATCTCAGCCTGTTAACATGTGCAGTAGTACACAGGACAGTGGGTTCCATATTTCTACACAGTAAGCACAGATGTACTCGGAGTAACTGTGCTGGGGACTGAATTTGTGACACTGAGGACTTGTTTCTTTATAGCATTCATCTCCTGGTGGTTTATAGGTGGAGTACACTTGTCCTCCTCGTTCTACAGAGCGTCAGTGATACGGCCTTGACTTGTAAACATTGTCACAAATAAACACACCAGACATCAGAAAGGTTTGGGGCAGCCACCCATATAATGTGTCCTGGCTGCAAATGTAGAAATTTTTAAAGAGTTGTTGACAAGACTGAGTCCAAAACAGAACTGATCACATATGGCAAAGATGGCGGATTTAAAGGCCCGTTCAGGAAGTGATGTCATCTCTGGGGCTGGACCCGGAAGTGATGTCCTCGGGACCAGAAGTGATGTCATCGAGGGTGCTGGAAACTTGGCGGGATTTCACGGGAATGGTCTGCAAGTAACTGAGAAAGACCGTCAGTACACTCTGCCGCCCCCTGGTCGGAGGTGGTATTACAACTACTCAGGCCCTTTAGCTGCCTCCTACTCGCACATGTGTGACAACATGTAGTTTTCCCATAATGCCTCTTCTTAAATGGCTTTGCATCAATGGTCCATTACCTTCACCACTAGCGTTGTGTGCTGCCTAATGTCTGAATCCCCACCCTGCCTATTTCAGCGGACTTTGTATGTGGGTCAGTAGGCCGATGGTCTTGTTGTATTTAAGTAACTCAGTCCTGTTGAGAACTTTAGTGCTCTTTTTTTTTGTATTTTTTTTTTGTATTTTTTTTGCCGTCTCATGTTGTACCTTGGCCAGCCTTAACTGTGTGTGAATTTGTCTGCTCAGAATTGGACATCTGATGTAATTTGTAAATTTGTGGTGGTGCACAGGCATACGGTCGGGCAGTGAAGAATCAATAAGATAAAGCAGACTCTCTTTAATATTCACGTAAGCGATGAAGAGTAACATTACCAGCTGGCTCTGCAAGACAGGCCGTTATTAAACAATAACAGGATTGTGTGAAAGATGCCATTAGAGTGTCACTCCTGCGGATTTGACTGAGCAGTGGAGGGGCACCTGCATGATTCACGCTGTCATTCAGGAACGAATGTTACGTGTGTGTGTGTATTTTTATTTTATACCATTTGACATTTTTGTACCCTAGTATTAGGATACCCAGAAAGGTCTCTTCTCTCCTGCATTAAAAGCAGTCCTGCCCTACACTAGGCAATTTCATTTCTGGTTCTGTCAAATCAAACAAGATGACCCCTTTTATTGGCTAAGTAAAAAGATTACATTATGCAAGCTTTCTGAGGCAACTCAGGCCCCTTCGTCAGGCTTACTGTTGTATGAGGGATGTTCAAAAAGTTTCTGCACTTTTATTTGTAACTATTAAGAATTTCAAAAGCAAATAACACCACCTTTCTACATCATCACCTTCCTTTGCGATGCAATTTCCCCAGCGCCGTACCAACATTTTAATGCCCAATTACTACTCCTCCCTACTGCCTTCACCGTTTCCAACAAAAATATAAAAGTGCAGAGACTTTTCAAACGTCCCTCGTATATTTTTGCAAGCATATCAAGAGTTTAGGCCTGTTTTATCTTGGTAGAGTATTATATTGCTCTACTTTCCCCTTTTGTATTATTAATATGTAGCCTCTGTCAGAATGCCTCAAATCTCCCAGACTTACCACTGTTTATAAGGTATTATTATGGCGGAGTGGTGGCTCTGAAGCTAGGGATCTGCACTGGCAATCGGAAGGTTGCCGGTTCGAATCCCGTAAATGCCAATAGAGACTCTGCTCTGTTGGGCCCTTAAGCAAGGCCCTTAACCTGCAATTGCTGAGCGCTTTGAGTAGTGAGAAAAGCGCTATATAAATGTAAAGAATTATTATTATTATTATTATTATTATAGTACAGTAATCCCTTCTCCATCGCGGGGGTTGTGTTCCAGAGCCATCCGCGAAGTAGAAACCATATGTTTATATGGTTATTTTTATATTGTCATGCTTGGGTCACAGATTTGCGCAGAAACACAGGAGGTTGTAGAGAGACAGGAACGTTATTCAAACACTGCAAACAAACATTTATCTCTTTTTCAAAAGTTTAAACTGTGCTCCATGACAAGACAGAGATGACAGTTCAGTCTCACAATTAAAAGAATGCAAACATATCTTCCTCTTCAAAGGAGCAAACAAATCAATAGGGCTGTTTGGCTTTTGAGTATGCGAAGCACCGCGGCACAAAGCTGTTGAAGGCGGCAGCTCACACCACCTCCGTCAGGAGCAGAGAGAGAGAGAGAGACAGATAAAAAAATCAATACGTACCCTTCGTGCTTTTAAGTATGTGAAGCACCGTTCAGCATGTCGTTTCAGGAAGCAGCTGCACAAAAGATAGCAACATCAAGATAATCTTTCAGCATTTTTAGACGAGCGTCCCTATCGTCTAGGTGTGCGAACAGCCCCCCTGCTCAATCTCCCTACGTCAGGATCAGAGAAAGTCAGCGCAAGAGACAGAGAAAAGTAAGCTGGGTAGCTTCTCAGCCATCTGCCAATAGCGTCCCTTGTATGAAATCAACTGGGCAAACCAACTGAGGAAGCATGTACCAGAAATTAAAAGACCCATTGTCCTCAGAAACCTGCGAAGCAGCGAAAAATCCGCGATATATATTTAAATATGCTTACATATAAAATCCGCGATGGAGTGAAGCCGCAAAAGGCGAAGCGCGATATAGCGAGGGATTACTGTATATAACTTTTCCCCACCTTCCCTTCTACATCTATAACCTCAGGCAATTAGGTGTAGTAAAAGACGAGCAGGAGTTAAGTTACAATTTAAACAATGTATTATTGCTAATATTCATAAATAATAACAATATGCAAAGTACATTTGAATATTGGCAACCATACAACCTGATTAAATGCTGATGTATAGTTTCAGGCAGTACTGACTTGTTAGTTAATTAAAAGGTCTCTAGTTAAGGCCTCATTTGTGGTCCGCTTTCTTCAGAACAGGCCACAAGCCTGCCTCAATATGGCAGCCAAGCTGTGCTCTTCATTGTGTTGTCCTTTTCAGTCCTTTTGAGCTGGGTAAAGCAATCAAATGTATAGGTTTTCTGTCCAACCCCTACAGCCAATTGGGTGTCATAGTACTTAAAAGCTTTTGATACAAGCCAATTCCAAACAGCCATACTTCAGACCAATGGGGGGACAGAACACCTTCATATCTGCCATCCCCCAAAACCATATGTTAAGGTAAAGCTTGACAGTTAAGCAGCCTTGCTTTCCTATGGGACTTAAGAGACTTCAGAGAAACATTAGCCAAACTTGTCTGAGGCACATCCCCCTCAACCATGTCATAAAATTCAAAGACACTCATTCCTAAAAGGGGGGGTGGTAAGCATGAATGCGTCTCACTAATGTAACACTAATATCACATTTACTTTGCCTAAATTACAAATAAAGACATACAACATATTTATCAACTTGTATGCAAAATTTCACATCACAACAGGCCTACCACATTTCTTAGTGTCTGTCTGCTCTTTACTTGCCATTCCTGTATTTCTGTGTTTGCTTTCAGCTTCATCACACGCCACAAAAATGTACCCTTTGTCAGGGCTGTTTGCCGTCAGTGAGGTGGGTATATCTGTGTTGAGACTCAGAGGCTAGGCACCGATTTACAAATCTCTTAGTTAATGGTGTCCTCCGTCCTTCTAATTTCAAAAGGGTCGTTACTACTGGGGTCTGCATTAGCATTGAATATACATGGCTGTACTCGCAGCGTGCTGGGTGAATTGTGCTGAGACAGTTTCTATTCTTGCCACTGAGATTAGGACTGGTGTCATGTATGTGGCACGGAGACTTGTTTTGTCCTCACACGTGGCGCAGTGGTAGTGCTGCTTCTTTGCAGTAAGGAGACTGTGGAAGATTGTGGGTTTGCTTCCCGGTTCCTCCCTGTGTGGATAGCGCTTTGAGTACTGAGAAAAGCGCTATATAAATGTAATGAATTATTATTTTTATTATGGGATTTAGATGCCTGCCTTCTGAATAAACGGCAGTGAGACTGGCCGTGTGTACCTCGCTGATTCGTCTCCCTGAATGGCCCGTTTGTGAGCTATGTCAAGAAATAGAGAATTCTGCAACAGAAAAGAGTTGGGGACCGTCCTCGCATAATGTCCAATGGACAAATAAAGGAAAAAAGGCAAAAATGCGGATCAAAATACTTTAAACAGTAATTGGCAATGGACAGTACAATCATGGCGTTTTCATAGGGGAGAAAATGGCGGGCGGAAATGATGTGGCAGGAGATGATGTCATAACTGGCAAACAAATGTGACGTCATCAAAAGGAAACCGGAAGTGATGTCATCTTCAGGAGACCGGACATGACGTCATCGAGATGGAGCCGGAAAGTAATGCAACCACAATTTAGCCGGAAAGTGATGCCGCCAGTGGGAGCCAGATGAGGAAGTGACGTTTGGCGGCCATCTTGGGAACCCGGAAGTGTGTGAGGTAGGTTATTTTTCTTCTTTGGGTCTGATGAAAAAGAGAGAGAGGCGTTGGTACCACAAATGAACCCTTTGTCTCGCGATGTTTCACTCACCTCAGGGCTTGTTGACTGCTTCCTAAGCACATGTGTGTGACAGGTGTATCCCCTCAAGTCTGCCCAGTAGGCATGTGAAGGACCACATTAACATCTTGCTGACCTCACGTGTGGAGCACAAGAAGATGTCCTCTCTTAGTCAGACTACTTGAAGAGATTTTGAGGCTGGTGGGGAGTCAGAATGATCCATAGCACTGAGACAGCACTGCGCAGCACCTCCTTAAGCTTCCATGTTTTATGTGTGAATGACCAGACTGGCTCCCTGCAAGAAGGTAACATGGCAGCCCGTCCTGGTACTGTACATGGTGGTGAGGTTGTGAGATGTCCTGACTGCTGGCCTCTTCTCTGTGCGTGTGAGATCACCGCTCGCTTCTCTCTTGTTTCAGGCCTGTATGTAATTTTGTAGCTATGTGAGGGCACTTGTGCCCTATCAGGAGGGGCTCCTGTCAATTTGCTGGTTTCCATTGATTTTTTGTGTGTGTGTGTGTGTTGGCTCCTTTGTGACGCACAGTGAGCTGACTTTGATAGTGCTATTTATGCCCAGTAGGCACTATTGCTGCATGCAAGCACAGAAGTGCTCACAGTTTGCAGGGAGCCTACAGCTGTGCCCATGCTGCAAGATCTGCCGGCTCACTTAACACTTAAACTCTTGCGGAAGCACTGATAATAGATTATAGGACGCCATGAGCTGGGGGGGGATTCGGTGGAGGGGGGGATCAGAATTAGACTGATGTGGGTGGATGTTGCTCTGCTCTTTATCAGCTGCTGGAGATCTCATTGTCTTGTAACTAACTACAAAGCCCCTCTAAAATGGGGGTACTGTCATGTGATTTTCATGCATGGTGTCATGGTGCCTCACATACATACATACAGTACAATACAACAACAATACAACTTATACGTCCTTCACTAAGTGTAGGAACAGAGCGCTTTGAACATTTCTCTTCGATTATACTAATTACTAAATACAGAACTGTTACACGTATAAATGCACATTTCTTATAATACACAGAGAATAAGGCGGAACTGATTAAACATAAATGGAAATCAACAAAAGTCTGTCCATTAATTCATTGATGAACTGTGGGACAGTTGACAATCGAGGAGATTAAACTTGTAAAAGTGGAAGTCAGAAAATTAAAGTCACAGCTCTGGAGACCTCAGCCACCTGACTGCCCCACCGCCTCCTGAATTTTCGATATCCGAGTCTGTGCTGGCTGTCCGGTCTGATGGGAGAATCTTTCCATCCGATGATTCCAGTGCTTCTTTGTCCGTGATGTGTTGTCCATACTCAGGAGAGCAGCTTGGCAGTAGAGCAGTGGCACCACCCTGATACCGAGAAGAGAAAGAGAATAGAGGAGGCTTAATAACAGTTTAAAAATATTATACTTTTTCTGTACAAACGACTAACAAACAATAACAATTTTATTTCCTGTAAAGCCCAAAATCACACAAGGAATGCCTCAAGGGGCTTTAACAGGCCCTGTTTTTGACAGCCTCTCAGTCTTGACTCTCCAAATAAACAAACTTCCCAAGATTTCTTACATTTTTTTCGCCAGTCACAAAGTTTAATTCAGAGAGAGAGAGACCCCCTTCCAGGTAGGTTGGACATGCAATGGGTGTCAAAAAATACACACAAGTGATCCCCTTCACAGAACTTGATGGTCAACTCTGAAACAGAATACAGGCCAACAGTACAAACGACTTTGTTCTTGCATTGCGCTCCTCACCCACTGCAGTCTTTTTCCACTTCCTTGGTAGGCGACCTGTCGCCTCCACTCCCAACTGTGAGTTCACCAGGCTGAACAAAGGTGCAGCTTCTTCTAAAGTGTGGCCCTTTACTGCTTCCAAGGTTATAGCCAGTTGGCTAACTTATTTTTTGGGGTCTTAACTTCTCTCTGTTTAAAGGGCCAGGTGTGGCAGTATTTGGCTGCAGTCTGGGATTACCTTTCTGCTGCTCCCTTGTGGCTGGGAGGACTAACAGGTGGTCCCTAGTCCTCCATTTCCCACCTCCACTTCTCCTTCCAGGACAGACTGTCCAATTCCTGAATTCTCTCCTTTGTGTTCCGTCTTGGTAGTGGTGTCGGTCAGCTCCCAAATGGCATCTTGGCTTCCCATCTGGGAAGTGGTACTGACCAGCTCACGGGCGGCACATGAAAACCCCTGCAGTGTATCTCTGTTCCCCGCTGACCTTCACACACTGTACAGGGTGTCACTAAAGTCTGGACACATAAGAAATAACACTATTTATAATTAACCATTGTCACACACGTGCGCATGGGGGGCAGCTAAAGGGCTTGAGTGAAGGCAGTTCTGAGGCATGCCGGGATGTGGCAGAGCACACTGACTCTTTTTCTCTCTTCCCTGTAGACCATTCCCGGGAGATTCCATCTGGCTCTCGTGATGTCACTTTTGGGACCGAGCCAATGGAAGGAGACCTTACCGTCTCCGGGCCCCTTTGATGTCACGTCTGGGCTTGAACCAATGGCTAAAGAACATCGGCCCGATCCTTATGACCTCACTTCCTGTCTTCCCCTGTAAAAGCCTTCCCCTTTTCCCTATTTGTCAGTCTTGTTCTGGACTCAGTTGTATGCACATCAGTGCTGTTTATTTGATAAAAAAAAATGACTTTGCAGCCAGGATCCCATATTATACAGGTGGCTGCCCCAAACCTTTATCTGTTTATGTCTTATTTTTGTGACACCATATAATACTTTTTTGCCCCACAGATTAAATATTAAGTTTAAAGAAACCGGCAGTGTCATGGACAAACCCTGTTCTGGATGACCAAGTGTACCTGATGAAACAAAAGAAACTGTCATGGCTAAGTTTTACACTAGCCCCAAAAAAAAATCACTTCGCAGGACATCCATGGAGCCGGGTGACCCCAAAACAACCATCAGTCGTTTCTTAAAAAAGCAAAGGTTTCATCCATACAAATTACAAAACTTTGCATCACAAATGGTGGATATCACATTGAAGATGTTATTAATTGTTCTTATTTTTTTATTGAACATATGCATTTTGCCTATGTGTCCAGACTTTAGGGCCACCCTGTATAACACAAACTTGTGTATTCCCTCCATTTTCCCTGTTTTTTTTTTTTTTTTTTTAATTTTAATTTTTTTCCAGTAGGGCATCGTGGAACTTAAAGGCTTCTGATCCAAGCCAATTCCAAACAGCCACACTTCAGACCAATGGGGGAATAGAACATCTTAACACCTGCCACCCCCCAAGACCATATGTTAAGCATCCTGGCTACCTTGCGGGGCTTGAAAGACTTTAACAGAGAAATACTCGCCAAACTGGTTTAAGGCACACAATCTCTGTCCCCCCATCTCTGTCATAAAATTCAAAGAGAATCATTCCTAAAGGGGGCGGAGGGGTTGTAAACATGAATGCTTCTCACTAATGTAACATTGCGTTGCCTAAATTACAAAGACATACAAAATATTTATCAACTTATATGCAAAATCTCCCATCACAACACCAATGCTGAAGAGGAGTTCAAATACCTAAAAAGGAAAAAGTGAAGTGTTATTTCAAGTGCAACTGCAGGAACATTTTGTGAGTAATGATGAGCTGGTGCTACCCGTGGTGCAGATTCCTGCCTCTAGCTGCCTCCATCCTTAGAACCTTTGGCATATTTTACTGCCGTCACTGACGTTTGCTGCCCCATAGTGCAATGCAGAATGTTCAGCTGGCTCAGGCATTTTGGCCTTCCCTTTTTGTAATCACCATGAACCCAAAAGACTTATGTTCTTTGATATCTGCTTTGGGCGGCACGGTGGCGCAGTGGTAGCGCTGCTGCCTCGCAGTAAGGAGACCTGGG
Source organism: Erpetoichthys calabaricus (assembly GCF_900747795.2). NCBI lineage: Eukaryota > Metazoa > Chordata > Cladistia > Polypteriformes > Polypteridae > Erpetoichthys > Erpetoichthys calabaricus. Next base: position 139,839,046 of record NC_041404.2, on the reverse strand, counting down.
TTTGCTTCCTGGGTCCTCCCTGCATGGAGTTTGCATGTTCTCCCCGTGTCTGCGTGGGTTTCCTCCGGGTGCTCCGGTTTCCTCCCACGGTCCAAAGACATGCAGGTTAGGTGCATTGGCGATCCTAAATTGTCCCTAGTGTGTCTTGGTGTGTGGGTGTGTGTGTGTGTGGGCGAGTCCTGCAGTGGGCTGGCGCCCTGCCTGGGATTGGTTCCTGCCTTGCACCCTGTGTTGGCTGGGATTGGCTCCAGCAGACCCCTGTGACCCTGTGTTTGGATTCAGCGGGTTGGAAAATGGATGGATGGATATCTGCTGTAGATTTTGTTTCTCTTTCTGTTTCCTTCCTTGCCAGTTGGCCTTAAACTGGTGCACTTCCCACATGTTAGACATGGAGGAAGCTACCGCGGTACAAGTTGTTATATTTTTCGTGCTTCTCAGTACTCCTTTTAGTGTAGCTGGCACTCACACCATTTAAAACTCCACAAATGCTTGTTACTGCCGTCTTTTTTGATATTTGCAGTGTGCAGTGCCTCTTTGTGGATTACAGATTTCAAGTTGTGTTGAAAACTGTTCATTAAAAGTGTTTGTGCTCCTTTATCGCTCAGTAGATCCATTGCCACCATTTGCCTAACAAGTGAGTGTTGCACTAAATAAAATTAAGCTCAGAGTAAAAATTTCTTTAAGTACAGACTTTTCACTTCAATGGTGACATAGGATGACAGTTAATGACCATGACAACAGCATTACTAACCTGAGGCATTCCCGGGTTTCAGAGATGCTAAACAGGCCACATCGTTTCAGGTTTGCTTTCAGAAACCAGTAACCTCCATAATGTTTGGTACATTTCATTTTCACTGGCACAGTTCTTGTGCTCATGTTGAACAATGACAATTAGAGACTCCAAAGGTTAGAAGGAAGCTGAGGTATCTTATTGAAGCAATGAAACACACCTGAGGAATCGCAAACACCTGTGACACCAGACATTATGGTACCTGAAGTGGGGAGGCCATGTAGAAAATTGTGCAGCGTGAGCAAAATGTATGCAAATCCCTTTAAATGAAAGTCTGCAATGTGCACGTTAACCACATGCAAATTATAAACAGTGGAGCAGAGGGCTAAATCAAGAAAAAAAATGTGTCTTTGTCCCAAACGTTATGGAGGGCACAGTAAGTGTTTGTGCTCTTCTATTGCTCAGTAGATCCATTGCTATCGTTTGTCTAAAAAGTAAATAAAATGCCGCTCAGGGTTAAACTGCTTTAAGTGCAGACTTTTCACTTGAATGGTGATACAGTCAACTCCAGATAACTCGATATTCTCGGTGCTCTAATTAATTACCGAGTTTAACCAGATTATCGATATAGCTGGATTTTTTATCCTACACGCTTGGCGCAGCGCCCTGAGGCTTTTACATGTTATTTGACATTTTCAGCCATGAGAAATGATCTGATAAAGCATGTTCATGAAGCTGAATGGCTGAGAGCAAATAACAATCCAGTGTATCAAAAAACACCTGCGCAGCCAGCCGGCACTTCCTCATGTCACAAATTTACAACACATCGGACTCTTCTTTCTTCCTCCCAATACTACTGCACGTACACAACCGATTGATGGCGGCATCTTTAAGAACATCAAGCACTTCTACCGTAGAAGGCTGGCACTAAAGCAACTGATGGATCACGATGAAAACGTTGACTTTTCTTTCAATTTACTGGATGCCGGGGACCTTCTCTGGGAATCATGGGATGCAGTGAAGGAAAAAGCACAGTCGTCAACTGCTTTTGTGCAGCTGGATTTCTTCCACGACGAATCAAATTGCGCAGAAACTCTGTGGAAGAAAACTATGAATACAGACACCCCCCACTGGAATGCCCCGATTTTGAGCAATAAAACACAAGCAGGAGAGCGCGTCAATCGTTATTATTTATCTAAATCTCCGAGGAGGTAACAAGTGCATTACATGTTAGCCACCGTTAAAAAGAAATGAGTATCCTCTGCACTCTGTGTATACAATTTATTGATTAGGTCACTTTTCTTTACGTTTCAGAGCTATTGTGGCAAGGTGTCCTCAGAATTTAATTCATTACATAATTAGAAATCTTTTAACATGATTGGTTACACCTAGTTGGTAACGGGACTTCCAGATGTTGATACCTCAGATGACCACAATTTGATTGATAGTCCTGTTAGTTTAGGATGTATGTAACTTTTTAAATGTATTGTTTTTATTCTTATTTTAGGAGACGTGCGAGTTCCCCTACAGGTTTATCCAGTTTTAAACAAGAAGACTAAGGGCTCGTTTATTCTTCACGCTGAGACTGCAGACGCGCACGCATCAAGGCTACCACGCGTTCCCAGCGTTCATTTGATGCGTCCTCTGAGCAGGTCCTCAGAAATTAATGCGACGCGTGCACGAGTTGCAGTGCCAGCAGAAAGTTGGAGAGCACAGTGTGATAAAAGTTGGAATGTGACGTCAGAGTCTCGGTTTACTATCTACATGTGACAGAAAGCTGCTTTGAGGATCCTCCGGGGTTGATGTGTGCGCTTTGATGTTTGATGAATGGTTCAATGTGGTGGCGACATACAGATGCATTCGTGGTGCTTTTATATTCATTTGTCGCATATTCCCGATCGTAATGACACGATTCATTTTCAAAGTCTCACATACCATCTTCTGTGCCGTCTTTTTATCTAGGGCTTCCATCCGGTCCTGACAGCAGTGGATCGCCAGCTATAGATCGCCACACCGAACACATTAAATGTATGACATTCCAATTCTCTGCACATTTAGAATCCTTAGATTTATACTTGATATCACTTTCATGATGAAATGCATTCAAGTATGTATGTTACATTTTACAGATAAGTCATAAGTTTGTTTAAATAATGAATACTGTTAATAATTACACACATGGAAGTGACACGGTGGCGGAGCGGTAGCGCTGCTGTCTCACAGAAAGTCACGTCGCTGGTGTTCCCTGCCTGGACTTTGCATGTTTTCCTGCTGGGTTTCCAAAGTGGGCTCCAGTTTCCTTCCAAAGATATGCAGATTTGGTGACACTAAAATGATGCCAGTGTGTGTGTGTGAGCGCTTCTGTTCACCTTGCGATGAGCTGATTCCCCATCCAGGGATTTTGTTTTTCTTGCACCCAGTGCTTGCTGGAATGTGCACATCCCTGAATTGATGGATGTAATCATTAAACATCCGTTTCAGAGATATTGTGGCAAGGTGTCCTCAGAATTTAATGGATGTTCCAGGCAATTCACAACAAAGCGAAGTTGAACCTGTTCTCACTGTGATGATATCTCCCACTGCCACCTGGTGGATTCTTCCAGATTTACGTAAAGTACGCGCGCAAGTATTAACAGTATAACGCTTGTGTAGCAGGAGCGTCTGCTGGATCAGGCGTCACGTGAAGAATAAACCTGGCCTAAGACCTAATTCTTTATAATCCAGCTTGGTACTGAGAAAGAGAAAAACCATTACCTGTATAATCATTTTAACAGTATAAGTATATTACTAGTTTGTATTAATAAGCTATGGATTAATTGCTTATTAGTAAGACTTACATATCAAAATTAAGTGTGTACATGCAAAGCTAAAAGAACAAACTTATAACATTTCTGTCAAACTGCTGACTTTTAGTCTGTATATCTTTTAGACTTTTAGTCTGTACATCTTGCCTGAAGAAGGGGCCTGAGTTGCCTCGAAAGCTTGCATATTGTAATCTTTTTAGTTAGCCAATAAAAGGTGTCATTTTGCTTGGCTTTTCTCTACAAGTCTGTACTCAGGAAAACTGCTAATCTTTTAGCTTTCAACATCTAGGATTGCAAAATCAGCAGCAACAGGCTTTTTCACTTCTTCTTAAGTTGTTTTGAACAAAATATGTTGTAATATCTCATGCTAAAGCTGTCTCTGTAAGACGTAAACAGCTCTGTTATAAAAAGGAACTCGCCCCCCAGACCCCCACACCGCAAGATTGGGCTATTGCTGGTAACTGTCAGTGACACTAGCTGACAGGGGCTGCATAGTGTGTCTCTCACCAAGAATAAAGAATTTGCTTTTTTACTTTTTTATTGGTGTCTGCCTACTGTTGTCTCGAACCTTCGTCCACAGTACAAAAACAGGAAACTTAGTACTGGCAAAAATATAGAAAAATGATTATGCCATAAAATTAATGATTTTCTCTTAATGGGTTATATAAATAACAAAAATTCATTTATCATCGTAATAAATAATAAAATAACAGCATCAGCTTTTAAGCATAAGCTCAGAAGGGTATGATACTCGGACACATGCTAGGTGCACATTGGGCCAGGGTTCAAATTCAACTCTTACAACTCCTTTCCGAGATGACGGACCACTTCCATAACCTCTTTTCGCCAACTTCAGAGTCTCTTCAGTGTCCCCCCAGGTACAACGCAAAAATCACGTGAAGATGGCTCGAGACCTTCCAGCATTTGTCGAGGATTCCTTTGCTGGAAAAGATAAAGCAGACATTTATCACGCAATTTTTTGCATCCGTAAAATGAATAAATGCAATGTATATTTGGGCAGTCGAATATCGAGTTGAGTGGATTTTTTTTTACATTGGATATGCCTAAATTTTATCGAATTAAGCGGATTATCGAGTTATCCGATATTGAGCAAAACGAATATTTTTCAACGTGCCACTCTGAATATTTAGTTGGTTCGTGGCATTTTATCTAGTGAACAAGATTATCGAGTTATCCGGAGTTGACTGTATATGGTGAAGTCAGTTGATGACCATGGCAGTAACATTACTAAGTTGAGGCATTCCCAGGTTTCACAGACACTAAACAATTTTGTTTACAAAATATCTTAGAAGAAATGCAATGGAAACCAAACTAGGTATGAGCAGAAAAGTGACATATTGAATTGCTTAGGCAGTTAGAAAGAAATGCTTTGATGGCTGAGATCTTCACTTGCGCTCTAACACATGGCACACCCCGCTACCTCTTCACATTTGTGGGTAGGCGACCTACAACAAAGTGCTTGTTTATTCAAAAATGGGTCGTTTTTGTATCAAATTAAGGGTCAGCCTCATACGGTGAGAGGTGGTCTTGAAGCTTTGACTACATAAATGAAAAAAATCCTATGAGGATAGGAAGACGGTTGTTGAAATGAGATGGTAAGAGTCAACCCAGACACTTGTAATTGTGCGACTGACTTTTTTTATGTGTAAAATTATAACAAGTGGAGATGCCATACACAGTGGGAAAAGTAATTAAGGACAAAAGACCATAAAAAGATGCCGTGGCATGCGTCTTGAAAAGAACTGCCCTTGAGATGGAGCAGGTGCCTTTAGAAACCAGACGCTGGAATAATAGCCAGCATTTTCAAACATTTTGGCCGGCTGAGCAAGGCAAGGGAATGAAAATCGGAGAAAATATTCTGTGCTTGCTGATGCCAGGAGGGTTTCATAAGAGGCATGCATGGTCCAGAAAAGAAAGCCATGAAGCCCCACTTAGCAGCGGTTAAGGGTTTAGCAGTTCTGCCCTTTTCTCCTTTTCACGTTCCCTTTTGACTGGTAATGATGGGAACATCACATATCTCAAGATATAGAAAGCCTTTTAAAATGCAGGCGATACAAAAAATGCAGCCTTACTATGCAGAAGAAGAGGAGGTACAGACGTTTATGGGACATGTTGTGTGGTGGGTGGCTGGAATCCTTACCCGGCCAGGATGCCCAGTGTGTGGAAGGACTGGGGGAGAGAGTATTATCAGGACAGTTTGGTTTTCCAGTGGGGCCACAGGTTATGAGCATGGGAGCTCAACCCTGTTGGAACCCGTGGCCACCACCAGGGGACACATGGACCTTTCCAGGACCTTATTTGGTCACACCCGGAGGTGTGGCCAGAAGAAGCTCGTTGGGCACCTGGAGTCCTTCCGGGTACCCTATTAAAAGGAGCCACCTCAATCCATTGGGAGGCCAGAGTCTGGAGGAAGAAGACAAAGCCTGAGCAGGAGTGGAGGCAGATAGACTAGTGGCAAGAAGGGACTGTGTGTTGGTGCTGGTGATTGTGCACTAAACTGCCTGTGTGTGTCCGGGTTAGGGTGGCTGTACACCCCCTGGTGACGTCACAGTTGCAAATATTCATCGGCAGGGGTCATTTGTGGAAAGCCAAGTTTTATTTGATTCCTGTTATTGGTGCAGCCCCGTTTTTTAAAACTAGGTTTCCAGGCAGATTAATATCCAGTAAACGCAAAAGAATAAAAATTCAAGCGACGGAACATGTGTAACACAGAATCATTTTCCTGAAAGGTGTAGTGTTTCCAAGGTGGTTTCCATTCTGTTTGCAGTTTCTAAAAGGTCACTCATGTTACAACCACACGTGCTGACTGCCAATTGTTTTGGTGAAAGTTCCTGCACGCTAATATACTTTGTAACGACTTGCACTTCAGAAGAGATCATCCGCCTGAAGCTAAGCATGTTCAGACCTGGCCAGTACTTGGATGGGAGACCATACAGGAAAAACTTGGTCTGCTGGTGGAACAGGTGTTGGCAAGACCATCAGGGGGTGCTTACCCTGTGGACTGAATGTAGACCCCAATGCCCCAGTGCAGTGATGGGGACGCTGTGCTGTACCTGAGGTCCTGACTCTGTGGTCATAAAAGATCCTTGGGCATCCTACGTAAAGAGTAGTTGTCTATTCTGATGTCCTGGCTAAATTGCCCACCATGGCCTGGTCATTCTGGCCCCTTAATCACCCCCTGTCTCTAATTGGCTATCTGTTTCACCCCTTATCCATAGGTAATGAATGGAGCAAAATATGGCTGCTGTTGTATCATATAGGTTGATGCTGCACACTGGTGGTGGTTGAACAACAACAACAACAACATTTATTTATATAGCACATTTTCATACAAAAAGTAGCTCAAAGTGCTTTACATAATGGAGAGAAGAAAAAATAAAAGACAAAATAAGAAATTAAAATAAGACAACATTAATTAACATAGAAAGGAGTAAGGTCCGATGGCCAGGGTGGACAGAAAAAACAAAAAAAAACTTCCAGAAGGCTGGAGAAAAAAATAAAATCTGTAGGGGTTCCAGGCCACGAGACCGCCCAGTCCCCTTTGGGCATTCTACCTAACATAAATGAAATAGTCCTCTTTGTAGTTCGGGTTTTTCACGGAGTCACTTGATGCTGATGGTCATACAGATTTCTGGCTTTTAATCCATCCATCATTGTTGGAACATCATGGTGCTTTGGGTAGATGGTGGTGGCGCACGCCACCACCAACAGGACACCGGAAAAGGAAACAGAAGAGAGAGTAGGGGTTAGTACAGATTTTGAATGAATAGTTATTATAATGAATTAGATATACAGAGTATCAGGATTAAATTACAGTGAAGTTATGAGAAGGCCATGTTAAAATAATGTGTTTTCAGTAGTTTTTTAAAGTGCTCCACTGTATTAGCCTGGCGAATTCCTACTGGCAGGCTATTCCAGATTTTAGGTGCATAACAGCAGAAGGCCGCCTCACCACTTCTTTTAAGTTTTGCTCTTGGAATTCTAAGGAGACACTCAGTTGAGGATCTGAGGTTACGATTTGGAATATAAGGTGTCAGACATTCCAATATATAAGCCGGGGCGAGATTATTTAAAGCTTTATAAACCATAAGCAGAATTTTAAAGTCAATTCTGAATGACACAGGTAACCAGTGTAGTGACATCAAAACTGGAGAAATGTGTTCGGATTTTCTTTTCCTGGTAAGGATTCTAGCAGCTGCATTCTGCACTAGTTGCAAACGATTGATGTCTTTTTTGGGTAGTCCTGAGAGGAGTGCGTTACAGTAATCTAGCCGACTGAAAACAAACGCATGAACTAATTTCTCTGCATCTTTCGATGATATAAGAGGTCTAACTTTTGCTATGTTTCTTAGGTGAAAAAATGCTGTCCTAGTGATCTGATTAATATGCGATTTAAAATTCAGATTACAATCAACGGTTACCCCTAAGCTTTTTAACTCCGATTTGACTTTTAATCCTAATGCATCCAGTTTATTTCTAATAGCCTCATTGTATCCATTATTGCCAATCACTAAGATTTCGGTTTTTTCTTTATTTAATTTGAGAAAGTTACTATTCATCCATTCTGAGATACAAGTTAGACATTGTGTTAGCGAATCAAAAGATTTGGGGTCATCAGGTGCTATTGATAAATACAGCTGTGTGTCATCAGCATAGCTGTGGTAGCTCACGTTGTGCCCTGAGATAATCTGACCTAATGGAAGCATGTAGATTGAGAAGAGCAGTGGACCCAGGATAGAGCCTTGTGGAACACCATATAGAATATCATGTGTCTTTGAGTTATAATTACCACAACTAACAAAGAATTTTCTCCCTGCCAGGTAGGATTCAAACCAATTTAAGACACTGCCAGAGAGGCCCACCCATTGACTAAGGCGATTCTTAAGAATATTATGATCAATGGTGTCAAATGCGGCACTCAGATCTAAGAGGATGAGAACAGATAAATGGCCTCTGTCTGCATTTACCCGCAAGTCATTTACTACTTTAACGAGTGCAGTTTCTGTGCTGTGATTTGTTCTAAAACCTGACTGAAATTTATCAAGAATAGCATGTTTATTGAGGTGCTCATTTAACTGTATAATGACTGCCTTCTCTAGAATTTTACTTAAGAAAGGCAGGTTAGAGATGGGTCTATAATTTTCAAGAGCAGAGGGATCGAGATTATTTTTCTTAAGTAGGGGTTTAACTACCGCAGTCTTAAGACAGTCTGGGAAGACCCCCGTATCTAATGACGAGTTTACTATGTCAAGAACATTATCACTAAGCACGCCCGATACTTCTTTGAAAAAATTTGTTGGTATTGGGTCAAGGGCACAGGTGGAGGGTTTCATTTGAGAAATTATTTTATGTAAATCAGGTAAATCTATCCTAGTGAAAGACTTTAATTTGTTTATTATGGGGTACTGGGGTTTAGGAGGATCCTTAGTGTTGGGGAGATATACTATGTTATTTCTAATATCATTAATTTTTTGATTGAAAAATACAGCGATAGCCTCACAGGTTTTACTGGAAGTACTTAGGAGGCATTCCTTTGAGTTACCTGGGTTTAACAGATGATCAATTGTTGAGAATAAGACTCTGGGATTACTAGCATTGTTATTTATAATCTTAGAGAAATAGCAGCGCCTCTCAAGACGGACTGTGTTATTGTATTCTGTTATTTTAACTTTTAATATTTCATAGTCAATAGTTAGTTTAGTTTTCCTCCATTTACGCTCAGCTCTACGGCATGTTCTCTTTAAATCAGACACTCTTTGGGTCTTCCATGGTATAACAATGCTAGAAGATTTTTTAACTGTCTTTTCAGGTGCAACTAAGTCAACAGCAGCCCTCACTTTAGTATTAAATCTTTCCACCTTACTATTTACATTCTCCTCGCTATTATAGTTGGCACTATAAACGGACTGATTGGTTAGAATGTTTGAAAGTTTTAAAGCTGCTGATGAGTCAAAGAAGCGTTTTTTAACAATATGCTTCTCATGAGTGTTTTCTATCATTATTTCTATATTAAATAGTAGAAGAAAATGGTCTGATAGACCCGTATCAATGACCTGCTTTATATCAACTTTTAGTCCTTTAGTAATTACTAAGTCTAACGTATGACCTGCTTTACAGTGGTGTGAAAAACTATTTGCCCCCTTCCTGATTTCTTATTCTTTTGCATGTTTGTCACACAAAATGTTTCTGATCATCAAACACATTTAACCATTAGTCAAATATAACACAAGTAAACACAAAATGCAGTTTTTAAATGATGGTGTTTATTATTTAGGGAGAAAAAAAATCCAAACCTACATGGCCCTGTGTGAAAAAGTAATTGCCCCCTTGTTAAAAAATAACCTAACTGTGGTGTATCACACCTGAGTTCAATTTCCGTAGCCACCCCTAGGCCTGATTACTGCCACACCTGTTTCAATCAAGAAATCACTTAAATAGGAGCTGCCTGACACAGAGAAGTAGACCAAAAGCACCTCAAAAGCTAGACATCATGCCAAGATCCAAAGAAATTCAGGAACAAATGAGAACAGTAATTGAGATCTATCAGTCTGGTAAAGGTTATAAAGCCAGTTTCTAAAGCTTTGGGACTCCCGCGAACCACAGTGAGAGCCATTATCCACAAATGGCAAAAACATGGAACAGTGGTGAACCTTCCCAGGAGTGGCCGGCCGACCAAAATTACCCCAAGAGCGCAGAGACGACTCATCCGAGAGGTCACAAAAGACCCCAGGACAACGTCTAAAGAACTGCAGGCCTCACTTGCCTCAATTAAGGTCAGTGTTCACGACTCCACCATAAGAAAGAGACTGGGCAAAAACGGCCTGCATGGCAGATTTCCAAGACGCAAACCACTGTTAAGCAAAAAGAACATTAGGGCTCGTCTCAATTTTGCTAAGAAACATCTCAATGATTGCCAAGACTTTTGGGAAAATACCTTGTGGACTGATGAGTCAAAAGTTGAACTTTTTGGAAGGCAAATGTCCCGTTACATCTGGCGTAAAAGGAACACAGCATTTCAGAAAAAGAACATCATACCAACAGTAAAATATGGTGGTGGTAGTGTGATGGTCTGGGGTTGTTTTGCTGCTTCAGGACCTGGAAGGCTTGCTGTGATAGATGGAACCATGAATTCTACTGTCTACCAAAAAATCCTGAAGGAGAATGTCCGGCCATCTGTTCGTCAACTCAAGCTGAAGCGATCTTGGGTGCTGCAACAGGACAATGACCCAAAACACACCAGCAAATCCACCTCTGAATGGCTGAAGAAAAACAAAATGAAGACTTTGGAGTGGCCTAGTCAAAGTCCTGACCTGAATCCAATTGAGATGCTATGGCATGACCTTAAAAAGGCGGTTCATGCTAGAAAACCCTCAAATAAAGCTGAATTATAACAATTTTGCAAAGATGAGTGGGCCAAAATTCCTCCAGAGCGCTGTAAAAGACTCATTGCAAGTTATCGCAAACGCTTGATTGCAGTTATTGCTGCTAAGGGTGGCCCAACCAGTTATTAGGTTCAGGGGGCAATTACTTTTTCACACAGGGCCATGTAGGTTTGGATTTTTTTTTCTCGCTAAATAATAAAAACCACCATTTACAAACTGCATTTTGTGTTTACTTGTGTTATATTTGACTAATGGTTAAATGTGTTTGATGATCAGAAACATTTTGTGTGACAAACATGCAAAAGAATAAGAAATCAGGAAGGGGGCAAATAGTTTTTCACACCACTGTATGTGTAGGCTGATTAACGAGCTGTCTCAAATCAAAAGAGTCCAGGAGGTTCATAAATTCTTTTACTTTCTGGTCACATTGATTATCTATATGAAAATTAAAGTCGCCGACTATTAAGAGTGTGTCATAGTTCGTAATTAAGATTGACATCAAGTCAGAGAATTCCTCAAAGAAAGACACGTTGAATTTTGGAGGTCTATACACGGATAATACTAAAACGTGAGAATCTCCATGAATAATAATGGCGAGATACTCAAAAGACTTGAATTTACCAAAACTGATATTTTTACATTTTAACCGGCTAGAGTAAATGTTTGCTAGTCCTCCACCCCTCTTTCCTTGGCGATCAGCACGAGTAAAACTGTAATCCGGAGGCGCAGATTCGATTAAAACAGCTGCGCCATCTGAGCTAAGCCACGTTTCACTTAGTGCAATAAAATCTATTTTTTTATCACTAATAAGATCGTTGATAAAAAACGTCTTGTTAGTTAAAGCTCTAACATTTAATAGAGCCATATTCAATGTTTCGGAGGAGCAGAGATGAATACTATGTGCGTTATTGATATATGGAACAGGAATTAAGTTATTTTTATTAGCGCCGCTCTGCGTGTATTTTTTGTTTAATCTATGATATGTTTTTATAGTTTTAATACATTGTTCATCTAAAGTAGTAACTTTAATTAAATTATTGGTGTTTATGCCGTATTGCCTACATTTTCTATGTGCATTAAGATTGGTTATTACAGTATTTATGTTGTGCACTTTTATGGAAGATTTTATTAAACAATTATCATGACCAAGCACAGGATTGGCATTTCGGAAGGGGTTAAAAGCAGAGATAGATAGTCAAGATAAACGAATTACCTTGGATATGTTTTCGGAGAGGACCTGGGCGCTGAAGCTATTCGGATGCAGGCCATCTCGCTTGAAAAAACGCGGTCTTTCCCAAAAGAGGTCCCAGTTGTTGATGAAACCGATGTCTTGATTCTTGCAGAAGCCCTGCAGCCAGTTGTTTAAACCAAGCAGACGACTGTAGTACTCGTTTGATCGTCTGACGAGAGGGAGTGGACCCGAGATGAAGATCTTTGCCGATGGGGTCCTCTCCTTTGTGTCTTTAATTAATGCAGTGAAGTCTGCCTTGAGGATCTCGGACTGTCGGTGCCTTATGTCGTTTACGCCAGCATGTAAAACAATTGCTCCAACTGCCCTGTTCTTGTAGATCGCCGGCGCACGTCTCGTCACATCTCGGACACGGCTTCTTACTCACTCTGTAAAACGCTTTGAGTAGTGGGGGAAAAAACACTATATAAATGTAAAGAATTGTTATTATTACATCTAGGGGGCTCTGACCCCTGCTCACTTCGTTCGCCAATCCCTGGGTTCGGTTAACCGGATATACAATTTTAAAGAGATTGTTATTTTCATGGGAATTGTTACATATGCATTATTTTCACTTTTACTTTAAAACTTCAGTTAAAACAATATTTGGAATTAACTTTTCATCAATATTGCATTGAATTGCAGTGTATGACTGCCCATGAGTGAATTTCATTTCTTTCTCCCTAATAAATAAACCGACTTTTTCGAATATTTGTCCCTGTGATTTGTTAATTGTCATAGCAAAAGCTAAACTGTAAATGTTTTGATACGAATGGCATATCAAGATCTCCTTTGGTGTCTCATGTTATCCCCTGAAGATGGACTACATTACCTTTTTTATCGTCTGTTCAAATTTTACATGTTAGAATTGTTCGACCAATTTTGAATACAACTAATCTTGTCCTGTTTGTAGCCCATCACTCAGACATAAATTACGCAATTACATTACGATACGTCCTTCTTTACACAATAATTCGGCCGGTGGAAGACCAGATGGTGTTAACGGTTTTAGATATTCTTCGAGATATTGTAAGTTAATGTTTTCATCTTCCTTACCATCACCGCCAACTGTATCCGCAGAGTCTATTGATACGCATTTAACCAATTTGCCGTGTAACCGATCAACAATTTTCGCGTTAATTCGTTTGACTTCATTGTTTCTTGCTGCCATATTTAGATGAAATGGGCGATTCTAAACTGGATCTTCATAAGTGTGTGTGTTTTCATAAGTAAGCCCTTTAATGGATTGATGTCTGTCTACTGTTAAATGCCGGAATGCACCTGATGACCGTGGTCTTGTTTGAAAATAGTTGTAAGTAGCGCGTGACGTGAAAGAATCTCGTGGCAAAAGTCTCCGTTTCGAGGGATTTCCTTCCAAAAAGTCTCTTCAAAAAGTCACGTTGCGTCGTAGGATTAGTCTCGTCCCAAGATTTTTTTTTATTATAATTATTATTTTTTTTAATATATTTTTTTTTTAATGAAGTTCTCAATAGAGAGTTAAAATCTCTAAAAGTCTCAAGGTAAAATTGTTGGCGGCTTCAGACCATGAGGGAGAGCAGGCCTGGAGCTTTGTTGATAAATGATCGTGTCGGAGAAACGCGGAATCATTCAGTTGTGCAGATGATGAAGCCCTGAGGTGGTGTAATGTCCATATTTGTTCACTCTGTGCTTACATAATGTTTCCTCCTATGTTCATTTCTGGATTAGTGACTTTTTTTTGTTTTTTGCTTGTGTGCGCATTTGAGTGACTTTTTTTTTTTTTTTTTTTTTGGCACGGTGGCGCAGTGGGTAGCGCTGCTGCCTCGCAGTTGGGAGATCTGGGGACCTGGGTTCGATTCCCGGGTCCTCCCTGCGTGGAGTTTGCATGTTCTCCCCGTGTCTGCGTGGGTTTCCTCCTGGTGCTCCGGTTTCCTCCCACATTCCAAAGACATGCAGGTTAGGTGGATTGGCGATTCTAAATTGGCCCTAGTGTGTGGTGGGTGTGTTTGTGTGTGTCCTGCGGTGGGTTGGCACTCTGCCCAGGATTGTTTCCTGCCTTGTGCCCTGTGTTGGCTGGGATTGGCTCCAGCAGACCCCCGTGACCCTGTGTTCGGATTCAGCGGGTTGGAAAATGGATGGATGGATGGGTTTTGCTGTCTGGAGTTACTGGTCAGACGAGTAAAACGGAGAAAATATACAAGTTATAGGGCCTTCTCGCAAGGTATATTTGAAACCACAAACTCGTCCATAAGCTTGTCAGCTCTTTTCCATGGGTGATTTTTGTCATTTCAAAAATGCGTACGCTGTGATGTTTTGAGACAAATTTCCGTGTAGACGTAAGTGTGCTAAGTTTCAACAAACTTGGCCCACAGAGAGTCAAGTTGTTTCATTGCGGACAGAAAGACAGACCTGAATTATATGTGAGTGTGCCTACAAAGTTCAGCCCGAGGACTGACCCTCTATGGTCTTCTCACCTGTTCTCCTCTTACCTGTACTCCTTGCCTTAACCTTCAGCCCAAGAGCTTCATGTATGTATACTTAAAGACCAAACTGAATGTTAAGCCCCAGAAGGCCTCCTCATTTTTTATCAGAGGTGCCCAACATTTGTGTAAGTCTCAGTCGGAAGTAGACGCCTGAAATGAAATGATGACATGGACTAAGAAAAGGGCCTCTTTAGCGCTTTTGAATATTAAGGATACTGACGTTCTTTATGAAAATTCTCACTGGAGAGCAGTCTTGACGAATGAGTCATAAGGACGTGCGTTTAGCGGAACAGGACTTTCATTAATTGTGAGTATCTGTCACTTGCTGTAAAAGGGTTCTTTATTTGCTATAAATATTAATCATTTTCTGTATAATTTATGCTGTGGAAATTGGTGGCACAGAACCAATGGGTATCCTATCAGTCTTTTCACATTCCCTTTTTTCCTTATTTTTTTTTTTTTTTTTTAGGTACACAGTGGAGGGAGGCACAGGAGAGGGACCTGAAAAATGTCCTGCAGAAAGTGAACCCTGCTATCCCCCTCGTGTTTGTCAGTGGAAACCATGACCTCGGCAACACTCCCAGTGCACAGACTGTGACAGATTACTGTCGTTCCTGGGGCGATGACTACTTCAGCTTCTGGGTCGGGGGCGTCCTGTTCCTGGTGCTCAACTCGCAGCTTTTCTTTGACTCCTCAGCCTGCCCTGAGCTGCAGCAGGAGCATGATGCATGGCTCTCGCAACAACTAGAGGAAGCCTCCCAGCGAAAGTGCCGTCACGTCGTCGTCTTTCAGCACATCCCGCTTTTTGTGAACTCTTTTGAGGAAGAACACGACTACTTCAACCTAAAGAGACGTGTGCGCCAGGAGCTTCTGGGCAAATTCAGAAAAGCAGGTATGTCTGGTGTTAAGGACAAGTGAGGTGAGAAATGTCCTGCAGTAGGCTGGTAGCCCATCTTGGGAACATTCCTGCCAAGATAGGCTCTGGCTCATTGCATTTTAAAACGAGTTGTGTTACCTGGCTTCACCCAGCATGTTTCATAAGACATTGGGTGCCAGTTTATAGTGCCATCATTGGTTAATCGAGTGTGTTAGAAGTACTATGTAACTAACTGAGTGATTTTGGGTACACAGTATTTTCAGTTTAGTTTACCAAGGGCTAATATAATTGGCAGGCAGTGTGGTGTAGTGATTAACTGTTTGGACCTAGTGCTTCAAACCTGGAGGTTGAGGGTTCAAATCCTCGTACTGACAACTGTGCAACCATGAGCAAGTCACTTCACTTGCTTGGAAAAACAAAGGAAGCGTAACCAATCATATCTCAAATGCTGTAAGTCGCCTTGGATAAAGGCATCAGTCAAATAATAGGCAATTATAATATGATTAAGTCACTGGAGCTGCTTACTCTTGGACATGCTACTCACAATTGGCATTGAGGAAAACATTCTTGCTTTTCCTAGCGACTCGACTTTGGTTGACGGTCATTGCCAAGCACAATTTTACAGGAAAGTGCATTCTTTAGTTTGTAATACAGGGAGATTCATTCGAAAGAGGTCCTGCATATTCTGTAATAACTCTCGCTAGGACGAAGCAATCTGAACGAAACAACGTGCAATGTGCTCCTCAGTTATACGGAGCCTCGAACAGGCCGGGATGCCTCTGCGTTGGAGCGATGAGGTAGGCGCCGGACAGCCGTCCCGACATTTAACCTCCGTTTGCAACTTCTGGGTGCGTACCACCCGTACCCCTTCGTTCAGTCACTCGACTTCTCATCAGGATGGTGGTGTACAGTATTGAGCAGTGTGTCTTCACAGTGCAAACCTATTGGGTCGCCAATTCATTTAAGCGATGTCAGAATCAACTTGGATGATTGTTAGTTAACAGAAGGTGACTTCCAGGAAGATGGAGCAACGTGTCACACAAATTGGCAAGGAGCATAGCCGAAATTGAGTCCTCCTTCGGCAACATGGTCATTTCAAAGGGACTTTGGCCACCATGGTCGCCGGATCTGACACCACCAGACTTCTTCCTTTGGAGTATGCTCGATGGAGAAGTCTATCGGAACAAGCCTCGCACTGTGGAAAATTTTGAAGGAAAACATCCGACGTGAAATTGCTGCTATTCCACCCGAGATGCTTGCTGATACGTTCAGGAACATGGAGCGCCGCGTCGAAATGTGTCTGGCTGACAACGGAAACCACTTCCAGCATTGCATGTAATGCAATCGATTATACATACGTCAAGGTGTATAGCGTATTTTTTTGGTTCAGATTGCTTCATCCTAACGGGAGTTACAACAGAATATTCGGGGCCTCTTTTGAGTGAATCTCCCTGTATTAGCATTACTGGATATTTACGGTTTTCATTTGCTTATGTCATTCACTCAAGTATTTCTTTTCCAGTTTTTCATCAGTTGTTTGTGGTTCCCCTTTAAAGTCCACAGATGTGAATGTATACATATAAAGAATTTGAGAGTGGAGGGGTGGGGCATCGCTGTTCAAAGTAAGCAGACTCGCATGTAAATGTAAAAGATTTTGGGGGGTGGGGCGGGGGTGCCCCCTTTCAAAGTCTGTAGATGCGAATGTACGTATATTACAATGGAGCCCATGACATTTAAACTGATGCCATTCGTCTAGGCTTGTCTTGGATCGGTGGACACCACTTCTGCCTCTTTTTCTGCCACCTTCCCTTTTCACTTCTAGCAAAGTAACACCTGCACTCATAATCACCGGTACTCACGGTTGATAGCACACTCGCTAGCTTTGGAGTGTTAAGTCTTCCTTGATCTTCGCTGATCTTTGCCCTTCCATTTCACACCTTACTTTACATACTAAGTCTCTTTTTTCTGTCCAGGACACCACCCCTTCTTTAATGCGCTTGTACACCTTATATTAGTGGTTAGTGGTGCTGCTGGTTTGCCCGTCAATTGCTTCTGCTCCTTTTCTCAATTGCCTAAAGCCCATTCTAAGCACAGTGCACATGTATTTTAGCATTATTTAATAATACGTATCAACAAATGAAAAAGCATAGGTTGGTCAATATTCTTCTTTTTCAGTAACTTCACCAAATATCAAAGCATTTTTGAGTTTTTCTACATGGAGGGTGGGGTTTACCCTTAAATATTGATATATCAACATGTCCTTTCTTAGTGGATGCCTACTGCCCTAGATGTATAGTCCTGCCAAATGTCAGTGTTTTAAATGATGGAAAATGGGGGCTTTGTCGTTGAGTGAGCTAGTGAGTCAGTCAACCATTCAATCAACTTTGCATTCTATACATACATACATTGATTTTATTGGAATCGGGAGGAAAAAACCTGTAGTAGAAGGTAGCAGAAGTTTGTAAAATAATAAGGAGCAATATAATGTGTGTCAGACAAAGCATAATGCGCAATAGGTGAGAAGTAGGCCTGAATTACTGTGGAACAGATGGTGGTCCTTGGTTAGACTCCAGTTGATTCAGTTGTTCTGCTGACAGTTTGGAATCAGGACTTTACGCCGGTCATGCTGGCCTCCTCTGCTCAAACCGCCTTGTTGAGTGTGCTGTGATCCTTTTGTGCTTCCTGCTGTGACCAATTAGTCTTACAAACATGGCAGATGGAATGTGTGGTAGCTTGCCGGCCTTGAACTCCAGAAAAGACCTCTGCAGATGCCGACATGTCTTTTGTTGAACCTGTGGCCATCTTGTGAGCATTAGCATAAAATGTTTTCTGCTATGCAGCTCTTCAACTGGTGTTGCTTATTTCTGCATTTGACATCACCTCCTAATTTTAGTTCTTTGTTTTGGCCAAATTAGCAGCAACAGCAGAGAGGAGAACTAAATAAAGCAGGAGAACAAGACGTCTTACGGCCCCCCTCCTCCTTTATTTTTCAGACTTGTGCTTTTTGATTCATGACTAATTCGAGACCCCAGTGCGAGCAGCATGAAGTCCCCGTCTTCCCCCCTCCCTTCCACCTTCTTTGCCAGGCATCCATCATTGCCTAGCAGACAGCTTCCTGTTTGAAGATATCTTTAGAGTGGCAGTGGCCATAAGAAATAAATAAACAAATGGCACCGATTACAAAAAAGCATTTTATTAAAAGCGAAAGTCAGTGGGAGATGTGCATTGTGGTCATGACACACACACACACACGCGCGCACACACACACACACACACACACACTCCGACCCTGGCCTGCGTGAGATCAGATGTGTCCCCTTCAAAGGACCTGGAAAACATCTTGTGATGTGTGTCGATTAATGGAGCAGACAAGAATGCTGTTTAAAGTGGGACATTCCTCTG
The DNA here is from genome assembly GCF_900747795.2 of Erpetoichthys calabaricus. Lineage (NCBI taxonomy): Eukaryota > Metazoa > Chordata > Cladistia > Polypteriformes > Polypteridae > Erpetoichthys > Erpetoichthys calabaricus. Next base: position 139,820,140 of record NC_041404.2, on the reverse strand, counting down.
TGGAGATTAAAAGGATCAAAGAGAGTGACGTCAGGTGAGGAAACGAGAGGAAATGTTGATGGTATTGTGCACGTGAAATGAATACACCTCCACAAAAATTAAACTATTGTTTTACATTGCACTTTTGAAAGCCTGCATCATTACGAGTAACTTGTAGAGCAAGTAAGGTTATAATTAAACATCGATATGAAACACTAGTAGTCCAAGGGGGCACAGCGGTAAGTGCGCTCTGGGATTTTCAGTTCCAGTTCCAGCCTGATCATGGGCTGAGTGACATTTGCATGTTCTCACTGTGTCCACCTGCTTTTCCTGATACCATGACATCATCCCACAGCCCATTGTTATGTGCGTTGTAACACTAGATGGTGCTATACCAGCGCTTAACCCGACACACAGACACTGACAACACGTTTTAAAAGCACCAAGAAGTTGTTGCATTTCTTTAAATACGAGGTGTGGTCAGAAAGCACAGTGAATGTTGATGCAGAGCACCATCCAAGAGCCACGCAAAACAATTCAATGCCGGTTCTGACATGTCCATCCTAGAGCCGAGTTTCTGACAAGTGTCAGCTCGTTTGATACTGTCAGTCATTTGTGAGCCACTGTTGAGTTCAAGTGTGTTGTTAATAATGGATATCGAGCAATGCATTAACATGAAATTTTGTTTCAAATTGCAAAAAACTCAGTAAACCCATCAGATGTTAAAAATCGTTTTATGGTGACACTGCACCGACAATTAAGACTGTTTACAAGTGGTTTCGTAATGGATCTGACACTGTTGAAGATGAGAAAAGATCAGTACATCCTTCAACATCAATAACCGAGGAAAATGTTGAAATGGTTTAATTCTTTGTCACGACAAAGCTCCTTGTCACACATCCCTTCTAGTACGAAAATTTCTGTCAAATAAAAACATTACACTGTGTCTGCATCCACCTTATTTGCCAGATCTGGCACCGTGCGACTTCTGGCTGTTCCCTAAATTGGAAGTGACCATGAAAGGCAAACCATTTCAATCCATTGAGGACATCCAGGCAGCCACGACAGCCCAACTAATAACACGCTTGAAAGAAAACTTCCAGAACTGCTTCGCAAAGTGGCAGGAACGTTGGAGATAAGTGCATTCGAAGAGGAGGAGAGTATTTTGAGGGTGACTACTAGTTTACTGCAATAAACATTTTCTTTTTTAAAACATTCACCGTAATTTTTGATCACACCTCGTAAATAGTGCCTAAAGCACCTCCACCACAATAAACAAATAAACACAATAATATTTCATTCTCAAAATCTCTCCTCCACAACTCCCAGCAAGCTCTGTCCACCTCCTTCCGACTCCCAACAGTCCTTTAAATAGTCCTTAACCCAGAAGTGCTTCTACTCTTCTGTCCCATATGACTTGCCACCACTTCCGGGTCAGACGGAGAATTAAAGTTCTTCACTCAGCCCGGAAGTACTTCAGGGTTCCCGTCCCCGTGACTTGGTAGTACTTGCGGGCTATGGATGAGGCATGGCTCCTCCAGTCCTCTCACAGCTCCTCCTGGTGGCACCCATGGTACACAACAGGGCTGAGTAACCGAACTCCAAGTCCCAAGATGCCCTGTGGGAATCTGGGGCACTGTTACACTCCAGGGGAGCTGCCATCTGGCTTTTTGGGGGAGGCAGTGTCCTTGAAAATCTGCTTTCCCCCATCCTTCCATCACAGGGGCGTCTCTTACAGCGTATGTTAGATCAGATGGTCTGAATTGGCTGGTGTGAGTAAAGGTGTAATGGTGGCCAGTTCAGGATTTTCCATATGTCTTATGCATGATGCTGCTGGGAAGGGGGGTATGGAAAAAGCAGGTTCAGAAAATGAGCAGATCAACAAAATGAACTGAAGTGAATAGAGCTCAGTGAAACCTTCAAAACGTAATGTCTGATCAGTTCATAGGTAGAGGCAGTTTCTGGAACACCGTGATTGATGAAGCCTCACAAACTGACTGGGTGGAGAGTTCTGTAGAGCAGAATCCTCAAAAATCAATGAACCTTTCATTAAGGGTGTTGGAGACTACTGGCCTTCAACAATCTAAGTCTTACTGCACATCCACACTGGCTAAGCCGTGCCAGAGTTGTAAGCAGGACTGTGGAGTTGGAGTCAAAAGCAATTATCGAGTTACTAGAGTCCGAGTCATGAACGAAAATGCGCCGACTCACACTAAATGTAAATTATGATATACAGTACAGTGCACTCCATTATTTTTTTTCCTTGATTTAGTCCTCTGCAGTTTAAGATTACAAATCAAACAATTGAGACGTGATTAAAATGCACATTGCAGATTTTCATTTGAGGGGATTTGCATACATTTCTATCACACAACACTTTTTCTACATGGCCCCCCTCATTTCAGGCCACCATAATGTTTGACAATTGGCGTCACAGGTGTTTGTGATTCCTCAGGTGGGTTTCATGGCTTCATAAGACACCTCAGCTTGCGTCAACCCTTTGGAGTCTATTCAACAGGAGGACAAGAACTCTGCTGCTGAAAGCCAAAGAAGCCATTAGGAGGCTGAAAAACAAGAAGAAAACCTTTGGAAGACATCGGGGAAAACTTTAGGATGAACAAAATCAACTGTCTAGAATATCATGAAAAAGAAAGAACACACTGGTGAGCTCGGTGTGACAGTAGATGGCGCTATACCAGCGCTTAACCCAGCACAGACGGACACAAGAGGCACACTTACACAAGTTTGTGCTTTTTATTTTCAGTTCTCTTCTTTGCAGTCCTTTGCACTTCCCACACCGCGCACAAATCACCACAAATAACTAGCAGTCCTTTCTTTCCTTCTTGTCTGCCGCCCTCACTCCCTGATGACCTTCCTGCAGCACTTCCTGTTGTGGCGGAAGTGCTGCATGGGCACCGTGGAAGCACTCTGGGTTTACCTGCTTCCTGGTCCGGCAGCACTTCCTGGTGTGGCGGAAGTGCTGCATACCATGGCTTCTTAACCATCCTTGCGCCCCCTGGCGGTGGCCCCAACACCCACCAGGGTGGCTGCCCTCTCGTGTTCCAGGGGAGGTACAGCTCCTCTCCCGGTCCTTAATCCTCCAGGCATCCCGACTGGGCATGAACCCCAGCCGTCTGCCACATCAGTAATCACAAAGGGATTGGTAGGCCAGAGAAGACCTCCACTGCTGATGACAGAAGAATCCTCACTATGGTCAAGAAAAAGCCCTCAAACGCTGGCCTGTCTGTCAGATCACAAACAGTCTTCAGGGGGCCGATGTGGACATGTCAGAGACAACTATCCGCAGAGGACTTCATGAACATGAAATCTAGAGGCCACACTGCAAGATGCAATCTACTAGTTAGCCACAAGAACAGGATGGCCAGATTACAGTTTGTGGAAAAGCAGCTCCTGACACACTGCTCTTCATCGATGATGGAACTGCTGACAGCAGTGTGAGGTGTGTAGAAACATCTCAACTGCTCAAGCTCCAAAAAATGCCACCAAACTCATTGGACGGCACTTCATCTTATAACAAGGTGTTGATCCAAACGTACTGCTGAGGCCACCCTGGAGTTTATCAGAGCTAAAAAAAAAAAAAATGGAAAATTCTCGAATAGCCAAGCCAGTCACCCAATTTCTATCCAATTGAGCAGGCCTTCCATATGAAAAAAACATATGGGTACAAGCCCCCCGAAACAAGCAGGAGCTGAAGATGGCTGCATTAGAGAAGATCCTCAGCACCTGCTGCTGTCTATGAATGACAGACTTCAAGCAGCCATTGCATGTGAGGGGATATGCGACAACATCCTAAATATGACAGCTTTTACAGACCTGCCATTGCTGTGTCCCAAACATTATGTTGCTGTGAAATGGAGGAACAATGTAGAAACAGTGGTGTGACCAAAATGTTTGGAAATCCCATTAAATGAAAGTCTGCAATGTGCACCTTATTCACTTCTAAATTGTATAGGGGGACATCAAAGTGAAAGGGGTCTTTGTCCCAAACATCATGGAGGCCACTGCTTTAAAATGACTGTATGGAGTTTATAAAGTAACACAGAAAGAAAGAGAATGAGAGCTAAGGTGTCATTTGAATTTTGTGATCAATAGAGAGCCGAGGGCAGATGTGAGCTTAACGAGATGTGCCCAGTAAGTTGGGCTGCAGGGCTTTAGGACAGCGAGAAGACGAGGTTACCGGTTTTACAGGGTTGCATGCTTTTGGTCTGACCAGTGCATTTTGCAGTCGTATAGTTTTATTTCGTTTCTAGTACAGGGTGAGCCAAAATGAAGTAGCACATTTCTCAGTTTCATTGGATATGGGGAATCCATTGTTAGGTGTTCCCTTGTAGTTTTCAGACCAGTGCGCACCGTGCTTTCGCTGTCGAAGCATTCTTCAAAAACAATGAATCCATCCTCACTACGCAACACGCCTTCCGAACGCACTTCAGCATTCCACCTAACGGTGACGTCCCAAATCGGAAAACAATTGTAAATTTACACAGACTGGTATGACATTGAACAGAAAATCTCCAGGCTGTCCTCGGACTGTACAAAACGCCTGAAAACATCCAAGCTGTAAGGGCATCCGTTTTGCAGTCTCCTAGATGTTCGGCGCCCTTCTGCCTTAGGCATGTCCAACACGTCCTTGAGGAGGGTTTTGCATGAGGACCTTCGTTTCCATCCATACAACTCACTGAGAGAGACTGGGAGAGCCGTAGAGAGTTGTGCGCCAACATTCTGCAAACCGTTCATCGAGATGCCATCATTGTCATGTGACAGCAGCGGCGAGGCGCATTTCCATTTGAATGGTTGTGTAAATAAGCAAAACTTTCACTATTGGGCTGAAACCAGCCCTCATGAACTTCATCAGAGACCCCAATACGCATTAGAGTTTGGTGCACCGTTGCAGAATTTGCCATTGTAGGCTGTTACTTTTTTGAGAAGAGGGGGGTGGCAACAGTCACCGTCACTTCAGAACGTTACAATGAAATGCTAGAGAAGTGGAAGAAATGGATGTGGTGGATGCCTGGTGTCAAGAGGATGGAGCGACAGCTCATACGGCCTGCACGTGAGATGTTTCCAAGGAAGCTGATCTCCCTGTGCGGCGATGTCGGGTGGTCTTCACATTTGCCTGATCTCACCCTTTGTGATTTCCTCTCAAGTCAAAGGGATACACACACCGACCTCATAAACCTTGAAGCCCTCAAGGGCGCTACTGGCCACAAAATGGCCAAATGAGTCACGCGAGCATTCAGAAATCATCTCGAAGAGCGTATCGCTAATGATGACCACCACCTTGAAGACATCATTTTTAAAATACAGTGTAAAACAAATCTATTTTGTGTACCCCTTCTTGTGTGGTTATGAAATGTATTTTATCTTATCGTTTGAAATGTGGTACTGCTTTTTGGCTCACCCTGTATGAGCTGAATGCAAATAGTGGAAGTAGAATTTAGTTTAAAATGGTACATTCTCTAACAGCATTTGTTCCCCTTTTCCTTTAGCCTCTGCTAGGCACTGGGAAGGCTCAGAGTTTCATAGCTAGACATCATAATTATCACTTTTCTGAACGCTATGACTCCTGCTCAAAATGCGAACCACGAGCGCCGCGTCATTAGTAATTTTTAACCAAACATGACAGCACAATTGTTACTTTATCATAATGATAATCTGCTCTCATTAAAGCCCGATTATCAACAGAATCAGTAGACCCTGTGCTTTTGTCAGCACTCAGCCACGTTGTCTCTCTGCTAAAAAGAAAAGTGAGCGGAGCGGACGCCCCTGGGCTTCTGAAGAGAGAACGCTTATTCTCTGGGTGAAAGCAAAGGATCACTGATCCCTATATTGGGGGGCCGTCCTTTCTGCGTGGAGAGCAAAGAGGCTGACAGATGTTATTCGGTGGTCTGGTCATTGTCACAACATGAACTGCAGCCAGCTCCGTGTTGACAGGAGCTTCAGGACCAGGGAACAGAGGAGCATCGGAAAGTCGTCGGCATCCAGTGGAAACGGCAAGGGCGGCACGGCGCTGTGGCCTCTCGCGTAACACAAGGAGGTGCCGAAGCAAGATAAGTACAACTGCAAACAAAGGAGCAACAATTTCAGAAAGCCGTAATTTAGATGGAGAGAAACATTTTCCTTCATTATTATTGCCATGCCATAGATGTGTACGAGAAGAATCTCATTTTCAATAAAAAATGGGACTGAAATGTGCTTTATGCCCTAATGGTGAATTTGTTTTGAACAGCCCTATCCAAAAATAAAGCACCGTATATTTTTTCCCAGAGTGTGTGGTTTCCGTGGCAACAGAGAGACTAATTTTATAAAATGTATTTTCCCCTAGGTGGTGGTGGTGGTGGTGGGGGGGGTCATACTGTTTTCAGCAATACAATTCCATCAAAAATCTCCAACGCTATTGAGGTCTGACATATCGAGAAGAGGGGAGGTTGCACCAGTTAGACCCCCCACTTGATACGCTGCCACTTGAATGCCAGACTTCTATTCCCTGGCTGGCGGAGAGGGTCTTGCTATTTTTCTTTCTGTCCATCTGTCCGTTTTTTTTTTTTTTTTTGCATTGGCTATTGTGAGTGATTTCAGTGTGTCTCTCCACATTTGATCCCACAGCTTGTCCGAAAACGAAAATAAAAAATCCCACTGAAATGTCCCAACTGTGGAGCGTTAACAGCTGCAGTGAAATCGTCGAGTCACAAAACCTCATTCTCCCGTGAGAGTCTGATCTGTGGAATGGCAGGTTTCATTTCCTCATCTGTCGCTCTTCCTCTATCGCTCCTCTCCACCTTCGTCCATCATCCGGGTACAGCGTCCATTCCAATTATACACTTCATGCTATCTTTAATTCTGAGGTACTGGGTGGCGGGAAAGTTTCACTCGGATCCTTTTTCTAATATTCGGCTGCCTTTAAATTTTAAAATGTGGACGGCTCCTGTCCCTGTATGATTTTTTTTTTCTGTATAATTCTGAAGTTATTAATCAGCTTTTTTTTTTGCTTTTTTCTCAGCACAAACTAATCATTTTTCTTGATTTACAGTTGGTTCTTGTCACTATTTTTCTCCAGTTAGGTCCAAATCCCCATGCCCTGTCACTGTCTATATGGATTTGAGGTGGTGACATTTGAAGACATGCAGGTTAGACTGACTGGTGACTCAAAATTGAGAAAGTGCCGGTGGGTGTGTGAGAGTGGGTCCTGCTATTGGATAGTCTCCTGTCTGGATTGGTTTCTAGTCTTGGACCTCTGTAATATTACTAATAATAATAATAATAATAATTTTTTACATTTATATAGCGCTTACTCAGAGTGCTTTTTATACTGATTGGGGAGCCACTTCAACCACCACTAACGTGTAGTATCCACCTGAGTGATGCGACGGCAGCCATTTTTGCACCACTACGCTCACCACACATGAGCTATTAGGTTGTGAAGTGGTGAGAAAGAGAGAGAGACGGGGGATGATTAGGGGGCCAGCGTAACTAGGCCATGGAGGGCAATTTAGCCAAGACATCAGGATACACCTTACACAGCCATTTTTGCACCCCTGTGCCCACCACACATGAGCTATTCAGTTGTGAAGTGGTGAGAGAGACCAGAGTAGTGATTGCTGATGCCACGAGAAGGGTCCAGCTGCAGTCAGAACAGTTTTAGGCCTCGGACAGATCTGAGCACTTCAGACACTAGGAGGTCCATAAAATGACGCCCCCCCCCTCCCCTGTTTCGCTGGTGACCTGACACCCCCCTCATGACTATTTCAATTCCCTTTAGTTCCTGTACTCAAATGTGTATTCAGCGTTAATTAAACTTATAAACTATCGAGGTCTCTCAGTTCTGCATTCGAAGCAGTTATTTTGGTGTTATATTAGAAACAAATTGAACAAAAAATCTGACCATTTTGTATTTTATAGAATACGTTTTATATCTGCGTTTGCCGTGTCTCATTCATGAGACTGCACTTTTTAATACGTCAGTTATATGCTGCACACAACGGAGTGGTGGCTCTGTGGCAGAGGATCTACACTGGCAATCAGAAGGCCAATCCCATAGAAAAATGGGAAATACTAAGGAAGACGACGACGAAGAAGAAGAAATGATATGCTGCACTAAGCTAACATTACCACTACATATTCTTACAGACTCTGAATCGAATGAATCATATAATTTGTGTAAACAGTCAAAATATGTAATACTACACACTGGACGTTTAGGAGCTCTTTAGAGTGCTGTCTTTGTGGTCCTCTCTGTGTATTATTACTGGTGTACAGAATTTTAATATTTATATTAATGATGCATTAATTGTGGTGGAGTTTATAAATGACGCACTCACCCTCAGAAACACGAAGAGGTATAAAGTAGTCGTCTGAGTCGCCCAGCTAAGACCTTCTCTGTTAGCCGAATGACTTTGCCGACCCATTGATGATGACTATTGACCTCGCAGCGAATACCAAGAGTCGTTTATTACATTAGCACGGCCGTTTATCCTGGTAAAGCTTTTTGTTTATTTATAAAAATAAATACTGTTTTGCACACATGTTCAGTTTGCCACCATTACTATAATAGTACATTCAGTACAAAAGTGTACCGCTAACATGGGGGTGGGGGACGTGGTAAGTGGGTGGAGTCAAAAGAGACGCCGCTGATTGGGCCTGTAATAAGTTTATCAGTTGTGACAGATTGGGGCGCTCTCGCTCCCTTGAACCCTCGGACAATACGCCAGACACCAGATAAAAGTCCAAAATTACTTTATTCTTAATAATAAATGTGCACAAAGCACCCTCCACTCCACTATACTCTAATAATCAATAGTCAAATAACAATCCTCCACTCTCCCAGACGCTTAGCCATCCTGCCTCCCAACTCAGCTCGTCCGTCTGGGATTTCCCAGAGTCCTTTATAGTCCATGACCTGGAAGTGTTTGTCCCTCAGTCCATGTGACTTTCCATCACTTCCGGGTCAGGTAAAACTCCTTTTCTTCATCCCGGAAGCACGTCATTTCTTCTGTCCATGTGACTTGGACGTACTTCCGGGTTGTAGGGAAAATAGTCCCTGGGCCTCCCTGCAGTGACTCCTGGTGGCCTCCATGGTATCCAGCAGGGCTGTGCATTAAAAGTCCACTGTCCATAATTGGTGTGGTGTAAAGTGCTCCGCCATTGGGGCAGTGGAGACGTGTTCTCTGTGGAGTGATGAATTGCCCGTCCCTATCTGGCAGTCAGATGGACAAATCAGGGTTTGGTGGAGGCTACACTGCAAAAAATAATATCTGAGCAAGTGACAAGTATTTATTTATATTGTCACATTAACTCTTATTTTCTTTATTCTAAGAATTATTGACATATCAAATAATTTGTTTTTATGATTATTTATCTTAATTTCAGAAATCTTGTCAAGTAAATTTTGCTTACCCCATTGGCAGGTTTATTTGCTAACTAAAAGTTGTCGATGCCGCACGGGCTGAATGGGCATCCTGGCTAGGACAGGGAGCAGACCTGGAAGGAAGGACCAGATAGGGTGGACGGACAGCCCATTAAAAAGAGAAGCAGTTGCTGGAGGTTTTTTTATTCCCCCAGCACACTAGATGGCAGCAGCCCCAGAGGTTGGTGCACAGTAAGAAGCCAGCAGGGCATGCCGGGATAAGGATTGCGACAGAGCAGCCCTGCTGGGGTCACTGGGTGCCACGAGAGGGCGCTGTAGGGAGACAAGCTCCCTATTATGGACTTCCATGTGACCCGAAAGTGCTTTCATCGGTCAGTCACCCTGGCACCGGCAGTACTCCCGGTCTGTAATAAAAGGCGAGTTGGAGCTGGGAGGTAGTGGAGTAACGCTTGAGTGGAGGAGAGTAGTGTGGTAGGGAGAAAGGAGGTATTGTGAGAGGAAGACCTGTACTTGTGCTTACATTTTGGAGGTATTTGTAATAAAAACCTTCCATTATTTCAACCCGGGACTGTTCAAGTGTGTTCGTGTTGGAGTTTGGTGCTTGCTGACACCCTGGGTTTATCAGAAAGTAAAACAAATCCCATTTCAAGTTGTTTTTTTTGTTTAGTTTTTGCATATGCGTTTTTTGCAGTGTAGGAGAACGCTACCTTCTGGGCTGCCTACTGCAGTTTGTTAGAGGACGGTAATGGCAGTGTTTGGGCTCGACCCTTTGCTTCTAGTGAGGGGTTCTGTCCATACTACAGCATACAAAGACATTGTAGACAATTGTGAGCTTCCAACTTTGTGACAGCAATTTGGGGAAGGCCCTCTTGTGTTTCAGCATGCCTGCGCCCCTGTGGTCCATACAGACATGGAAGAACTTGAGTGACCTGCACAGAGCCCTGACCTCTGCCGTATTGGGATGAATTGTAATGCTGATGGACGAGAAGACCTTCCTAACTGACATCAGTAGCACACCTCAGAAAAGCCGTTTTGGCTGAGTAGATGCACACTCCCACAACAACAACAACAACATTTATTTATATAGCACATTTTCATACAAAAAGTAGCTCAAAGTGCTTTACATAATGAAGAAAAGAAAAATAAAAGACAAAATACAAAATTAAAATAAGACAACATTAGTTAACATAGAAAATAGGAGTAAGGTCCGATGGCCAGGGTGGACAGAACAAACAAAAAAAAAACTCCAGACAGCTGGAGAAAAAAATAAAATCTTTAGGGGTTCCTGGCCACGAGACCGCCCAGTCCCCCCTGGGCATTCTACCTAACATAAATGAAATAGTCCTCTTTGTAGTTAGGGTTCTCATGGAGTCACTTGATGGTGATGGTCATACAGACTTCTGGCTTTTAATCCATCCATCATTGTTGGAACATCGTGGTGCTTTGGGTAGATGGTGGTGGCACGCCACCACCAAAAAGACACCGGAAAAGGAAACAGAAGAGAGAGTAGGGGTTAGTACAGATTCTGAATGAATAGTTATTATAATGAATTGGATATACAGAGTATCAGGATTAAATTACAGTGAAGTTATGAGAAGGCCATGTTAAAGTAATGTGTTTTCAGCAGTTTTTTAAAGTGCTCCACTGTATTAGCTTGGTGAATTCCTACTGGCAGGCTATTCTAGATTTTAGGTGCATAACAGCAGAAGGCCACCCGCCTCACCACTTCTTTTAAGTTTTGCTCTTGGAAACTCAGCTCTTATAGGGGGGCCGACTCCATACTCATTCCAATGGCTTTGGAGTGGGATGCCCAACAAGCTCAACAACAAAGTTTTAAGAGGTCAGGTGTCCACAAACTTTTGGCCATATGGTGTACCATATATACTCACGGATAAGTCGGGACTTGATTTTAACATATAATTTCTGGTATTTTATAATGTCAGTCGTATAAGTTGATTGCAGAAAATTCACACTATTGGTCCAAGAGATTATGATAGGCTAACACCCACCTGAGAGAGTAACCACAGAGTACACGTGGTGGAGGGTTCACAGTCCATTATAACAGACCAAGTCAGACAGAGTCATAGTCCCGGAGATCTCGGCCAACTGGCCGAACACCCTTATTGGTAATTTTTTAGTTTAGTCTGTGCTGCCCATACAATCTGATGGCAGAATCTTTCCATCCATTTGGTTTCAAGGCCCCAGTATATCTCTGTAGATTGTGCCTACCTAACCACACAGTAATACCCAAAGTATTCCGAAGCGACACTTGCACTATTTTGTGTATCTCACACCCTTCATACACCTTTACTGTAAGAGCATCCCTTATCTACGATGGAGCGTTCGATCAGAAGAAAATATGAAGGTGGTTTTAAATTAAAAGTCGTTGAAGTGGCGAAGGAAATTGGTAACTGCGCTGCTGGAGCAAAATTCGATGCATCTGAGAAACTGGTGCGAGATTGGAGGAGGCAAGAAGATGTAAAAAGAAAAAAAAAAAATTAAGTGTCGCATTTTTGAACGAGCGTACAAGTCGGGGTCTGATTTTTATGATCGATTTTTTTCCAGTTTCAAGACCCGACTTATAGGTGAGTATATACGGTATTTCTATGAGGCACAGCTGTTCATGAAATTGTTATATTTTGGGGGGAAATTATTTTCCTTCACTAATCTTTCTGATTGTTATTATGACACATTTTCCCAGCTTTTGGCTTCTATATTGAAAACCTATATGGTGCTGATCTCCAGTCTTCAGGATGCTTTGAGAACATACTGAGACATATCAAAAAACCCGTTTTGGGTCAGAGTAATTGCAATTTCAATTTTAAGTCCACATCGCCCAGCCCTACTGGTCCTTTTCATCATATGATCATTTTTGCTCCCCATTTATTGAAGATGTTTCATTAGTCGAGTTAAAGTGAATGCCACTTTCCTGGTCCTCGAGGACAGGCACATTTGTCATTCTGGTGCTACGTCGCTTTTTCAACAGGTTCCTCGTAAGGAAGGTGTCCACCCTCAGCATTGATTGAACTTCTGTTTCTGCCATGCCAGACTTTGCAGTGTAATCTCTGTGGAGATAATTAATTCTTTTTTGGGTGGCCTCTGCTTGTATCATGGCCCACAGTTACCAGGATTCTTAAATGCCTATGGCAAAATTTTGATTGCGGCTTCTCCAGCCTGTTAAAATGCAGATATAAGCATCATTATGGGCTTGCGTAACCTGCACCATTTCAGTCTGAACAGGCTTGTCACACCTGCTCAGAATGGGGCGCATTTTTAATGTCCTGAACAATCTGTGTGAGCTGGCAAGGCATCCCTTATGAGACAAGGCTGCCTGTGTTACTCATTCCAAGTGATATGTCCATCACAGTCTTATCTGAGACTCCCCCCTTATTCGAGAATTCACGGCACTCTCCTGCTTAATGTATTAACATGAGAATGCTCCCCACCTAAATCTATAGGAGACCCGGCCAGGTTTTCCTACGACCCACGTGTGACAGCGTCTTCTGTGCTGAAATCCCACTAGAGATTCCGCCAATTCCTGTCCATCCAGTTGAGGAGCCTCGGATTTACAGAGCACGTCCCGTCTTTCAGAGCCTTCCAATAAATCTTTTCATTATCAATTTCCATTCTGATTCCCGGCCGCTTGCATTTAATTGAAGCAAATTCCTCTAATTGAGCGCATTCCTGCGGAGTAATCTCACAGGGAGACCATGACCCGCAGTGCTCAGAAGGTCGCACATCGATCAGCTAGGAGATATTGCCAGGGGTTTAGAAGGTCTATTATTTTTCTTTCTTTTTTTTTTTTTTGGATTCCAGACCCTAGGGAAATAAACTGAATTTGCAGGACAGTAAGGGAAGAAATTGGGTCTTCACAGCAGCCATAGCCAGAATTACATTTTCTTACCAGACACTTGCAACTGGGGCTTTGCTTTTTCCCTAGCAATTTGAACACAGGATGTTCGGATCTTTATTACGTCCAAAGCAAGGCAGAAAACTTTTGACTGAGACAAAAATCGAAATCGCACTTCAGGGCTGGGTGGGCAGGGAATGGTGGCAGCAGGAATGGATGTTGTCCTGGTAGAGCTCTCTGTTACTCTACTTTCCCCTTTTGTATTATTAATGTGTAGCCTTTGTCAGAATGCGTCAGATCTCACAGACTTCACACTGTTCCTAAGGTACTGTATCATATAACTTCTCCCCACCTTCCCTTCTACATCTATAACCTCAGGCAATTACATTGAGTAAAAGATGAGCAGGAGTAAAGTTGCAACTTTAAATAATGTATTATTGATAATATTCATAAAATAATAATAGGCTAAGTGCATTATAATATTGTCAACCACACAACCTGATAAATGCTGATGTGTCGTTTCAGGCAGCACACAGACTTGCCGTTCCTGTAAATGTCTGTAGTTAAGCCGTCATTTTATGGCTTTCTTCAGGACAGGTCTTAATATGGCTGCCAAGTTGTGCTTCATCCTTTCATTTGGAAGCAGACTACCCCTGCCTTCGATATTTATTGAACGTAAAGTAGAAGGGATTTTGCTTACAGCCGCACCAGTGTGAATGCGCTCGTCTGATCTCGGAAGCTAAACACGCTCGGGCTCGGCCAGTACTTGGATGGGAGACTGCCTGGGAATCCCGAGTGCTGTAAGCATTTAGCCATTATCATTGTACTTAACCTGGGCATCAGTGTATGGCTTGGAAATGCATCTCCATCCTTTCATTTGGAAGCAGACTACCCCTGCCTTCAATATTTATTGAATGTAAAGTAGCAGGGCTTTTGCTTACAGCCACACTAGTGTAAAAGCGGTCGATCTCGTCTGATCTCGGAAGCTAAACACACTCGGGCTCGGCCAGTACTTGGATGGGAGACCACCTGGGATCCCCAAGTGCAGTAAGCTTTTAGCCATTACCGTTGTATTTAACCTGGGCATCAGTGTATGGCTTGGAAACGCATCTATATCCTTTCTATTGGAAGCAGACTACCCCCGTCTTCAATATATACGGAACGTAAAATAGCAGGGCTTTCTCTTTCATGGTGTGTGAGATGCTCCTTTATCATGATGCTGAGCGAGCGAGCGAGAGGGAGGGAGGGAGGAGTAAAGCAACCAAATTTAGACATTCTTAGTCCAAATTCTTACACCAATAGGGCGTAGTGCTAAAGAATGCCCTCTAATTCAAACCAATCCCAAACAGCTATACTTCAGACCAATGGGGGCACACGGTACTTTTCCCACCTGCCCCCCCCCCAAAACCATTTGTTGAGCTGATGCTTGCCAGCTGGGTAATCTGGCTTTCCTGTGGGAGTTGATGGAGAGAGTCCTGCAGAGAATCAGTCCCTTGCCAAACTGGTTTTAGGCAGTTCCCCCCCTGAAACCAGTGTTATGGATGGCCGGGGCCCTTGTGGGACCTCGGACTCCTGCAGGGTTTCATGGGAACTGGAGTTCATTACAGCCCTGTTGGGATCCAGGGGCGCTGCCAGAATGTCCTGCAGTTATTCCTGAGCCCGTGTGAGCGGTTCTTCCGCCACACCCAGAAGTAGGGCAACGAGCACCTGGAGCAGTTGTTTTAGGGTCTAGGGTGACCTGCTTCTCTCCTTTATACTTCTTATTATGTAGACCTTAACAAAATGCCTCACATGTCATACACTTACCACACTGTCAGGTGCCATGGTTCAGCACTACCCACTTCACTTTTACATTCTGTGACCCCAGGAAACCAGACAGAGTGAAATAACAGCCAGGATAAAGTCACAACATTTAATTAAGCATTATAGATAACCGGTTTTATTATTAACTATTGCTATATAATGCAAACATAAGAGTGTGGCATTCCAAAACAGATCATGCCAGCTGTGTTGTTTTAAGCGGCTCATTCTGTGAGCTCATAGTTACACTCAGTTCTTTGTGGTCAGCATCTGCTTAGGGCCAGTATGGCTGCCGAGAGAGAAGTGGTCTTCTCAGGCTGGAGAGATGGAAAGAGAAAGGGAGAGGAGCAGAGAGAGAGACCAGTGGGGTGACAGTATACAAAGTGACCTTCCTGTTTCAATGACCAATCCTAATCAGCCAGAACCCAGAAGTCAACTCCCTACTTCATACCAGTTGTTGTTCCAGCAAACACATGGCTGAATACCATAAATTGATAGAACAAACCAACTTTGTTTGTCCCCAGGGGGAAATTTGGCTTTTTGCAGACCCTCTTTAAATAAATAAAAAAATTGGGAGTGGTCTCCCCTCGGCTTTCTTGTATACAGTACTTAGATATGGGGATGGATACTTGAGGAGTAAACTTCAGGACAGTGATGGTATTTTTTTATTATGTACATTAAAGAACCATCAACAACAAATCAAATCCAATTAATAATATAAGTAAAGCTGAATAAATTGGACTCTGTAGCTGCCAGTACCACTTCCAGTTAGCAGAAATAAATCAAAAGATCTACGTTTTGTACCGAATACTTGTATGCAAAATTTGGTTGAGCTAACTGAAAGTGTACTCAGGTTATCGTGTTTATACACACACATATATATAATTCTAAAAATGAGATCATCAAAATTTAGAAATCAGATTTTTGGACGATTACAATACTTTCCCTATGAGAAAGTAAATCGGACTTGGGGAGGTCTAAAATGTTGAGATTCATCAAAATCTCAAGGTCATATTTTTGGACCATTACGATACTTTTTCTATTCTTCATATATAAGAAAGTAAAAATAAATAGATAAATAAGTAAGTGATCAGATAAATAAATAAAAACACACCAGAATGAATATAAAGCAAGAAAATTTAAAAGAAGGAAAACTTCTGACTTGGCTGTCACAGTTCCAGTGAGACGTTATTGAGACATATTGCTGTTGGTATAAAGGAGCCCCCGTTGTGTTTCTTGACACGCGTCTCCTGACTGTTTCATTGGTTGAAAGTACTCGGTTGTTGGTGTGTCCATCCAGTTAGATCGCCCTTTGCTCTCAGACTACTATCTCAGCAGCTTATGCCCTTCCGGTGAAGATGGCAGGTAGAATGCCCTGCACAGAGTTATAACAAAGCGCCCTTCCAGAAGGGGTTACAAGTAAACAGATGGATGCCCCCAACCCCTCTACCACAGATTTACACTCCCAAAGCAGCACTTAACAAAAAGGTTCTGATCAGTAATAGCTCTCCTAAACTTTTGCAGAGTTCACAATGACTTGATTTAAGGAAAGCCGTTTCTTTCTTTAAGTCGCTAATTAATTCTTAAACGACAATTTACAAACACGTATTCGAGTACTTGTCAAAGACCGATGCAGTAAAAAAATAATTAAAAAATATTTGCTATCTCTTGCCCTGTGTGTACCTTCAGCACCTTTCCTCAGTGTCCTTGTGTGTCTGACCTTCTCTTGACCGGTGGTCCCTCTGTCGAGTGTGTTCTCGTGAAGCCTCCTTCTCCGACTCTGTCATTATTTTCGAGGCATGTGGGTGCTCAGACTATGTATGGACGAGTGGAAGGAGTACAGGCACCCGTAGAAAGTGTTGGGGTGCCAGCTGGGTCATCCCTTTTAATTTTTACACGGTGAACAAAAAAACAAGACCTTGAGGGCGCAAAATAGAACATAAAGTAGTCCTCCATGGCTTTTCAGTGCCGTGGCTCTTATGTTGGAGCTTCGTTGGCGTTGAAATAAGATGCCCTCCTCTGGAGTTTATAACATTAAACGGGCATCTGAGAAAAAAGGACAACGCTGTTAGTGGAGCTACCCCCTCTCACCCCGGTGGAGTATTACATACCTGAAGGTGTCCCTCAGACACACATGCATGACAACATGACTGTGGCCCCAGACAGTTTCATTCACTGATGTTTTCCAATAAAGTTTTACCCATTCAAAAAAAAATAAAGTGACCATCACTAAGAAAAGAGCTGTGTCACTGACCCCTGCTGTAATGTGCTGTGAAACTACAAAGAAAAGAACATGGCGTAACTGGACACGCAGATGGTTTGCAGAGGTTGGAGTAGGCAGTCTGTCTGTTCTACAAAGTGAATTGGGTGTACGTAGCCTGTGTAGTTTACTGTTATGTGTTTATTTTGGGTTCTTCCAGGAAACATTTCCTAAGATGTGTTTGTTTTTGGCCATTACTTGAATGGATGTTGCTATATGATAGTTACCTTTTTCGAAACTGGTGAAAATAAGCATGGCAACGGCTATACCCAGTGTACAGCGCCCAGCCACTGTAATACAACAGACTGAAACACAATACCAGTCGTTTCTCACTGCTGTTATAATTGTTCTCTTCAAAGTCAAATTCAATGTGTCATCTGGCCGACCTGTTGAGGTTAATTGCCATTTTTTAATCACAGTGTTCATTTCTTGTCATGTTGTAATATAGATGGATGACATGAAAAGGTTTTGTGACCTTCTGCACGTATGCTTATTATTGCGGTTACCACTCTCTCACACACACACATACGCACACTGCGGTCGCAGCACAATACATCTCAGGAAATTTGATGGCAACATCAGAAAAATCATCTTGTGAGACTGCTCACACTACAAGACAGGCGACATGACAGAAGTTCCTCTGAAATACTTTCCCTGTACTTCGTATGTGAGAAAGTAAAAAGGCTGACAAAGATGCACAGAGTATCAGACCTGGGAGGTCCGGCTTGAAGGCCCTTTTACCTGACAGCCCCTATCCAAAGGGGTTAAAGACTATGACTACATAACTCCAGTTCTCAGCTTCCAGTGTAAATCGTGAAATGCAGTCGGGCATTGCAGCCCCTTCTCCTACTGCGTGTGAAATGGCTGTCGATGAAACTGAAATTCGGAAAGACTCAGAGGATCAGTCGGCGACTGCAAATCAAACTTAAATTTGCACAGTGCACAGCAAGGTTATTTAAGTTAACGAAAACTAAAAATCAAAACTGAAACTATTATTAAAAAAACATTTTCGTAAACTGAAATAAAGCAATTAACAAAACCGAAATGAAAAACTAAAACTAAACAAAACTATTAAAAGTAGCTGGAAAGACTAACTGAAATAAAATAATAATTTACTAAAAATATTTTTAGTTTTTGTTTTTGGATGAATATTCTTGCTGTTAGTCTTTAACCCTTGTAACTTTTAACTCTAAAACAGAAAGTCGTTCACAACGAGCCACCCGCATGTATTCATCCAGTGAACAGCAGCTGAAGACGGAGGGCAGCTGTTCACACAGCATTTGTGATGACAGAGTGAGCTGAATACAGACACGTACAGCTCAAAATACCTGATATTGTGGAAAATAATCCAGTAGCAGAATTACATTTTAAAATATTTGTTCCCCTTTTTTCAATGTTTCTCTCTCTCAAAATAGATAGTAGTAATAGATATATATTTTTGTTCTTAACATCAGTCATATCATGCATATTGTATACCAATGATTTCTCCTGCCTTGCATCAAGACCTGCTGGGGTAAGCTCCAGGTTTCCTGCGATCCTACTCTAGATAAACAGGTTTATATAATGTATATATTCTTAATCTCAGCTGCTGTCTGTCGTTTTTGTGGATGTCTATACTCTTTTATTACCTGCTCTTGCTCTGCTCATTAAGGGTTTACTGTTCATATCATGGGCTATTTAAGTCTCACTGCCCCTAACCTTGACACTACATGCTTGTTTTTCTTTGTTTCCCTCAATACAGCTAGGTGGGGTCTGCACACTGATTCAAGCCTAAGACCCCTGTTCTTCCTAAGCCCCTGTGATTTTAATGATCACACCTGTCAGAACACAGTAGAATCTGTTTTCTGATTTTTGATATCTTTTCAGGCCTGCAGGTGGTAAAATTCTGTCTATAAATTATATGTGCCTGAGATGGAATCAGAGCTCAGCATGGCTGGTAGAAAATAACAAAGTCCAGTATGGGAGATTATTGAATGCAGTATTGAAGACATTCATTATAAGCACATTGTCTTGGAGCAGGAAATGTTGTGTGCTGTAGACATTTAGAGTAAAAAACCCTCAAACTTTCATCACAAATTGGCCCATTCTGGGCAAAAAAGGGAAAAGATAAAAAGTGCCAACAGTCAACGCAGATTTGTTCAGCACAAATGACATAGAAAATATTTTAAAAATTATCAAATTGTGTAAAATTGTTAATATTCAGTGTCTGGTTTTTATTATGCTTGTTTTTAATCAGACAAAAACAAAACCAGATAGTAAACCATGTAGTGTAGTAAGCTTCCGCAAACATTAAACTCTTATCCAAATCCCTTAAGTGTACAGTTCTGTCTGACTGTGACACAAAACTAAACTCCATAGTAGCTCATTAACCATACCATAATTACCAAAAGTAAAACTGAAACTTATATATATATATATATATATATATATATATATATATATATATATAAATAAAATTGAACGTCTTTGTAAAATAAAAACTAAATTAAAACTAAATATACACCCTGAAGGGAAACTAAAACTAAACTGAATTTCCAAGTAAGGTCACAATAATATAGAAATAAAAACTAATACAACAAGGCAAAACTATGATAACCTTGGTGCACAGTATGCCCAGCTTGAGAAGGCGGATTTTGACATCAGTGCCGAGCTTAACTGGAAGCAGTGTAAAGACTTGAGAACTGGAGTTATGTAGTCGTAGTCTTTAACCCCTTTGGATGGGGGCTGTCAGGGTCGGTCCGGCAAAAGGGCCTTCAAGTCGGACCTCCCAGGTCTGCTACCCTGTGCATCTTTGTCAACCTTTTTACTTTCTCACATACAAAGTATAGGGAAAGTATTATAATTGTCCAAAAATTTGATTTTGATGAATCTCGACGTTTTAGACCTCCCTGAGCCCGAAAACTCCATTTTTGGAATTGTGTGTGTGTGCGCCTGTGTGTAAACACGATAACTTGAGTACGCTTTCACTTAGCTCAACCAAATTTTACATACAATTATTAGGTTCAAAAGATAGACTTCCTTCTTTTGGGCTATTTCCACTATCTAGAAGTGCTACTTTATTGAAACGTTTCCCCAAAAATACTAGTGATCGTTTCACCTCATATTTAGTTAATGCACCACACTAAGCATTTTTTTCGGTAAACGACCGGTTTCCGAGATAATTGTAATTTTCCTTTTGACATTCAAATGGTAATACGGACATACATATTTGACAGCGTTTTTTGCTTTACGTAAACAAAATTTTGTGTACAAGTATTACATTACACACATTACTAAAGTCTCTTGCAACTTTAGACCCACTTCTGCTTACCGAATTTACCTGAATTATCCACCAAAATAAAATTATCATGGCAAATTAGGTCAACCAAATTTTGCATACAAGTATTCGGTACAAAATGTAGATTTCAATCAACTTTTGGGCGATTTCTGCTAACCGGAAGTGGTACTTTACCTTTTATTCATGCAGCTGCAGTCAGATTTATTCAACTTTACTTTTATAATAATTGTTTAATATATTATTAATTTGATTGGATTTGTTGTTGATTGTTCTTAAATGTACATAATATAAAAATTGAATCCTTGTCTTGCGGTTTACTCCTCAAATATCCATCCCATATCTGAGTATACGAGAAAGTCGAGGGGAGACCACTCCCGATTTTTTAGTTGCTTGCGCTCCAAAGTTTCTTCACAAGTCCCTTGTTTTGGAGTTCTTCATTCAGGCTCATTCTTCATAACCACATTGAATTTAATAGAAAAGTAAATTGCCGTCACTTTGTTGTTACTGGTAATCTGCAATCAGCTTCTCTGTCTGTTCCTTTAATGCGGAGAAATCCAAATAAAGGGCAGCAATCAAATTTTACAGTGAAGAGAATCAGAAAAGATAACTAAAGATAATCAGAAGAAATGCTGAAAAAGAAAAGGTAACTGAGGACAGTAAATCTGCCCGGTGTGAGTGAGTAAGGACACAAGCATGAGTGCACCCCGTGGTGGCCTGGTGGCCCACCCAGAGTCGGATAAGATGAGTGAATGGTTGGACAAATCTCTAGTCAAACCTAAGCAAGGTTGGCAGGGCAACATAGTGGGCAACATTGCCACCTTCCAGGTCTTGGTTTATCAACGACTATTCTGTTGTGAACACCATGTCGGTGTGCTTTATAGATACAGACACACCAGTGCAACTGTTTGCATCCATGTTTTACATCTGGCACACAGGCAAGTTAATAATAATAATTTATTACTTTAGGAACGAATACATTAGAGGGTCAGCTCAGGTTGGACAGTTTGAAGACAAAGTCAGAGAGGCGAAATTGTAGTGGTCTTGATATGTGCAGAGGAGAGATGCTGGGTATAATGAGAGAAGGGTGCTAAGGATAGAGCTGCCAGGTAAGAGGAGAAGAGGAAGGCCTAAGAGAAAGTTTATGGATGTGGTGAGAGAGGACATGCAAGTGATGGGCGTGACAGAGCAAGATGGAGAGGAAGGAAGAAATGGAACAAGATGTTCCACTGTGGCAACCCCCAATGGGAGCAGCCGAAAGAAGAAGAAGGTGACATTTATAGAGCACATTTCTCAATATTCAAAGTGCTACCACACAGGGAGGACTCGGGACACAAACCCATGATCCCCTTACTGCAAGGCAGCAGCACTCCCACTGACTTGCTAAGGGTCATCCCAGAGACGTGTACAGACCCCTTGGTGGGAAGCTGTATTTTAATCCTGGGACAGAAGTCGGCACCCATTTTTATTTCTGTAATTTTTTTAATTTGACAGGTAATTTAGATGCAACTTCAGAGGCCTGTATAGCTGCCTTTTTTTCGGTCCATCATCTCAACATTGTTACAGTAATTCATAGTGACTGTGGGCATTTATATGGGTGCTGGAAGCGACAGCCAAGTTTTTACAGAACCCCCCCCCCCACCCCCCCCCCCCCCCCCCCATCCACTCAGTGGGGCATCCTGGCTGCCAAAGGTTGGCATTTCCGGTTCTCAACAACAGAAGGTGGAGGTCATGTGAACAGAATTTTAGGTGGAATTTTTCGAAAGGGGGGGAGGGGGGGGTAAGAGGATTTGAAAAAGGCAGAAAGACGGGATTAGCTGTCAGTACTACAGAGAAGATGAGGGTGAACTTCACCAGACACCTCTGAGGCATTGCTTGTAATTGCTTCAGCTCAGATCTTTTGGATTTTATATGGCCGGCCTTTCATCCCGGCCAATACCACCAGGCCGCCAGGTGGAGCCCTTCCTGCAGCATGGAGGTGTCCCGAATGCCAGCAGGGAATACTGGACAATGTAGTTTTTATTCCCAGCCCTGTTGGATACCTTGGGGCCTGCTAGAGGATGCTGCAGGGAGGCACAGAGACTATTTGCCTTACGCCCAGGAAGTACGTCAGAGTCACATGGACAAAGGGAAGGATTTTTTTATCTGACCCGGAAGTGTTCCCGGTCACATGGACAGAGAGGGTGAAACGCTTCCGGGTCAAGGACTATAAAAAGAACAGTGAAACACCAGAGCGCTGAGCTGGGTGGAAGGGTGGCAACGCGTCTGGGAGTGGAGGATTGATTATTTTATTGGTTTATTGTGTATTATATTATCATATTGGACTTTTATCTGGTGTCTGACGTCTGGTCTGAGGGTTCAAGGGGTCGACAGAGCCTCTATCTGTTACAACATTTATGCTTCTCCTTTATAAACACATTGAATTTGATACAAAATGGAAATCAGAATTGCTGTCACTTTCTTCTTAATGCACAGGCGACTGTTGCAGAAGACATCTCGACTTCCATATGAGGCTTACTGTTCTCGAGTGGATCCCATTGGCGAGTTCAACATGTTCTCTCCCGTTGGGATGGCGCTGTTCCAGCTACACTAAATCTGCTTCTCATTCTCTGCTGTGGACTCACCCGGTTTGGACAATAATCCCACAAAATACAACCGAGTAGGACATTCACATACCGCATCATCGGACTGAATGAGTTAATCCCGTTTTTTTCTTTGATTGTTCGTATCAGTGTCTCTTGTTTTAGAACATTAGAACATTCTAGATGAAAGCAGGCCATTCAGCCCAACAAAGCTCGCCAGTCCAGTCCACTTAATTCTTCCCAAAAAAAACATCAAGTCAAGTTTTGAAAGTCCCTAACGTCTTACTGTCTACCACACTACTTGGTCGCTTATTCCAAGTGTCTATCGTTCTTTGTGTAAAGAAAAACTTCCTAATGTTTGTGTGAAATTTACCCTTAACAAGATTCCAACTGTGACCCCGTGTTCTTGATGAACACGTTTTAAAGTCACCATCTCGATCCACTGGACTCATTCCCTTCATAATTTTAAACACTTCAATCCTGTCACCTCTTAATCTTCTTGTGTTCCATTTGGGGGAAAATATTGAGAACTTACAAGTAAAGGTGGGCATCTGTGGAGAAAGGCTTCACCATTAGTGCACATTATTATTTTGTTGTAGGTGGTGTAATGAAAAACACAGACAGGCATGAAGAGTGGTGGCTCTGAGGCTAAGGGTCTGTGCTGGTATCCAGAAGGTTGCCGGTTCGAATCCCTGCCATTGCCAAAAGAGATCCTACTCTTCTGGGTCCTTGAGCAAGACCCTTAACCTTTAATTGCTCCAGGGGCGCTGTACAATGGTTGACCCTGCGCTCTGACCCCAAGAAATTGTATAAGGCGAAATAAAGACCAAAAAAAAAATAAAAAACCCAAATAAATGAAATCTCAAAGCGACTGCTCCAAAATGGCAGAACTTCCGGTTAAGTACTGGCCAGGCAGGAACAGGAGAGTCAAGGGGGATGAACACTGGAAATGGCAACAGAGGTGGTAAGGCTGTCAATCATTTGGTCTTACAAGGAGGAAGAGAAGCGGCGTTAGTAAATAGTGCCACCTTGTGGTTTGGCAAGCAATTACCACTACCAGATCCTTTAAGCTGTGCCCAAGGTGCACGTGTATGACCGTTGATATAGGAGTTGTGAAATGAATAGCCTTGATAGACGGAAAAGGTTTGGGGCAGCTGCAAAAGGCAAACATGTTTCACAGTTGTGTACAAAGCAGAACTGGATACAAAGTGGAGGTTGTTGACAGAAGTGACTTCATTGGGGCCCAGAACCAGAAGTGACGTTTCTGGGGCCAGAATCAGAAGTGACATCCTCAGGGCCCAGAAACCGGAAGTGACGTCATTTTCCGAACCAGACAGAGTTTCCTGTGTTTGGTCTGTAGAGATAACAGAGAAAGGGTAGGGTTGAAGGGTAGGGTCCCTGGCCTGGCGTGGAATTGCCATCTGTTGGTCCTTTTAGCTGCCTCCCATGTGCACGTGTGTCACAGTATGTATTGCTATTATTGATTTTTCTCTCACCATCAGGCTTTTTTTAGGTGTGGGGGCCCGGCCTGAGAGCCGATATTGTCTGATCCTGGCTAGCCATTCCACACATCATTCATCTCCCTAGCAGGTGAAGTGTGACTGTCATTACTTCAATACGTCGATCGTTACACATTAATTATATTCACAGCCTTGTCAAAAAATGTATGTCCATGATTGTTGATGATAGTGGATATTCAGAAAAAAAACCCACTACACCCCCTTCTTCTGCATTCTCAGTCCCTATAAAAAGTCTTCACCCCCTTGGGAGTTTTCGCATTTTATTGTTCTACAACACTGAATCTCGATGGGTCTAATTCTGTCTTTTTGACGCTGATCAACCAAAAAAGACTCCTTAATGTCACAGTGAAAACCGATCTCTGCCAAGTGCCCTAAATTCATTACAAATCTCGATTCCTCACAGAGCAGCTGTGCAGAGCACCTAACAACATGTCCTACTCTGACAGACTCGGAGAATTAAACCTGCTTGGTCTCCAGCAGAGGAGACTGCGTGGGAACCACGGCACTGGGGAGACTCTGAAGTCATCTGGAAGAAAGGTCTATGGGCTGATGAGACTAACGTGGAACTGTGTAGCTGTTAGAGTAAACGCCATGTTACACGGCACCCTACCAAAAAACACAGAATAGCTGACTGACAGAAATTCGCCAGGCTAACACGGTGGAGCACTTTAAAGAACTGCTAAAAACACGTTACTGTAACATGGCTTTCTCATAGCTTCAGTTTAGTGTAACTCTGATATTCTGTGTATGCATTGAATTATCATTTTCTTCATGGCTCCATAATCCATACTACTTTCTCTGCTGTTCTCTTTCCAGTTTTCTATGGTGGCCATCTGCACCACCACCACCACCTGATTAGGGCGCCGTGATGTCCCTGCACTGATGGATTGAAGGTCCACATGACTATCGTCGTCTAATTCTTCCACGTGGAGCCTGAAAACCATGAGGACTGTTTGAGATCATTGATGTTAGGGGGGCTGGGTGGTCTCGTGGCCTCGGAACTCCTGCAGATTTTGTTTTTTTCTGTCCTCCCTGGTCATCGAACCTCACTTTATTCTTTGTTAATTAGTATTGCCTAATTTTATTTTTATACTTTTTTCTTTTTTTTCGCTCCTCGTCCTATAATGCACGTTGAGCTCCATCATTTGTATAAAAACGTGCTCTAGAAATAAATGTTGTAGTTGAATGACCAGGCTGTGGAGGGTAATTTAGCCAGGACATCTCTTTACAAAGGGCTCATTCATGACCACAGAGAGTCAGGACCTCACGATTTTAAATCTCCTCTGAAGGGCAGCACCATTTTTACAGCTCAGCGTCCCCATCACTGCCCTGGGGCATTGGGACCCACATTCAGACCACAGGGTAAGCGCCTCCTGCTGGCCTCATTACAACAACAATATTTATTTCTACAGCACGTTTTCATATAAATGATGTAACTCAAAGTGCTTTACAAGATGAAGAAAGAAAAATATAAAATAAGATTAAGCCATACTAAGTAGTAAAGAATAAAGTGAGGTCCGATGGTCAGGGGGACAGAAAAAACTCCAGAGGGCTGCAGAAAAAAAAAAAACAAAATCTGCAGGGGTTCCAAGGCCATGAGACCACCCAGCCCCCCAAACATCAATGATCTCAATCAGTCCTCCTGGTTTTCAGGCTTCATGTGGAAGAATTAGATGATGCTGGTCATGTGGACCTCTGACCTTCAATCCATCAGTGTAAGGACTGCATGGTGCCATGATCAGGTGGTGGTGGTGGCGCAGGTCGCCACCACAGAAAAACCGGAAAAATGACCAGCAGAGAAAGCAGGGATTAGTATGGATTGTGGAGCCACCACGAATGATAATGATAATTAAATGCATATACAGAATATCAGGGTTACACTAAAATGAAGCGATGAGAAGCCATGTTAAGGTAATGAGTTTTTAGCAGTTCTTTAAAGAGCTCCACCGTATCAGCCTGGCGATTTTTCTATCGGTCAACTATTCCAGATTTTAGGTGCATAACAGCAGAAGGCCGCCTCACCTCTTCTTTAAAATTTAGCTCTTGGAATTCTAAGCAGACCCTCATTTGAAGATCTAAGGTTACAATTTGGAGTGTAAGGTGACAATAATAATAATAATGCAGTTTATTTATAGGGCACTTTACATTAGCAGCAAATCTCAAAGTGCCACATAAAAAGTTTAAACAAAGGCAAAGCAAAATAAAAACAGATAAAACAACAATAATTATACCTTTCTTGTTAATAAGCTTTCCTAAATAGAAAAGTCTTTAGCTGTTTTTTTAAAACAGCCCACAATCTGCTGTGTTCTCAGGCTGTCTGGTAGGCCATTCCAGAGCCGTGGAGCAGCGGCTGCAAAGCCTCGGTCACCCATCGTGTGAAGTTTGGTCACAGGGGGGCGAAGGCGGTGGGTATTTGCAAAACGGAGGTTTCTTGCAGTGGATTGTAGTACAAGGAGTTCCTTGAGATATTGTGGAGCATTTCCATGGATACACTGGTGAGTAAACAAGCAGAGTTTGTATTCGATGCAGAGATGGATAAGGGAGTCAATGAAGTGACCGAAGGATTGGGGAAATGTGTTCATATTTCCGCACCCTTAGCACTATTTTCAGTTTGTTGTAGCTTTTGAAGGCTCTTGTTGGGTGTCCCGATGAGGAGTGCATTACAGTAGTCCAGTCTGGATGAGACAAAGGCGAGAGGCATTCTGAGATATAGGATGGAGCAAATTGTTTAAGGCTTTGTAAACCATCAGCAGGATTTTAAAGTCATTAACACCTCAATTTGGGATGGTGAACGGTGGCCTGCCTAACTTTAACTTGGTTCATTGCTTATTGCTAAAGCAGTCCATTCCTAACAGGAGTTAAGGGAACTGGAGCCAATGAGGGGAAGGGGTCAGTAGCTTGAGCTGTGGTGGGCACCCCTCGATGCACATCCTTGGCTCAGAAGGACTAACTGGACCGGCATTGTTAAATTTAAGAGATAAGGAGCTAATCTATGGTGCCATAATGATTGCCAGTTTAGTTTAGTTCATGACTGGGAAGCCTCTTAAGAAGCTGGAGTTTCCTCCCTCAGTCCCAGTGTGTGCAGTCGGGTTGAGTACCAAACTGGAACTCTCCCAGTGTGAGTGACCTGGAGGGCCATGTGCTGGTGCCACCTGCAGGTAGGTTGCTGCTTTCCATCAGTTGCTGGCAGCTGTGGTTTTATTTCCCAGTATCGGTACAAATAAAATGGGACTAAGTGACTAAGCCAGTTCCATTCGTTGTTCTACCATCTCTAGATAAGTAGGAGGCTCGAGTGCATCGCAGCAAATGGAGAAGCCACTGAGTTTTGGACGATGGATTTGTTAATCAAAGACAGTTTTGACACAGTCGATAAAATTGCTATCTGCAGCAGACGGCTTGTAAAACTGCCAAATATTCGTGCTTTGCCTTTCGTGGCCTT
Organism: Erpetoichthys calabaricus; assembly: GCF_900747795.2. Classification (NCBI taxonomy): domain Eukaryota; kingdom Metazoa; phylum Chordata; class Cladistia; order Polypteriformes; family Polypteridae; genus Erpetoichthys; species Erpetoichthys calabaricus. Next base: position 139,792,054 of record NC_041404.2, on the reverse strand, counting down.
GGGGAAGAAAAAGTCAAATGCTTGAAGTTATCGCTTATGACAGTGTTAAAAAAAAAAAAAAAAAAAATCTCATATGAAATCCGCTATGCAGATAAATCTCGAGGGCGCCAGTGTGTTTCGCACGCCTCCTGTTGTGATGGATTTCTCAACACGGCATAAATTACAAAGAGTATTTTGGTCTTGAAAATCCACAAGAGGAGATAACATTTGGTTCATCTGACGAATGCTGCACGGTTGTGTGTAGGGGTGGCACAGCAGTTAGTGCCGTTGCCTCGCATCTCCACAGGGACACGAGTTTGACTCCTTGCCCAGTCACACTCTTGTATACATTTTGAAACATTCTTCCTGTGTCTGAGAGCATTTCGGCACATAACTCAAAAGACGTTCCCATTGTGTGGTGAATGAACAATGCCCAGCAAGCATTTTGGAACGCAAGGCGGCTTTTTCCATTTTAATTATAAATGGAGAGTGGGAAATGAGGTAGGATGCTTGGGCAAAGCTCTCCAGTGTGTCTTGAAGGGCTGCTGCATCGTACGGTAATCGTGCGTCTATTTTGTTCTTTTTATGGTGGACTGAGTCATCCGGCGCAAGCTGGCCCAGTCCATGGTTAATCGTAGGCTGTTGGTCTAGCGGTTAAATCCAAGTGAAGAAGTGTCCTCTAATTGCAGTGAGAGTGGAACTGCAGTCTGCCAGACCTACGACATCAAACGCAACACAATCACTCAAGAGCAACACTGCCCATTCCAAGGAGTTTATGGAGTGCGTTGCATTTTTCATTCCAACAGATGGCATATATAGCTGACAGCGTCACCTTCTTCTTCTTTTGGCTCCTCCTGTTTGGGGTCGCCACAGCAGATCATCTTGCTCCATATCTTCCTGTCCTCTACATCTTCTGCATACCAACGATTTTATATGGGGTGTTTTTGTAACACTCAATAGATTATAATGAGAAAAGAAAGGTTGAGTGAATCACATTGTGCCACACTACGAATATAAAAAAGGTATTTGCCATCGTGTATTTTTTTAAAGTTAATCTTATTCTTCTTCTTTCGGCTGCTCCCGTTAGGGGTCGCCACAGTGGATCATCTTGTTCCATCTCTTCCTGTCCTCGTCATCTTGCTCTGTCACACCCATCACCTGCATGTCCTCTCTCACCACTTCCATAAACCTTCTCTTAGGCCTTCCTCTCCTCCTCTTACCCATCAGCTCTATCCTTAGCACCCTTCTCCCAAAATTCCCAGCATCTCTCCTCTCCACATGTCCAAACCAACACAATCTCGCCTCTCTGACTTTGTCTCCCAACCGTCCAACCTGAGCTGACCCTCTAATGTCCTCATCTCTAATCCTGCCCATCCTCATCACACCCAATGCAAATCTTAGCCTCTTTAACTGCCACCTCCAGCTCTGTCTCCTGTGCCACCGTCTCCAGCCCATATAACATAGCTGGTCTCACTACCGTCCTGTAGACCTTCCCTTTCACTCTGGCTGATACCCGTCTGTCACAAATCACTCCTGACACTCTTCTCCACCCACTCCACCCTGCCTGCACTCTCTTCTTCACTTCTCTTCCACACTCCCCATTACTCTGCACTGTTGATCCCAAGTATTTAAATTCCTCCACCTTCGCCAACTCTACTCCCTCATCCTCACCATTCCACTGACCTCCCTCTCATTCACACACATGTGTTCTGTCTTAGTGGTCCTACTGACCTTCATTCCTCTCCTCTCCTCTCCTCTCTAGAGTAGGGGTCTCCAACACGTCACTCGCAAGTTACCAGTAGCTCGTAACCCCTTTCCAAGTAGCTCGCCAAAGGGTTAATGAATCCTACATAAATTTGAAAACTTGATTAGTCAAATTAGGGGTGGGCAATCTTACCAAAAAATCATATCAACATCCACAATGTGAATTGCAATCTATTTTTTCAGTGTGGCATACACTTAAGAGAATATCCAGACTGAAACTCATCAAGACCTAAGTAACACTTTATATTTTAAATATCAAACAAAGTTGAATTCAATTGTTCTCTTCGTTCTTGCGGTGGGTTGGCACCCTGCCTGGGATTGGTTCCTGCCTTGTGCCCTGTGTTGGCTGGGATTGGCTCCAGCAGACCCCCGTGACCCTGTGTTCGGATTCAGTGGGTTGGAAAATGGATGGATGGATGGATGTTCTCTTCGTTTGCTAGCTAAGCGGAGTTAAGGGACACACCATGAAGCAGACACGTGAGTGAGGAAGGTCCCTCCCCTCGGCCCGTTGCGTCGAACTCTGATCCATATTACTAAGCGAGAATGGTAAACCGGATATGGACGCAGGGACCTGCCCATGGACGCAGGAGACATAGTGCGCAGGCGCCACACAAAGCCCCCCTCCCCAGAGTGAAACGGGAGAGACTACGAACCGTCTGACATGCCGCAAGCAGGATAAAGCGAGGTCAGAAATAAAAGACAGAGTAGGAAACAAAGTAAAACGTCATAAAGAGGTTAAAGAACGGGGCCAAACACATGGAGAGCAGGTTACAGATGATGAAAACTGGAATGCAACAGCTTCAAAAAAACCTAGGCACGAAACACATGCACAGCGAGATACAGAATATAAAAGCAGAAAAAACGACAGTTAAACGTCCACCACACAGTGGAGGCAGACCCAGAAGGTGCAGGCGCCTACATCTCGCATCGGAAGGCGCGGGAAAGTACGAAAGGCAAAGGCGCCTACACAGCATGGTAAAACCCGACATAATACGGAAGGCGCAGGCGTTGCCGCCATATTGTGAGTGGCACTACTGCGTAGTGAAGGCGCAGGCATCACCGCCATATTGTGCGTGGCACTACTGCGAAGTGAAGTTAGGAATAATGTGCTGCTTGGGATCGTACAAAACGGCGAACGCGACCCACCGTCTGAAACTGTGGAGGCAAAGCAAGCACGGGTTCAAACCGAACGAGCTCGACTGACGGATATACGCCTACAACGCGCGTCTCAAACCGCAGAAGCAGGGCAAGCACGGATTCAAAACAACGCAAGCTCCTACAACGCGCGTCTGAAACTACGGCTGCCCAGCGGGCATGGGTTCAAAACGCCGGGGGTAGGCGAGCGAAGCCTCCTTGTACATAGTGAAATGAGAGAAGTCGCAAAATCAACCGGGATGTTCAAGCAAATTTTCTCATGAAAAGCCATTGAGATCCAAGACATTGTATATTATATATTACTAAACCTTCAAAATAATGCACAGTTAAAGTCTCAACAGCATTCTCAGCATTTCTGGAGCGTAGTAGAGCCAGATAACTATAAGAATCTTCACCAAGCAGCTGAGTCTGACATGAATGTCATGAATTCAAAGTTCAGAACAAGACAGACAGACGAACATTTAAATGACTCCAGAAGAGTCAACCTGAGTGGCTCCACTCCACCATACACCTCAGTGCCAGTCATCTGACTAACTAAAAAACACATCACACATGCAACTGGACCTGTGAATAAAGTGACACAGTGACATGTGACAAAATGACAAATGAAGAAGTCATATCTGTGGATTTGGAATTGCATTGTATTGTTTTAACAACTTTCAGGTTTTAATTCAGTAGTGTGAGATATGCTAGAAAATGCATACAGACGTACAAAATGCAGTTGCAGGTGAACTCAATATTTTTTTGTGATGTTTTAACTCAAAATGTGAGTTGTGGACACCAACATTTTGTAAATGTTCCGGCAAAGCAAGCTTATTCAGTTTGTTTGGGTTGAAATAAGCTATGAGAATGAACGTTAGAAAACAGGAGGAGCTCTTGCCCATTTTCATTTTGTAAAAGTAGCTTCTCAGGGGGGGAAAAAAGGTTGGAGACCCCTGCTATAGAGCAGATCTCCACCTCTCTAGGGTCTCCTCAACCTTACTCTCTCTACAGATCACAATGTCATCAGTAAACATCACAGTCCATCACCTAAGAAAAGAAAAAAAACTAATTAAAAAGATAGGAAATAAAAAATGTCTGATAGAGAAAGTACTAATCCCATCAGAGCCCATTGACTGTCACACAGAGACGTGGGGGTCTCAAACTCGGTTTCTGAGAGGCCACTGTGCCCTTTTATAGCAATGGATGAACTTTGTTATTCATTTACACAATTTATTCCTCCTCTCGTGTGGCTTCAGTAATGAGGGCAGATCACCTGAATGTTTAATGGACTCGAATGAGATTAGTACTCTGTCACTCTTTTCTAGTCCCTGTATGTTTTTTCCAATAGCATTTTTTTTTATTAAATTATAGCACCAGTTTGTCTGTCACCTCAATTATTTGCTATTGAATTCTCAACAACCGTACTAATGTTTGCAGTGTACCATCTGTTGGAATAAAAAATTAAATCAAATTTGATTTGTCACATACAGTACAATATGTAGAGAAATGATTAAATCATTTCTCATTGTGCACTCTTTCCAATCGTAGCATTCATGTACATAATTGTAATGTGACATCCTCAGTAATTCACTCCGACTAGTCTACAACTCGCTCCGACAAAATCAATAGGGGTGGGCTGTGCGTGCAAGAGAGCTGCCGACCAATGAACTCTCATTCAGAAGTACAATGCAGTAATGTGGAATAAGGAACACGAGGGGGTTTAGGACCTCACAAATGGAAGAGAAGCTCTTCTGTCTGATGTCGTGTGTTTTATGTACCACAACAGAATGGAAAAACATAAAGAAAAAAGGACCGAGCTTGTGGATGAACTCGCCGTACCTGTTAACCCATCCTACAGCGCCAGCTCCATCAGGCTGTGACAAAAAGGAGAGCAGGACTGTGCCAGAAAGTTGGCTGGCACACAGTTGGTAAATGTGACGTGATGTTCACTCGTGGTCTGGTGACGAGATCAGCAAGTGCAGTTGGCAAGTTTGACATGCCCAACAATTACTGGTTGTGTAATGTGATGTGGGCTTTAGTTGCTGGACTGTGCATTAGAAGAATAATGTGAAATGACAATAAACAATGCAGTATTTATAATGGCAGCAGTGCTCACATGCAATGGGAAAACCTACCAACTGCCCATTTTTTTTCAAATAGTTTTAGTTTTTGGAGTTGCTCGGTCTTTCCTGATGTTATAACACAGTGGTGATGGCCAAATATGTCTTCATTCTGGTCATAGCACGATGAAAGACACTCGTATAGACACCATATTTTACATACTGCAAGGCAAAAACCTAGCAACTCCACTGACCAATGAGGAAAGACCGCTTGCCAATGAAAACGTCAGATTATGATCACATGATTTAAATGGCAGGTGGTGTTGATTTGTGGAAAAAAAAAAAAAAACAATATGTACGTGAAGCTCGGGGAAAAATTAAATCTAGAGATCGTTATTTATAGGGGCGGCGACATTTTCTCACTTAAAAGATGTGACATATGAGGTTTTTCCATACTTGGTGAGAGTGTGTATTAATATTGTTAAAATATAAAATGAATTAACATAGACATACAAGAATTGACAAGAGGACATCATGTATCTCTAGGTATTTGGATGCAGATGGACTGGAAAGGAGCTCCTCCTCAGTCTCTCTCAACTGGTCTTTAGGCGGTGGTCCCGTTTACCTGTCTGCAGCGCAGAGTAGACGCTGTGGTGGTGATGGCTGGTATCTCTGTTGGTTTTCATTGCCCAGGTCTGACATCACATGATATAATTGTCCTGGAAGTTAGAGAGTGCACCCCCAGTGACCGCACCACTCTCTGGCAGAGCCTTACGGTCTCCAGACTTAGGTGGTACTACTTCCTTCTCAGGTTGCCTTTAATGGTGGATATGTGGAAGTTCTTTACAATACAGGCGGAGTGGTGGCTCTGAGGCTAGGTATCTGCACTGGCAATCGGATGGTTGCCGGTTCGAATCCCGTAAAATGCCAAAAGGGACTCTGCTCTGTTGGGCCCTTGAGCAAGGCCCTTAACCTGCATTTGCTGAACACTTTGAGTAGTGAGAAAAGCACTATATAAATGCAAAGAATTATTATTATTAATACAATACAGTTTATTTTTGTATAGCCCAAAATCACACAAGGAGTGCCTCAATGGGCTTTAACAGGCCCTGCCTCTTGACAGCCCCCCCCAGCCTTGACTCTCTAAGAAGTCAAAAAAATAAAACCCTTGTTGGGGAAAAAAAAATAGAAGAAACCTCAGGAAAGTCCGTTCAAAGAGAGACCCCTCTCCAGGTAGGTTGGGTGTGCAGTGGGTGTCAAAAAGAAAAAGGGGGTCAATACAACACAATACACAGAACAGAACACAAGTCATCCTCAATACAATACAGTAGTAAAATAGAAATATGACAAGTACAGAGCAGAATTTAACAGTAGGTGATATCCCATAATACGATTCAGATTTGTTCAGAGTTCTGGAGAACTCGGCCATCAAGTAATTGGGAGAGCAGCCTGAAATCCCAGAGGCACCTGAGGTGATGAAGATGCCTTCTTCGCTAGGCTGTCAGAACATTTGGATCCTCTGTGACGTGGACACCACAGTATCTAAAACTGTCTACCTTCTCCGCCAGAGTACTAATAATTCTGAACTGGTGGTGGTGCCCCTGCAGTTTTCTCCCCAAAGTCTATGTCTTGCTGAAATTCGGGAGTCAGCTCTTGTCCTGACACTAGTGTGACATCCATTGTTGTTAGAGGTCAGGCCCACCACAGCTACGTCATCAGCAAACCTGACAGGAGTCCTGTTGAGAGTCTTATGTGTAGAGAGAGTGCAGTCGAGGACTCGGAACGCAGCCCTGTGGAGCCCCAGTGTTGAGGCTGAGGGATGATAAAGTGTGGTTGCCCACTTGAACCACTTGGGGTCTGCTTGTCAAGAATTTAAAATCCCAGTTGCACAGTGAAGTGTTTACCCCACTGGTCCTTGCGCTTGGTGATGAGCTTAGAGGGTTTTCTTGTGTTCACTGTTGAATTATAAACTATAGGCGGCATTCACACATAATTCCCTGTCCTGTGGACCAGTACTGTGTCTAGGATCAAGGTAGTGGCACCTTCTGAGGATTTACTGGGACGATATGGTGGATCCAGTTCTTTGTGGCTCTTGACTTGCCCTTCGACACTCTTCATTGCTCCAGGCGTCGGTGCAGTGGAGCTGTGGTCATTCAGCCATGTTGGATGTGATTTCTTAGGTACAGCAAGAATGGTGGATTATTAAAAGCACATTGGTATGACAGACTGGGTTTTAAAGAGAGATTAAATATCACAACAAAAATACATTCAAATAAGTCACACGTTGGAAACGTTAACACTGAGTAGGCCTTACAAAGTGGAACTCCTCGACGGACACAAATCGGTGAGCCGAAAAGAAGTACCACATTTCAAATGTTTATTCTATAAAAATGCAACAAAATAAAATACATTTCATAACCACACAAGAAAGGGTCTACAAAATAGATTTGTTTTTCACTGTGTTTTTAAAAATGATGTCTTCAAGGTAGGTGGTGGCCGTCATTAGTGATATGCTCTTCGAGACGATTTCTGAACACTCGTATGACTCGATCAGCCATTTTAAGGGGAATAACGGTGATTTTGTTGCATCCTTGAGGGCTTCTAGGTTTTGAGGTCGGTGTGTGTATCCCTTTGACTTGAGAGGAAATCGCACGGAGTGAGATCAGGATAACAGGAAGGTAAACCGACATCGGCGAGCTGGGAGATCAGCTTAACCCGGAAACATCTCCCGCAAAACGTGCATGGATCTCCGTGCAAACCGTACAAGCTGTCGCTCCATCCTGTTGACACCAGGCATCCATCACATCCATTTCTTCCAATTCTCCAGCATTTCAGTGTCCCGTTCTGAAGTGACGCTGACCGTTGCTCCCCAACTCCTCAAAAAAGTAAGGGCCTGCAATACCAGATTTTGTAACGGCGCACCAAACTGTAACACGTGTGCTCACCGTGCGGGGGTCTCTGAATAAGTTCACGAGGGTTGGTTTCAGCCCAATAGCCAAAGTTTTGCTTATTTACACAATTCAAATGGAAATGCACCTCGTCGCTGATGTCACATGACAATGATGGCATGTCAAGGAACGGTTTGCAGAATGTTCACTCACAGCTCTCTACGGCTCTCCCAGTCTCTCTCGGTGAGTTCCTGCACTGCCATCATTCTGTATTGTTGGAAATGAAGGTCCTCGTGCAAAATCAAAGACGTGTTGGAAATGCCGAAGGCAGAAGGGCGCTTGAACGTCTAGCAGAATGCAAAATGGACGCCCTTACAGCTTGGATGTCTTCAGGCGTCTTTCGGCCTGGAGATTTTCTGTTCAATGTTGTACCCGTCTGTCTAAATTTAGCCACCCAATGAAGAATTGTCTTCCCGATTTGGGACGTCTCCGTTAGGAGGAATGCTGAAGCGCATTCGGAAGGCGCGTTGCGTAGTGATGACAGATTCGTCGTTTTTGAAGAACGCTTAGACAGTGAAAGCACAGTGTGCACTGGTTTGAAAAATACAAGGGATCACCTATCCAAGGACCCCTCACCCACCCCACCTTCAGAAACGTGCTACTTCATTTTGGCTCATCCTGTATATCATACAGCTTACACATTGCAAAATGATGGAGCTGAAACCTGCAGACTATACACGTCTACCCTACAGACCCTTGGGGGTTACCAGTAAAGCTCATAATGACGACGACAGTGATTGAATTGGGGGGTTCCAGGACTCAATAATGAGTTTGAGTGATGATGCTGAAGCATACAAGTTCAAATTTGTTTCTTGAATGTAAGTCACATTGGCAGTGGTAGGTAAATTAAACGACCAAGCGGTGAGTTTTTATTGTGATAAATAAACCCCCTGGAGACCCCTCGGTCATTTCTTAGGTGAAATGCTCTCTGGGGATGAGCACACTCAGTGCCTGAAGTTCTCTGCTGGACTGAAGGGTCTCTCCTCACATCCACACTAGAGCACTTTGCCAGGGTTTCCGGGGCTCACTCAACGGATTGCCCCACAGGCCCCTACGCTGGTCTGTTGATCCCTCCTGCCAAATTTTTGCCCCTGATTTTCATGTGCCACTTTGACTCGGCGGACTGGCAGCATTCTGCTAATTTCCTACATGTGAATTTCCCCTTGGGATTAATAAACTGTCTGTCTGTCTGTCTGTCTATCATATAGCGCCTTTATCTATCTATCTATCTATCTATCTATCTATCTATCTATGGCTGTTAGCAGATGTTCTCGCTTATACTTGGCTTTCTTTGTGCTTCATTGGCCTCCGGGATGTGAAGTTGCTGCCGGAGTGAGATGTCCGCCGTCACACCAAGGGACATTTTCAGCTTTGCTGTTTTAGAGCCCTGCATGGTTTTTCTTTTTTTTCTTTTTTGGTTTTGGATTGTGAATGACGGATTACAAACCAATGTGTTGAACCCATGAGGATTTTTTTCTTTTTCTGTGGAAACAAAACAAGCTATTCATTTGCTGCTTCTTCTCATGACACTTGGGGGCTGGAGAATGAAAATGACTTATGACCTGTCACCATTGGAGCGACAGCAGCGCAGCCGTCTGCTTGAGGAGGCCTCGGGGACTCGCGCTCCATCATAGCCATCTTATTCAGTCCTCAGAAAGCTGTCTCAAGTCTGCATTACTAAATCATTCCCAATCTGGCCTTCTGCTAGTAGACATCTAGGCAGGTGCCAAGTGGGTTGTGCCAGGGAGGGCAGTAAACCCTCCAATGGAAGTCTCTGCGCAGTTGAATATCTGAAACAGCAGCACGATAGTAAATATTTAAAAAGGCATCTTAAGAAGGTTTGTGTTTTTCTTATGAAATTAATGACACACGGACATGTGGGATTTGTTTTTCCTTTCTAAACAGGCTGCCAGTGAGGATGCAGACAGGTCTCTTTGTTTTTTATCTTGAGGTGCCACTTGCACCTGACATTCACGGGTTGAATAGACCAAGCTAAAGGTATTTATCAAAGGCAGTGGTGCTCAACCTCCTTCTATGCTATAATGCTTTTCTAGCCTTGATCACGATTCTCAGGTTAAGAAACACGGACTTTAATGAAGTGATGACCAGAGCTGGAAACGGGGGAAAAAAAACGATAGAAATGAAGGAAATGTGTAAGCTGGTGAACCCAGAAGTGAGTGGGTGAGTCGCAACTTTCAATATTTCTACAGCGGCATAGGACAGATGGTTCCATTACTGGCCTTCTGCACCCTCTGGCTTAACTTGTGTGCTCCTGGATTAGACCTCCCTCCAGGGGGTCACTCTGAGTTAAGGATGTCAGTCAGTCATTTTCCAACCTGCTATATCCTAACACAGCATCACGGGGGGTCTGCTGGAGCCAATCCCAGCCAGTATAGGGCACAAGGCAGGAAACAAACCCCGGGCAGGGCGCCGGCTCACCGCAGTATTACTATTATAGTATAGTATATATCGATTACAGAGTGCCTTTCATACATATCTACCTGTCATATAATACCTTTCATATCTATCTTTACTTCCAATTACATTTATCTGTATATTATATAGTGCCTTTCATACATATCAATTCGTAATATAGTCAGTCATTTTCCAACCTGCTATATCCGAACACAGGATCACGTGGGTCTGCTGGAACCAATCCCAGCCAGCACAGGGCGCATGGCAGGAAACAAACCCCGGGCAGGCCGCCAGCCCACCTCAGGGCACACACTAGGGACAATGTAGGATCGCCAATGCACCTAACCTGCATGTCTTTGGACTGTGGGAGGAAACCCACGCAGACACGGGGATAACATGCAAACTCCACGCAGGGAGGACCCGGGAAGCGAACCCTACAGGTCTCCTAACTGTCAGGCAGCAGCGCTACCCACTCCACCACTGAACACTCCCAATTAAAAATGAAAAATTTGGAATGTTTTGTAGTGTAATGTAGTTTATATTTTTGCTTTTTTTTCCTTGAGGTGCTTCTGTAAAGCGTGAAGTGATATTTTCTTTTTTGACTCTTGCAAGCACAGCCCTGCACCAGAATGGGGTTCACTGCAAGAAGAAAATGATGTAATCAAAGATGAAGTGCAAACGGCTGCACACAAGAAACCAAGAAATTCAATTAAACGTTTTCAATGCTCCTACGGATCGCCTTTCTTACTCTTCTGTGCTTCTATTTGCTTTGTCATATTACATATTTATTGACTATATTTATGTATCTAGCTTGCATAATACCATACATTGCATCAACCTTGTCTTTGCACAATGTCTTGTCTTGTTTGTGTTTTAATTTAAATTGAAAATTTTAATTTTAATTCTATTTTTAATTTTTTATTTGCACTTCATGTTGTTATGCTCTGGACCCTATCTGTATACTTGTATATGGTTGAGATGACAATAAAGTTCGCTTTGACTTTGACTTCTGTGGGCCAAAACAACAACAACATTTATTTCTAGAGCACATTTTCATACAAATGATGTACTGTAGCTCAAAGTGCTTTACAAGAAAGAAAAATATAAAAATAAGATTAGGCAATACCAAATAACAGAGAATAAAAGTGAGGGAGGACAGAAAAAAAACAAAAACAAACTCCAGAGGGCAGGAGAAACCAAAATCTGCAGGGGTTCCGAGGCCACGAGACCACCCAGCCCTGTGGTATGGCGGGTCCACAGCTCAGAAGAAAAAGCCAGCTTTAAATAAATAATCGCCGAGGGCGTGGTGGTGTGGCCGGAGCGGTTCTCAGGCGCTATGTGAGGCGGGCGTTTCCTCAATTAAGTGCACAGGTGAGGAATTGTCCGCATCTGTGATTGATGCTGGGAGCTGCTAATTGCCACGTCCCCCTATATATAGTGTGAGGGCGAGGAAAAAAAGGATTGGAGTGAATGGAAGCTAGGAGGAGGAAGACGGGCAAGGTGGGAGAAGTAAAAAGCCGATGCAAGATTGAGAGAGTGAGTGATCAAGAGCAGGCTCGCTGGTGTTTTGCAGGCAGCTGGAAGGAGAGCCCCCTAGAAAGGGTGTTTGGCCAGCACTCGGTGGGGCTGAAGGAAGCAAGCAAGGAGCTGGAGTGACGCGGAAAGTGGTTGGCTCACCGCATAAGACCACAGTAGGCAGTGGGAGTCAGGAAGGCTTAGGAAAGTGAAACCCAGCGTAAGCGCCCTGTTCCATTGGGGTACCTAAGTCTCAGTCTGACGGAGCCGGACGTGAAGAAGGTCAGCTGCTTTTAGGGCGACTACCCGGGTGCAACGCCTGGATGGGAGGAGCAGGGGAGCTGCCAGTAGAAAGAAGGCACCAGGTTTTGTTTTTAAAAGGACTGCTTCCAGCCATTGTTTTAACCTCGGTTTTTAATGGATCTGTTTTGGATTTTAACCTCCACTTATTCAGTGGTTTTTATTTATTGACCTTTTGATTGAACTACACTTTAGATATTGTTTTGCTTTGGATTGTTTTTAATAAAAGCACGTCTGCACTTGGCACCATCCCCTTGTTTCGTTGTGTCCTCACTGTCCAGCTCAGCCGGTTACATTACTGACAGTGTCGGGTTCAAGAGCTCCCGAAAGCCAGATGGGCGCATGAAGCGGAACCCGCATCGTCACAAGACCCCAATGGGCATTCTGTCTACCGTAAATGATCTCAGTCAGTCCTCACGGTTTTCAGGCACCACGTGGAAGAATTAGACAGCGATGGTCTTGTGGACCTCTGGCCTTCAGTCCATCAATATAAGAACTGTTCGGTGCCTTAATGGGGGGGGGGGATCGGCACCACCACAGAAAACTGAAAAAAGAACAGCAGAGCAAGTAGGAGGACAGGATCTCCCCTACCCGTCTCCCCTTATGTAAATGAAGGCACTGGGAGTCTTGACTTGCTTTACAAATGAAACAACACGATGTACTGAATGTTGCATTGTAATGAGCTTTACAGGTTTCCTCATCATTGATGATATTTAGCAGGCACCTTATTCAAAGCACAGCATGAGTTTGCATGTTTATTAGGAAATGCAAAATAAAGTTACTTGTATGGCCAGATGAAAAGCTACTAGTCTTAAGACTGGGTGGGGACACCGCAGATAGATAAATAGACGTGAAAGGCACTATATAATAGACAAAAGCACTGTGTGACAGATAGATGAATGGATGGGTGGATGGATAGTGTCAAAGAGAGACAAAGGACAGAAAAAGGATCTGGGCTGGCCATCCTGTGTACTTGGTGTCAATTACTGAAACACAGAGCGATCACTAAGGACTGAATCCAAACAGAACTGAAGTAGCATTGAGAATTGCCAGACTTTTGTAGAGAGCAGACAGGAAGGGGTCTGCTGGTAGAGTCGGAACCGGGAGAGATGTCAGGCTGATCCTTCTTAGGGGGGTCTGGAGGAGAGAGAGAGAGTCGGTACACATCGCCACCGCCTGGCCTGGCGTAGAAGTACAATCACTTAAGCCCTTCGACTGCCTTCCATGCGCATGTGTGTGATAGTAGATAGATTTGATATGTGAAAGGCACTATACAGGGTGAGTCAAAATTATGTTAACATTTGAATAGCACAAACAATTTATTCACAAAACATACTTCATATGTATGAGATGATTTACAGGAATGTCTCAAACTGTTCACCATCATGTTCAACACATGTACCATATGTGGCACAAAAATTGTATAGAAGTTTATATACGTAGCAGTACCATTAGTGTCAACATAATTTTGACTCACCCTGTATAATAGGTAGATGTGATATGAACTTAATAATTGAAAGAGAGGTGAAAGCACTATATAATAGATAGATGTGAAAGGCACTATGTGGTACAGATGCTGGTCATAAAATTAGAATATCACAACAAAGTTGATTTATTTCAGTAATTCCATTCAAAAAGTGAAACTTGTATATTAGATTCATTCATTACACACACACTGATGTATTTCAAATGTTTGTTTCTTTTAATGTTGATGATTATAACTGACAACTAATGAAAGTCCCAAATTCAGTGTCTCGGAAAATTAGAATATCAATTAAGACCAATGCAAAAAAGGATTTTTAGAAATGTTGGCCAACTGAAAGGTATGAACATGAAAAGTATGAGCATGTACAGCACTCAATATTTAGTTGGGGCTCCTTTGGCCTGGATTACTGCAGCAATGCGGCGTGGCATGGAGTCGATCAGTCTGTGGCACTGCTCAGGTGTTATGAGAGCCCTTGTTGCTCTGATAGTGGCCTTCAGCTCTTCTGAATTGTTGGGTCTGGCGTATTGCATCTTCCTCTTCACAATACCCCATAGATTTTCTATGGGGTTAAGGTCAGGCGAGTTTGCTGGCCAATCAAGAACAGGGATTCCATGGTCCTTAAACCAGGTACTGGTGCAGGTGCCAGGTCCTGTTGGAAAATGAAATCTGCATCTCCATAAAGTTCGTCAGCAGCAGGAAGCATGAAGTGCCCTAAAACTTCCTGGTAGACGGCTGTGTTGACCTTGGACCTCAGAAAACACAATGGACCAACACCAGCAGATGACATGGCACCCCAAACCATCACTGACTGTGGAAACTTTACACTGGACCTCACGCAACGTGGATTCTGTGCCTCTCCTCTCTTCCTCCAGACTCTGGGACCTTGATTTCCAAAGGAAATGCAAAATTTACTTTCATCAGAGAACATAACTTTGGACCACTCAGCAGCAGTCCAAAGGCGAGACGCTTCTGACGCTGTCTCTTGTTCAAGAGTGGCTTGACACAAGGAATGCGACAGCTGAAGCCCATGTCTTGCATACGTCTGTGTGTGGTGGTTCTTGAAGCACTGACTCCAGCTGCAGTCCACTCTCCACCCAGCTCTGTGAACAGCCAGCCTCTTTAGCAATGACCTTTTGTGTCTTGCCCTCCTTGTGCGAGGTGGTCAATGGTCGTCTTTTTGGACAACTGTCAAGTCAGCAGTCTTCCCATGATTGTGTAGCCTACAGAACTCGACTGAGAGACCATTTAAAGGCTTTTGAGTTAATTAGCTGATTAGAGTGTGGCACCAGGTGTCTTCAATATTGAACCTTTTCACAATATTCTAAGTTTCCGAGATACTGAATTTGGGACTTTCATTAGTTGTCAGTTATAATCATCAACATTAAAAGAAATAAACATTTGAAATACATGAGTCTGCGCGTAATGAATGAATGTAATATACAAGTTTCACTTTTTGAATGGAATTACTGAAATAAATCAACTTTCTAATTTTATGACCAGCACCTGTAACAGATAGATGTGAAAGGCACTATATGGTAGATAAATACATAGGTACGTGAAAAGCACTATATGATAGATGTGAAAGGTGCTATAGGATTGGTAGATAGATAGATAGATAGATAGATGTTAAATGATAGATAGATGAGAAAGGCACTGTATGATATGCACTACAGTGCATCCGGAAAGTATTCACAGCGCATCACTGTTTCCACATTTTGTTATGTCACAGCCTTATTCCGAAATGGATTCAATTAATTTTTTCCTCAGAATTCTACACACAACACCCCATAATGACATTGTGAAAAAAGTTTACTTGAGATTTTTGCAAATTTATTAAAAATAAAAAAATTGAGAAAGCACATAGAATAAAAGTAAGGTCCGATGGCCGGGGGGGACAGAAAAAACAAACTCCAGACGGCTGGAGAAACAATAATATCTGCAGGGGGTCCAAGGCCACGAGACCACCCGGCCCCCTCTATGCATTCTACCGCACATCAGTGACCTCAATCAGTCCTCATTGCATTCAGGGTTCACAGTGAAGAACTGGATGATGACGGTCATGTGGACCTCTGGCCTTCAGTCCATCAATGGAGGGACATCACGGTGCTTTGATCAGGTGGTGGGGGTGCAGATAGATGAGCTGTGTGGGACCCAACTTGCAGAATGGGAGGCAAGCTGAGTACTGCAGGCAGGAGCAACTGGTCAAGGTCTAACATACTGGGCTGAACTAAACTGGTTCATTCTTTTTTTTTTATAAGTAATATAGCACAGTTGACCTGAATATATATATTTTTTTGATGTGACCGACTGTCCATGGCATCGTGTGCCCAGTCAGCTAAACTAAGGGTTGACTGAGTCAAAGTCAAAGCGAACTTTATTGTCATCTCAACCATATACAAGAATACAGATAGACGAAATTGTGAAGCTCAGGGTCCACAGTGTAAGAACATGACATGCAATAATAAATTAAAAATAGAATTAAAATTTAAAATTAAAATATAAACAAGACAAGACATTGTGCAAAGACAAGACAAAGAAGTAGTAGCAATATTGACGTGTAGTTAGCAATATGAACATTTGTGCAATGTATGGTATTTGTAATCTAGATACATAAATATAGTCAATAGATATTTGCAGCTGGAGATCCACAAAGGGAGAAAAAAATGAATCCCGTATCATAAAGTAGTTTTTATTCCTGAGCTTTCAACCCTGCCAGGGGTCTTCATCAGAGGATAATGCTTAGACTTACAAGAATCAATAGATATGTAATATCCATATTACTAACCGAGAATGCTAAACCGGATGATGGACGCAGGCACATCCGGCAATGGGCCGTAGCTGCAAAAAGACGTACTGCGCAGGCGCAAAAAGAGTCCGCGAGAGTCGGCTGAGGAGCCGAGAAAGGCGGACAAAAGAGGGCGAGACAGGCGGATGAGGGTCCGCGAGAGGCACAGGCGCAAAAACAGTCCGCGAGAGTCGGAGAAAGGCGGACAAAAGAGGGCGACAAAGGCGGATGAGGGGCCGCGAGAGGCGGACAACACCACAGAAAAAAGGAGTGAGCACATACAAAAAGGAGTCACAGAAATGAGTCGCAACAAGCACCGGAAAAACGAAAAGGCACATAAAAAAGTAGTCAAACGCGGGCAAAGCACGAAACACATTGCACACGAAACTAAACACACCAAAAAAAAAGAACAGACGAGCGCACAACAGCAAGGCACGACCACACCCCCCCACACCCTACAGGCACGGGATGGGACGGGAGGGGACACACACCAAGAGGGGGATTCAACAAGCCCATGGAAGACAAAAAAAAAGAACACAAAACTGCCCCACAGACCCTACAAGCAAGGGACGGGACACACACAAAGAGGGGGATTCAAACAAGACACAGGAACACAAAAAGAAAGAAGACGCTCGCGCAACAACAATCCCCCCCACACATCAATAAGAAGTGACACCCAAAGCCACATATTTAAAGGAAACGTCCATATTAAACATACGTCATCTCAAAACCTTCACACTAGGCAGCATAGGTGGATCTCATTAAAATAAAGCACTATTAACCGTTCAACTGGAGAAAAGGCTCCATATTAACAGTGAGTGCGATCCTCCTTAATACTTATACATATTTCGCACGCTGAGGAACAAACAAGTCATGCATACACGGTCACGGGTACAAAACGATTCGGATCGGATAACGGGACCAAACACACGAACACGAATGAAACAAAAAGAATACACGGGAGCGCATACAACGCGCTTCGGAAAATACGTGAGAAAAAATGTCTCGGATCAAAAAACGCAAAGCTCAAGTAACCCCCGTTACAGAGACGTGCCCAAATGAACAGACACATTGAACGTAGATGCATACAGCGCGCGTCTCAAAGTGCTGCATCGAAACAAGCATGATTTCAAAAGAAAGAGCTCGCGTCTCAGACATACAAAAAAGGGAGCAAAGCAACGCGCATATGACCGGCCAGAAAACAAGCAAGCAAGACTCCAAAAGCAGAAAGCTCAAGTGACCGACATACAAAAACGGACAAGGCACGATACAAACAATGCACGACATAGAGTGAAACGGACTTTGCGCAAAGCGGAGGCGAATCAATTAAAAATCAAAAATAGCGCGTCACAAATACTGGACATGCAACAACGCGGCACTCAAACACCACAAGCAAAACATGTTAACGGCAGCGAAGGCTACAACGGGCTTCTCACACAGCACAGGCAAATCAATTACAGCTCCAAAACAACACGTCCCAAATACTACACATGCAACAACGCGCCTCTCAAACGGCACAAGCAAAACATACACCAGGAAAATTCATTCGGATTAATGAATGTCATTTGCAATCACTGTCATTCAGTTCACTTCCCTGAAGAAACAACTGGCAATACAAGTTATACATTTACACGTTGTTGTCAAAAGGGTCAAATTAGACTGCCTCCTTTACATTCATATCCTGAATTTCTACAGAAGCTTCTAACTGACGATGTACCTGAAAGTGAAATCTTTATCAACTGCATTAGATCCTACAAATCGGTATCCACTATGAACATTAACGGTGGCACTGCACGTGACATCCGTCTTGAAAAAATGTTGTTTATTGATGAATGTACAATGTCATAAAGTCACTTACTCAACACCATTCATAAACTTCTACAAACGTTTCTGAATAATAATATTCGATTTGGAGGAAAGGTACTTTTATGAGGAGGAGATTTTAGACAGTGATTAGCTATTCTTCCAGATGCCATGCGCTCAGCTATTGTTCAGTGCACCTTAAAATACGCAGACAATTGGCATTGCTTTCAAAAGATACAGTTAGTAAAAAAGATACGATGTCCAGAACCAGATCATAACAATTGCTTATTACAACTGAGAGATGGTACACTCACCAATACAGATGGACTTCACCCAGATATTATTACAATTCCTCAAGCCTTTATCTGCGATGACTTAGTTACAGAGAGATTTGGAACAGCAATCTCATTAGACCAAATGCCCCTTTTAACACAACGCACTATATTATGTCCAAAAAATATTAATGTGGAAAACATAAATACCCAAGTCATTCCATTACTTCCTGGAGAGACACAACTCTTTCTAAGCTCTGACAAACTTGACTCTGATCACAACAATAACCATCTTCATTGACCTTACAAGTTCTGAGCTGGAATTACCTTTTACACTTTAACGGCGTGTACAAAGAAATTTTCCAATAAACCTTTACACTATGCCACACACTTTATTGTTTGCTTTCTATTTGCATCATCTACACCTTCACACTATTCTATATCTCATTCATACATCACGCTCTTTGTCATTCCCAACACCAGGGGTTGGCGAGCGAAGCGAGCAGGGGGCGGAGCCCCCTAGTAATAAATAAATAATAGATATAGATAATACAGAAAGTATCAGCGTATGATAGACATGTGTGAACAGTGACAGGTCAGAGTGTTTCACAGCAGAAGGATATCAAGAGTGTCAAAATCCTTAGAGGTCAGTATGAGATTTTCCGTTCTTTTCTCCATGGACGCTCATCTTTACAGGACAGTGACTCGCATGTATAGAAGTTCTATTTTTAGAAGTGGTGGTTGAGGCCGTGTGGAAGATCCCAGCGGGCAGCATGGTGTTAAGGAGTCTGACAGCTTGGAGGTAAAAACTCTCCTGCAGCCTGGCAGATCTGACTCTGATGCTGCAGTATCTTCTCTTGGATGGCAGAAGTGTGAAAAGTCCATGTGAGGGGTGTAAGGGGTCCGCGGACACTGTGTTTGTGAAATATGCCCTGTAGTGAAGGGAGAGGCACCCCAATAATGTTCTCTGCCGTCTTCACTACCCTTTGTAGGCGCTTGCGGTCGGATATGTTGCAGTTGCCGTACCAGATGGTGATGCAGGTGGTCAGAACACTCTCAATGGTGCCTCTGTAGAGGCAACTAAACTGTGCACTGCCGACATTTGAAAGGGTCTGTGAGGTCTTTTTAAAGGAGATTGATTATGATAACAAAAGGACAATCAGAAATATTTCAGTGATCTTCCTTTGTATTCAACAATGGCTTTTGTTTGCTGCAGCGGATGCCTGAAATGGTGGTAAATCTGGGATTCTCGGTAAAGAACGCTGAGAAGAGAATAGTGGAGAAGTATTCAGAAATCTGAGACGACAAGTTCAGTTGTAGCACCGTGTGTACGCAGAGTACAGCATACAGTGAAATTTGTACTTTCATGTCCCCTCAGAACAGCCAACAATAATACAGTACCAAGAAGACATACGGCAGTATGAATGCCACGCGCCATTTCTATAGACGTTCTGATTTACTGTACCTGTGTGTGTTTGTGTAAGGGGGGAGACGAAACTTATCAAAATTAAAAACAAAACCCTTTATAATGAAACTTTCAGCAGTTCTCGTTTAGTTTCCTTCAGAATCCTCTCCTTGAGGTGCAGTGAATTTCTCGCTGAGCTTCTCCCATTCCTCTTAACGTTTTCCGCACCGTTTCTAGAGCCTCCTGGGTTTTTTTTTTCCTGGATCTCTTCCACAGTAGCAGATCTCCTCCACTTCAGTTTCAATTTTGGCGACAATGAAATTTCCAGGGAGTGAGATCTGGCAAAGCTGGCGTTTTGGGGAATGGGGTGCAAAGTGCGAAGCAGAAAGCCATGTTGTTTAAAAAAATCTTGGACTGGCAGGACGGCGCATTCAGGTGTGCCGTCATGGGGGAAAATAGCGTGTTTGGTTGGGCCAGTTCTCTGGGCGTTTCCTTCCTGATGTTTCTCCACAGACACCTTAGCAGTTCATTGTGATGTTACTGAATAACAAACAGTCTGTCTGTCCGAGGGGAGAAAACTCTTAATGAAGAAGTCCATCAAAAATGCAGTCATGGTTGTATCTTGAAAAACTGCCATGGCGGTCTGAAGAAAAAAAAAAAAATCACCCAAGTCACCTGCACGATTGTAGAATCAATGGCAGCTTAGCCTGATGCCACTCGACACTCTGATAAACAAGACCATGTAGGCATACGATACCTGCTGACATATTGGGGGAACTACATGCTACTCCTGGGCTGTTGACCAATTTGGGAACATTGGGGTCCCTCCCTGTGTGTGTTTGTGTGTGTGTACTGTATATATGTCTCCCCACAAAGAAGAATTTGCCAATAGTAAGCAAGAGAATTGTTAGTTTAACACTAGAATCCCTGAAGCCTACAAAAAAAGTTGTAATGCTGGGCCACTTTAAATTCCTTTGCACCTCCTCATCAGCATCTTTTGTTTTTCAGGCAATACTACAATACAGTTTATTTTTGAGTAGCCCAAAATCACACAAGAAGGGCCGCAATGGGCTTTAACAGGCCCTGCCTCTTGACAGTCCACCAGCGTTGACTCTCGAAGAAGACAAAAAAAGAAATCCTTGTAGGGGGAAAAAAATGGAAGAAACCTCCGGAAAGGCCGTTCAAAGAGAAGGGGGTCAATACAACAAAATACACAGAGCAGAACACAAGTCATCCTCAATACAGTATAATAGTAAAATAGAAATATGACAAGTACAGAGCAGAATTTAACAGTAGATGATAATAACAACACATAATATGATTTGGATTTGTTCAGAGTCCTGGGGCCTCATGTATAAATGATGCGTACGAACGTTTCCACGCTCAAATCGTGATGTATAAAACCTAAACTTGGCGTAAAGCCACCCACATTTCCACGGTACCTCATACCCTGGCGTACGCAATCTCTCTGCTTGGTTTTGCAGACTGGCGGCACCCAGCGTCAAAGCAGTGCTACTGTTCCTGTGTGGTCACCCTTTCTTTCTTAGACCCACATTCCTGAAAAGTTTCATCCCAAGAACTCTAAACGCACTCAAGCAGTCCATCAAGTGCTCCTTGTAGAACTGTTTGTACTTATAAGTACAATTACCTCACTGTAAAGTTGCACTACAGTTATAATATTGCACAACCTGCACCACTTTATAAAGCGCGTATGATGACAGTATCATTTTTAAGATGAAATGCAGCAAAATATGTTGCTTATAGTATACAGATAAAACTTTAACTTCATTTAAATCTATGTTGTTAATAATTAAACGTGAGGACACGGTGCCGCAGCGCTAGCTAGTTCACGGATTGGTCCTGCATTGCATTGTATTCTTGCTGGTGCTGATGTGACACTGGAAGGATAGACGAATAGAATAATTAAACACGTACTACGAAGATATTTCGATGTTCCTTAAAAGTTTTGAAGAATCGTCGTTCTAAGCTTACAGATGGCTTCATGTCTATTACAGAGCTGATTGTGTGGCGATTGGGTATTTGGAGAAAGAAAAGTAATGACAGAAATTAGAGGTTAGTACGTTTGAAAGAGACAGTACTTCTGTAATAAATTATTTCATCGAAGGTCGCACATGGCGCAGCAAGAATCTTGCGTGAGATATGAACAATCACTGCGCCACTGTGTTCCCATGTTTAATAATATGCTTTCATTCCTATCATCATGAAAAAGATATCACGTATACATCTCAGTATTTTAATTATTCAGAGAGCTGTAATATAATGAATGTAATGGATTATGTGTCCTGTCGGAGAAAGAGAAAGAACGGAAGCACGTAGTGATTCACACACATAGAGCACATAGAAGATCAAACACAGAACAAAGCATTTAATGTGCTACTTTAGTTACAATGGGATTTGAGAAACTAGTAAAATAAACGATTTTAAGATGAAGTTTATGATGTTCTACTTTAATGACAAAATAAACTACGTGATTAAAGTGGAAATTTCAAGATTAAAGTTGACATTTCATGCTTTTTTCCCCATTTTGTGCCTATTTTTTTTCTCTGTACCCTAATAAGCTTTCATATGACACTCAGACGGTGGGCTACAAGTCGCCTTTTCACGGCGACTTTGATATGTGACTTCTTCTTTTTTTATTTCGGGCACTGTGCGACTTTCTGAACTTGAGCTTTTGAGTTTCTCTGACACTCTGTCACTCGATCAGCTTCCTTTTGTTGTTTATATCACTGTTTAAACCAACAAATAGTACGTTTTTCCTTTGCCTCCACTTGGTATTCGCTGAAATTCTTATATTTTCCCCCGTGCTTTTCACATTGTCTTTTCACAGAAGGCTGAGCTTAAGGGCTGTTTATATTGATTTGCATGTTCAAAGAGGCGTAATTCTGGAAGGAGTTGGGGTGGGACAGAAGGCGCATGCACGTGCGTTACTTTTCACGCCAACCGGGATTTATGTAGCGGAAGAACGTGGAAGTTTGCGTACGTACAGATTCCTGCATCTGGATTTTAACTGTGCGTACGCACATTCCCGCTTTTGTGCTTACGCCATGTGAGTGTGAGTTCTACGCACGGCGTTATACATGAGGCCCTTGGAGACCTCATTCATCAAGCCGCCTCTCCCTATTGGCCACTCCACAGCTGAGTCAGTGCTGGGCCAGCCAATTTGATGAAAGGACCCCTCTACTTGATGATTCCTGTGATCCTCCATCAGAGTTGACTTTACCTTAGGCAGGCAGAACAACTTGGCAGGTGGGCCGTGGCACCAAGTGCCACGTTTGAGTACCGAGAAGAGAAACAGAATAGCTGAGGGTTCGTAACAAATTAGAACTCTCTGTTGGTGAAGAAAGATTCACGAATCTTGACTTTGCTGACGATGCTGTGATCTTCACGGAGTCAGTGGAGGCTCTGATTGGGGTGCTCAAGAGACTGAGGGAGGGGTCTGAGTGTCTGGACTTGTGAGGGTCCTGATAAAAACCAACATCCAGGCCTTTAATGACCTCTTGGGCACAGCAGTGTGTCTGTCTGCAGAGATAATGTTGACCTCGTCGAGAGGTTTACTTACCTCGGCAGTGACATTTATTTGACGCTGGTGACTCTTCGTATGAAATCAGTAGACGGATTGGGAGAGCATGGAGGGTCATGAGGTCGCTGGAAAGGGGTGTGTGGTGCCCACGATATCTCTGCAAAAGGACGAAGGTCCAAGTCTTTAGAGTCCTGGTGCTTCCTGTTTGTGAGACATGGACGCTATCCAGTGACCTGAGATGAAAACTGGACTCCTTCATTCAGAGAATCCTTGGGTCCCGCTGGTTTGACTGTGTTGCTCATGGAGTCCCGAATGAGGCACATGACCTGCATTGTGAGGGCACGTCAGTTACGGCACTACGGCCATGTGGCACGACTACCCGAGGGTGATCCGGCTCATAAGATCCTCATTGTTGGGGACCCGAGTGGCTGGACCAGGCCAAGGGGTCACCCACGTAACACCTGGCTGTGGCAGATAGAGGGTTGTTTCCGGAGGGTGGGACTGAACCACGTGTCAGCCTGGGAGGTTGCCAACCGGGATCCCATGTTGTTTCGTTGTGTAGTTGGCGCGGCAACACGCTGTACTAGTGCAGACTCCCCAGCTTGACTTGTCTTGATGTAACTTATGTTTTAGTGCTGATGACTAACAACAGATATTCAGTCTGCACAGTTAATCAGCAGCTCTAGTCAGGGTGTGCTAAACTGAAGTCGTGAGTCTTCAGCTGGGATTTGAAAGTTGAGACCAAAGGGGCATCTCTTATAGTAGCAGGCAGACCACTCTGCAGTTTAGGGGGCCCCCTGTAACTAAAAGTGTTGCTCAGTGCCAGCAGCAAGGAATCTGCTAACCCCTCCACCACCGACACAGTCAAAGTGAGACACGGAATTCTGAGAGCTCAAGTCTGTTTATGTGGGTGTGAGGTGCCTGGAGTGTAGCGGGTGAATAAGGCATTGCTATTTGGCATTTCGTGTGTGTTTTCTGTGTCTGCGACAATGTGGGTTAGTGTAGGATGGCAGGAAATGCGAGGCAAGAACTGCTGAACACATAGTTAAAACAGAAACGTTTTTCGTGTTAAAGGCTTTTTCACAAAAGCTACAATAAAACAAGTGTGCTGCTTTTATTTAAGAATAGAACCAAAGAAAAAGAAATCATTCCATTTACATGTTGCCATCAATGAGTAAAAACCCGAACCCAAATATCAAAGTCGACGTGTCTGCTTGGCTGGCGCAGAGGTAAGTAAGCACTGTAATCAAGAGGTTGTGGGTTCGAGCCCACGTAGCGAGCGGCTCTTATTATTACTGTTACATAATAAAAACATACACTCGATTGAGACGTTAATGATGAAGGATTCAAGAGCCAAATGTGTCGATTTTACGTGTAAACGTGTTGCGCTCGTGAGCCTGCTTGAGAAATGTGAACATTTTACTACAAGTGTGGCTTGTAATGATGACTAACATGTTTTTTTTTCTTTTATGGCATGTGTATAATTTGTAAATGTCTGATTTTAAAAAAGTGTTTATAAGGAGATTTTATATAAACTGTTCAAAAAAATGAAAGGAGCTCTTTTGAATGAGAGTAGAGCATCACATCAGTGACACTTGGGGGCTGTTGATCTGCTCAGTGAAGGAGCAGAGGGGCTTGTTCATCACTTTCAGCTGCTTTGATGCACTAGAGGGGCAACACTGAGACGACCCCCAAAACAGGAATGAATGGGTTAACAGGTGGTGGAGCCCACTGCCATTTTTTCCCTCCTCATCTGTTTTGTCACTCGTTTTGCATTTGGCTGCGGTCAGTGTCACCACTGGTGGCATGAGGTGGGCCATACCTGGACCTTACAGAGCTGGCACAGGTAGTCCAATGTCTCCAAGATGGCACATCAATACGTGGCATTGCCAGAAGGTTTGCTGTGTCTGTCAGCACAGTCTCAAGGGCATGGAGGAGATTCCAGGAGACAGACAGGCAGTTCCTCTCGGAGAGCTGGACAGGGCGCCACGTAGAAGGTCCTTAACCCATCAGCAGGACCCACTGGCAAGGAGGAACAGGATGAGCACTGGCAGAGCCTACAAAATGACCTCCAGCAGGCAGGCCAGCCACTGGTGTGAATATCTCTGACCAAACAATAAGAAACGGACTTCATAAGGGTGGCCTGAGGGCCCAACGTCCTCTAGTGGGCACCGTGAAGCTCGATTGACATTTGCCATAGAATACCAGAATTGGCAGGTCCACCACTGGTGTTTTCACAGATGAGAGCAGGTTCACTCTGAGCACATGTGACAGACAGGAAAGGGTCTGGAGAAGCCATGGAGAACATTATGCTGCTTGTGACATCGTTCAGCTTTGGTGGTGGGTCAGTGATGGTCAGTCTGGGGAGGCATATTTGTGGAGGGACACACAGACCTCTACAGGCGAGACAACGGTGGGCACCTTGACTGCCATTAGGTATCGGGATGAAATCCTTGGACCCATTGTCAGACCCTATGCTGGTTCCTCCTGGTACACGACAATGCCTGGCCTCATGTGGTGAGAGGATGAAGGACTTGATCCCATTGACTGCCCTGCTCGTATCTCTCCTGACCTCAATCCAATAGACCACCTCTGGGTGGGACATTATGTTTTGGTCCATTTGACACCTGAGACTGTCCAGGAGCTCAGTGATGCCCTGGTCCTGATCGGGGAGGAGATCCCCCAGGACACCATCTGTCATCTCATTAGAATGTTGTCAGGCCTTTGGGGGTTGGGGGCACACAGACTACTGAGGACCATTTGGAGTTGCTGCAATGACATTTCGGCCCAATGGACTCCCCTGCCTGCCACACTTTGATTTTCGGGGTGTCCCTCTGTCGGTTCGTCGTTTTCATTTCCATCCTTTCGTTCCTCACACATCACCATGTCAGTCCAGATCAGTAGAGAGGGCCAGCGCAGTTTATTTTTCTTATTTTTTTATGCTTACTGAACAATAAGGCTACAAAATTCGATTTTGTGAATGAAGTAATGAGCAGGTAGCACCTGTGGTCTGCAGCTTCATGATAACTCGTACAGCTGGTTATGCAGAAACTTGGTGCTAAAAAAATTGAAATAATAAAGAAAACGAATCTGAGTTGAGTTTGGAATCGGCCAGTTGTAGTGACATGAAATTGGTGATTGGCACAGCGTGTCAGGTGGCACTGCCACAGAGCCATGACTGTTGTGTTCAAATGGACGTTTCTCTTACTTGTGGTAAACATGTCAATGTGTTTGGCTTGCTTTTCCAGTTGTTTTGGGGGGTGGGGGGTTTGGGGGCGCAGAGGTGATGCCACAGGATAAGCGAGGCCTGGCACAGTGTGGCACAGACCCAAAGACGGTGGCAGAAGGTTCTGTACCAGTGGCTCTCATGCTTTGCCTTTGCTGGTTGGCAGCCCGAGTGGTCAGCTGCAGAGTGGCTTACAGATGAACTTCATTGTGCGAGTTGCACCGCTGCTCGAGGTGACTGTTGTCCTTTTTATGGACACTTTCATTTGAATGTCACCGTTTATTCGTGTGCCACCACTTTATTTTGATTTAATGGAGTTCATACGGTTGTAACGTCTTCATCGATATGTAGGACTCCCATCGATTCACAGCGGCTCACTAGCCCCACAGCCATCAATAAATCCATAAGGACGAGTCCAGCTTTGGTTCATTAGCTGTTGTGGTGGCGCAGTGAGGGGCACCCGCGCCACGTGGCCTTATGTCAGTTTTCAAACCCCCAGCTCTTCACGTTTTAAAAAAAAAATTTTTTTTTTCTCCCCCTTTGTGACAGGCGTCAAGGCGGTCTTCTCAGGCCACTGTCACCGTAACGCTGGAGGCGTCCATGATGGAGTGGATATGGTGGTGACTTCAGCGGTGGGCCAGCAGCTGGGAGACGACACCCATGGGCTGAGGATTGTGGTTGTGACGGAGGAGAAGGTCGCCCACCAGTACTACAGTCTGGACGAGCTGCGTGACGGTGGCATGGGGTCCGAGATGCGAGAGCTGCTGGGGGCCACCCTGTCCTGAGTGGACCACCAGGGAGACGTCATTCCAAAATAAAGGCAGCCATTGTTCTGTATTTGGTTGGTCTTCTGTTGGCGCACTCACTGCACGTTTCAGTTCTGTTTGGGTGCCATTTGAGGAAAGAAATGAAGAAATTCAAAAACTAATCAATTAAAATGGGACACTAATTAAGGAAAGGGTGAGAATGAAAACCTGCAGCCACTGTGGCCCTGGAACGGCTGTGCTGCCAAAGGGTCAGAATACGTCAGCATCAGTGGGATGTATTTTTAATTTCTTATTAAATTTGGAAAAATTCCTAAAGTTCTGCTTTCACTTGGTCATCCTGAGTGTTGCTGGATGTGGGAGAGAAAATGAATTGAAACGACTTTAGTGCAAAGGCTGCAATGTAACAAAACATTTAAGACAGCAAAGGGGTCTGAAGAGTTAAACGAGTCTATCAAAGACACTCTTGGTGCCCATCTTCTAGTTTTATTGGGTCGGGGTGTTTGATGGAGTGTGCCCCCTACTGGCCACTTTTTGGAAAGTTCCAGAATGTACCGCAGAATGTCTTACCGTTTGTAATTCTGTTACAGATACACCCGGGGCCCTTTTATTGCAGTTTAACCCACCAAGAAGACCCCAGAAGAAAGACTGCAAATTCAGCGAAAGGTCAGAAAGGGACGTTCTGGAGGCACCGAGACCCCCCAGGAGTGGTGAGAAGCTAAAGCAGCACATGTAAGTGAGGAAGAGGAGGAGGAGGCAGAGCAGGGCCGGGCCGGGGCTAGTCATTCATTAGCCAGGGTGTCAGGATCTGCTGGCGCAGACATAAACACATAACTGTGATGTTTGTCTGTTTGATTAATAAGAGAAGCCGGGGGGGGGGGGGGGGGGGGGGTTTGGGACTGCGAGGTTAAAAAAAGCAGCTAATTATGGCAGCTCGTCTGGTAACACAGGGAGGCGCCGAGCAATCGCGGCCAGGAGACGAATAAACGTCGATATCAGCCTTGTGGCTGGGGACGAGTTTGGATGTCAAAATTAGAGGCGCTTGTTCCACAAAAGTGCAGCGAATGCAAGATCTGAAAAGTTCTGAAGAGGAGAACAAGGCCAGCGGCTGGAGAGGAAAGAGACGGCCCTGGAAATAAAGAAGGTGACGGCAGAAAGGCGCTACATTAAATAAAATAAAGCAGCTGGGGGGGCTTTTACCATGTCGGGGCTTTTTTTTTTTTTTTTCCATCTTCAACGATGGACGGCTGAATGGGCCTCATGGCAGACAGTTGTGTGAATGGCACACACGGTGGCTGTAAGCTGGGAACTGTGGGCCCATTCCAGCCATACGTAGTAATGGAATAAAGCTGCTGCACCAGTAATGAGATAAACTGGGACGACGTGGGCCCACCGCCGCCGGGGTTTGGTGCTCTAGTGATCAACAGGGGGACACCGGGGGACATTGCCACCATATGGCATAGTTGAACAGCCAAGCCCTGGCTCTACATGGCAATGCACAGGTGATGAGCGGTGCCCCCAGACGTGGCGCTGGTCTTGTTTTCTTTAGCACTCCGATACCGAAAGAATGGCCTTTTTTTTTTTTATTTGTTGAAATGATCCATTGTCCACGTCCGTTTCTGTGACCTTTCGCGATTGCTTCATCGGCTTCCTGCGGTGCGTGATGGAGGCATTGAACCCACGGAGCCCACAGGCCGGCACAGAAGGTGAGGAAAAAGAAACGAAAGAGACAAAGGCTGGCAGAACGAGAAAGAGGACGAGCCAGAGATATGTCAGGGGGTCCCGCAACGCAGTGAGGGATCGGATTGTACCCACTGATGGTGCTGAGCAGTAGGTGCGATCGAGGTGGCATTCCCTCCTGGAATCCAAGGGACGACTGCGTGGGTGTGAAGGATGATGAGAGGACAACCGACCCCGAGCGGTCCACAAACGGGGGGCAGTCAGGATTGAGAGAACCGTGGCTGCTGAAATCCCTCCAACTGAACGAGTGATGGGTGAGCTGGGAAGGAGTTGGGCTCGGCTCGTTTGACCCAGTGACCGGAGGTTTGTATTCTCATTGTTATGGAACGCTGGCGCAGTGCTCTCTCTCCTTTTGGATGCGGTTTAGTTTTGATTGGTTTTTAATTAAAGCCCTTAAGCACTTTGCACATTCCCCCTTGCTCCAGATGTGAGGTGTCCCGCTCATTTGGTTCCATTATCAACTGGAAGAGGGAGCCGGAGCCACACCGTCACCACTGTCTGCCTGTGGAGAAGCTTCTATCTGCCCAGATTGGTGGAATGTTCTAGTGATGGACGTCCTTCTGGAAGTTCCTCTCATCTCGACACGGGTTCTCTGGAGCTCTGAGTGACAGTCGGGTTCACTTTTCTTACCAGGGGGCTCGTCTCCCATGACTGATCACTCTGTTGTTCCAAACGTCTGGAGGCCCACTGCGCGAGATCTCGGGACCCTTCAGTGCCGCAGCCTTCCCCAGCTCAGTGTGTCCACACAGTCGCGTCTCTGGGCTCTGCAGGTGATTCCTTTGACCACCTGGCTTGGTTTCAGCCCACCTGTTGGACCCTCTGCCAGACTGGCATGTGCCTTGGCTAATCATCTCAAGTGAACCCCAAAGAAGGTGCAGAAACATCTCGGTGACCATCAATAGCCAAATTTCAAGAGCTACAGCAAAGGGTCTGAATTCTTGTGTCAGTGGGATGGCCCGGCTTTCTTGAATTTTTATTTTTAAATAATTGGCAAAAATTTCTAATGCCCTGTGTTCTCATTTGTCATTTGAACAATCCGGACGAGAGAGCACAGGCCATTCAGCCCAGCAAAGCTCACCAGTCCTGTCCACCAAACTGGAGTTTTAAAGGCCCCTGAAGTCCTACTTGGTCACTTATTCCATGTGTCTGAGGTGTCCAAGGTGCCCGATGTGACGATGGTGCCACCTCTCGGGGGTTCTCCGTGTCAGTCTGGGGTTTTGAGTGTTGCTTGATTGGGGGGGGGATGAAAAAGTGAAGGGGGCTGAAGACTTGTCCACTGTATCTGAAGTAGCGTTTTAGAAATGGCATTCTGTGTTTATGGTGGTCCCCTTTAGCTAATGTTACATGTGGGTGAAGATCTGAAGTCACCCATTGTGACATCTATCCACAAATGGAGGATATCAGAAAGGGGGCAAACACTTTCTCACACTGTGATGTTTATTAAGGTGGTCGTGTAGTTATGACCTGAGAAGAGTTCTGGTCTGTGTTGTGTCTGCTTTCATAAGCGGCAGTCAGGAGGTCCTCTGCACTCCAACCCAACCCTGGCTGGAGTCTGCATGTTCCCCACTTCTCAAGATGTGTATCTCTGGTCAACCGGCTCCTCTAAAATTGGACCAGCGTGAGAGGTGGTGGCTGCTGATGGATTCTCTTCCTCTCTTGGGGTTTTTTCCTGTTTTTTTTTGCTCACATTCCTGCCATGGCATATCATAGAGACACATGCATTTCAATAGTCATTCCAACAGATGGTGCTCCACTAAAATGCTGTTTTTGTGAATCTAAGAGGTGACCTGACTAAAGTGTTTAAAACGATGACAGGGATTTGTGCAGTGAGTCAAGAACACGTGGACACAGTGTGGAAACTCGTCAAGGGGACGTTTCACACAAACATTAGGAAGAACCGCAGGCATATGTGGAGTAAGGGACCAAGTAGTGTGGTGGACAGTAAGACTTTAGGGACCCTCACAACTCAATGGGATATTATTTTAGAAGAATGAAGTGGACAGGACTGGAGGGCTTTGCTGGGCTGCATGGCCTGTGCTCTCTTGTCCAGATTGTTCTAATATTCTAAAAAAATGTCAGATAACAGAGACACATGCATTGCATTTGTCATTCCAACAGATGGTGCACCACTAGCCTTAATGCCATTTTTGTGAATCTCGTGCCAAATTAAGCAAAAGAAGATTAAGAGGTGACAGGATTGAAGTGTTTAAAATGGGATTAGTGCAGTGGATCGAGACGGTGACTTTAAAAGGAGTTCAAGAACACAGGTGTGAAGGGTGAATTTGGCACAAACTTTAGGAAGTTTTTCTTTACACACATTTTTCATTCCAACAGATGGTGCATCACAAGCACACCTAGTAATACTGTATGGTGAGCAAGTCGGAATATGAAAGGACGAGTGGAGTGATGGATGGATTGTCAGTGTGGAAAGACGGCCTGAAAATGTGCTGTCGAAATTTAGCGTCCATTTCAGTTGTTGCCTTCCATAATGAAACATTTTAGAAAATACGCACGGACAGACAATAACACGTTTAAAGGTGTCAATTATTATAAAGATCATCACATACCAGAATGCGTATAAATGATTAGGAAGCGCAACCCCTGAGAGGACAACACATCACACAGTGAGACATCTTGACTGGCATTTGCGATGAACAAGATGGGCACCTTTCTAAATGGCACACATTACACTTGTCAAAACACAGCGCATGCATTAGTAGCTCCTCTACCAGCCCCCCCACCACCATCTTCACCAAATTAATTGCGAAGGAGATTTTTTCCTCCTTGACTGACGGAATATGAAGTCGGGGACGGGTAGGGCAGGAACTGGCAAGACGGAAAAAGCGCACAGATGACTGGCATGCATTCTAGCGCAGGGTGCCAGCGGACGTCAAATTTATTCCATTAAGTGTTTGGGTTGAAAGTGGTCCACTTGTGCGCGCTGCCCCCTAGCTGTGAAATGTGATCGTGGATAAGGATCCGAGGGTCACACACATCTCCTTGGTGCCAATTAACTGCTTATTGGGGTCCTTAAAGTGGCAAGCGAATGAGCGACTCGTCGCGTAAATCGGCCCTCCTGCTGCGACGTCTTGGTTTAATTACAAGTTTCAGACCCCCGCATCTTTGCCAGCAGGGAGGCTTTTTTTTTTTAAAATTTTGGATGAATGTGCGCCACGCAAGTCACGCATGTAAAACAAGCTGGCTGACACAAATTAATCTCTGAAATCTGTCACCGGCGCGAGTGCTGCTGTGAGCAATAAACTGGAACCAGCGAGGACAGCAGCTTCATCATGTCTCACATGTAGCCTGCAGGTAGATACGGCGGCGATAGCACGAGATCTCAGCCGTCTGCGCGCCCTCGGAGCTTCAGCAGGGAGGAACGAGCAAATGTGGAACATGTAGGAAGTCGCCGCTCCATTTTCCACCTCAATAGAAGGGCTGTGTGTCTGCTGTATGTGTCCGTCCGGCTGCTTTGTGTCCGTCGTTCCAACAGATGGCACATCACAAATATTTCAAGTTTTAAAATACATGGCATTGGTCATTCCATTGGGCAGTGGTGCAGTCTGTAAGTTTGACTCATCGCCTACTTTTGCAAATCCCATCCTAAATGGCATATAGCAAAGATACATACATTGCAGTTATCATTCCAACAGATGGTGCATCACAAACATTTCAAGTATTAAAATGCATGGCATTGGTCATTCCAACAGATGGCGCATAGCAAACATTAACATTTGCAGACCGTCATCTCATGAGGTCAGTCAAGTAATGCCCCAGCATCACAAAATGCCCATCACATGCCCAGTTACACTATGGTTAAGATTAGGGTTTTGTGTGGGTTATCTCACTCAAAGGGCATCATGTGACCTCCCTCATAGGTGGTGCAGTCTGTAAGTTTACTCATCGCCTTGCTTTTACAAATCCCAGTCTAAATGGCATATAACAGAGATATATACATTGCATTTGTCATTCCAACGGATGGCGCATCACAAACATTAACACGGCTTTTCAGCAGTGTAATTGCAGACCGCTATCTCATGAGGTCAGTCAAGTAATGCCCCAGCATCATGAACTGCCCATCACATGCCCAGTTAACCTTTGAGTCAGATAACCCACAAAAAAACCCCTCATCTTAACCAGAGTGTGTTTCATGACTGATGATGTGGGCATCACATGACCTCCATCATAGGTGTTGCAGGCTGTAAGTTTGACTCATCGCCTGCTTTTACAAATCCCATCCTAAATGGCATATAACAGAAATACATGCATTGCATTTGTCATTCCAACAGATGGCACATCATAAACATTTCAGGTATTAAAATGCATGGCATTGGTCATTCCAACAGATGGTGCATGACAAACATTAACATTTGCAGACCGTCATCTTGTGAGGTCAGTCAAGTAATGCCCTAGCATCACAAAATGCCCATCACATGCCCAGTTACACTAGGGTTAAGATTAGGGTTTTGTTTGGGTTATCTCACGCAAAGGGCATCATGTGACCTCCATCATAGGTGTTGCAGGCTGTAAGTTTGACTCATTGCCTGCTTTTGCAAATCCCAATCTAAATGGCATATAACAGAGATACATGCATTGCATTTGTCATTCCAACAGATGGCGCCTCACTAGAATTTGTACTGTTTGTGAAGTGCCATCTGTTGGAATGACAGACGCAATGGGTTTTATTTCTACTTGCATTACGAAACACATTCCAATAGGTGGTGCACTGCAACGGTTTAACGCGGAGGTCTGCGTCGATTCCTTAGATTTCAGCCCGCCTTAAACGGGTAACACAGCTAGCCCTAGGATTTCTGGGATGGGCGTTGTCAAGATGGCGGTGTTAATAGTCCTATGATGATTAAAAACAAATGTGTACTTTAGGAACCAATTGTTGTACTTACCACTGACTGGCCAGCTAGCCTGGGGGAATACAGGTGGGCCGAGATGAAAGGTCATCAGCAGGCTGGCATAGCCTGGATTGGGAGGGACAGGAGGAAAGCAGAGGTCAACGAAGGCCATCCCACCTGGTAAAGACCAGCAGAGGGGCTACGGTGGCACATATTGTAGATCATTTTAGTGATGGGTACAGGAGTAATGTGACCCTGCGTAGCTCCAGGCCAGTCAGAGTGCCCGTGCCAACCCCCTGCCCACCAGTGAAAGCTCCTACAATGGACACACACGTGTGACAGGACTAGGCCTCGGATCAATGGAAGATCTCCTGGTCTGATGAATGACGCTCTGCCATTGGGACGCGGCCTCTTTGACTGCATCTTGGCCTCTGACCACCGACAAAGGAGGAGGAGGTGGCCACTCGTGTCACTGCTTGTCCTGCCTCGCCCTACAAAGTGACCTCTTAGCTTACGCTGGGCACTCAGGAAGTGACTTGTCTCTTTCACGTCACAGGGGAGGTGGTCTCTCAGCTCATCCCTTGGCCTGCCTTACATCTAAAATGACCCCCTTAGACTGCTCAGACATCAATTGACTGCCTTACGGCAGTAACTAAGAGATGTGCTGATGGTGGTTCTTCTTCATCTTCATCTTCAATTCTCCAGAAAAGCCAAGCTGCACGTCCCCTCAGAAGGTCCTCCAGACCCTCCTCCTCTTCACGTCTCAGGGGGTCTCACTCACAGACGTTTGCGGCCCCAGAAAGCCCTCCAGGTACCCTCAGGCTAGGCTCTCGGGCCCAGGGTTCGTGCATCCCGTCTCTTTTACAGAGCGGGCACAGGCGAGTCCATCGAGACTCGGAAGGCGGCCCACCCTCCTGTAGCGCCCCATTATTAGTCACACCGAGGCGAGCTAATCCGCCGTCTTGGCCCGTGCAGGGTGGCACTCGCCGTGTGTCCGCTCTCCCGTGGAAAGCCAACGTGTCCGTGTTTTTCTTGAAGCAGGTGTTAGTTTGCTAGTTAAACACATCTCACCAATCGCTGGCGGCCTCGGCCCAGCGCCTCCTTACCATCTGCGCCGTGAGATCACCAGCTGGGGTCTCAGCGACGAGGGGCCTCCTTAACCATTTCTGTGCCTGCAGCGCCTGGCAGCAAGCAGTTTAGAAGGAAGAAATGCACAAAGGCTCACGATACCCGACTGGCATAATCAATAAAGTACCCGCCGCCAGGACCCCCGCACCCAAATCACGAGTGTTGCCACCTCATTTGCATTTCACATCGTGGAAGGCCAATCAGAATTGTTCATGAGGTCAGGTGTCTTTTCTGTGTCCTTTCAATTCTGGCTGACTGCGCACTTTGAGTTGGTGCCTGCTGAGGGTGCGCCCTGATTGCCCCCCAATGCTGGGCTGTTGTGGTGGGCACCAGCTCCTCCCCATGACTCTGAACTGGATCAGGTGGTGGAAATAATCAAATCCAAGGAATTGCATGAATGAATGTGGCCAGCACTTTGAGGTTTCAGAGGGACGTGTGGCAAGTGACCAAAGGGGTGCTTGGCGCCAGCTACCCAGTTAGCGTGAGCAGGTTAAAAAAGGGTGGATTCATGGTAAAGACCACCGAAGAGGAGAGGATGCTGCTTTTAAATTTGAGATCTTGCTTTCTGTCCAGAATTGTGAATTTCCCATTGGGATTAATAAAGTATCTATCTATCTATCTATCTATCTATCTATCAGAGCAGGTGACCTCACAAAGGGTCTCGTTCTTCTGTTACACCAGAGGTGACGCCTCAGAACTTCCGAGAATGTCCTGTGCCCACTCGCTGATGGCTCAGACTCGTGCCAGTCACATCACAAAGGAGGAGGTGGCCGCTCAGATCTCCTCTCATTCCGTCGTGACCACCTACATTAGAAGAAGGTGACATCATGGAGGAGGTGGCACCTCAGATCTTCTCCTGTCCTCCTTGTCATACAAAGTGACCTCCGGGTTTACACCCCCCACCACAATCCCACAAAAAGTGACTGCCTGCCTTCTCGTGCCAGGTGAGGTGGCCGCTCAGAGGGTCTCTCGTCGTGTCTTTTCACTTGACACCGACTTTTGGACTACACTCTTCCTCAGACACTGGACCACTGACAGAGTGACCGACTGTCCCATTCACGTCATATAAAGTGACCTCTTGGGTGACCCTTCTCTCCAACATTGCGACTGACCCCTTTACCATCACAGTCCCATCTTTCCCCTCCATTGCGTGCCACACATCGATGTCACCGGAGGGGTCTCGTCTAAATCTGACTGACACTGTGGAGCTTCTCATCGGCGCCCCCCCGAGTTTCCATTCCAAACACGAGGCGCTCCAAAGGACTGCGGGCGATTATCAAGCCCAGACGTGGTGGCTGTGGGACTTTTTAATTAAAGGTAATTAAAGGACAGCAGTCGGTCCCCGGGGCTCCTTAGCATGGAGACATTTTAATTATCACTGGTGACACCTGCACCTCGGGGTGCCCACTTCAAACTGGCCGTCATCTGGCGTGTGACGTCGGGACAGCTGACCCCGCCTGGCAGCCCCCGCAGTAATCGTGAGGCGGCCAACTGACGGAAGGGGAGCACTGCGGCCATTTTGTGTCTGCCGCTGACCCCACATGTCTTTTAATTTTTAATGCACAGAGAATGAAAAGTCAGAAACTTCCCGAGTCAATGGACTTCAACGCAACTCGATGTGAAGAATCTCGACTTACGTGTTGGCCGTAATCCACAAGTCAGGTGACCCGTCACCACGTCCCAAAGTGTAACTTAAATCAGCCACTTCTGGAATGTTCCTTCACACGCGACAATGGAGCACACAAATAAGACCCGCCTCCTCGTCGTTGATTGGTTGCTAAGACACAACTACAGCACTGTGAGGGGGGGGCCCTCATCGTGAACTGATCCTCTGCTGGCTGAAGCTCCTCGGATGTGCAGAACTACAAGGCCGACTGTCCACTTTGTTCTCGGACCTCCCAAAGTCAAGATGGCAGCCCCAGGAGTTCACGAGTACCCGCAGGTTGCCATGTTGTATGTGCCTGACGCTCAGCAGGTGCCACAGGCTGTCATTCATCTTCTTTCTGTCCCGTAATCAATCGGCTTACTCTGTAATTTGCTTGACGCTCAGCAGACGGTGCCTGTGCCAGAGGGTGTGAGCGGCCACAGCTGGGCTGATCCGAGGACCTCACTAAACCATCCAATCAGCAGCAGCGATGGGTGGAGTGTACAAAGGGGAGGGGACAATCAGTGTGAAAACAGCTGCAAGCCCCCATCACCAATGGAGTTCAACGGCTCAGCCGAGCCCCTCGGGGCCAAGTAGGCACACATGTAGCGCGCATGCGGCCCCCCAACATCTAAGGCAGTGCCTCTCAACCTTTGTGGTGTCTTGATCCAGTTCTTTGGCATGCCAGTGAGTTTGTGCTTCCCCCCCCCCCCCCAGGAATTTAGCACAATTGTCAAAGGGGGGATTGAGGGGGTTGTTGGGCATCATAGTGTTAGGGGTCAGGGAGGTGGGCCAGGATCAGCTGTGATCACCACCTGCTGCCGCTGTGAAATGCGTGCGATTGTTGGAGCAGTTGGGGTTTGTCTGCGGCCTACAGGGCAATCAAAGGGGGCATCAGAAACCTGCAATTTCGCCCATTTCGCTGCCGTATGTTCGGCCCCCCAAATTGTTTTCTGCTGTGCAGTGCATGGCCATAAACGGGCACAATTAGACCACAAAACGGGTTCGACTTTTAAGTGAATCTGCAGAAAGCGAGGATTTGGTGCTTATAAGACGCTAAGGGTTACATCCGTCCATCGCCCCTTGATGTTGGTCGTAATTGAAAGTTTATGACGCAATACGCACTGGTGAAGCTAAAAATGTAGCTGGTGGTCAACTC
This sequence comes from Erpetoichthys calabaricus, assembly GCF_900747795.2. Taxonomy (NCBI): domain Eukaryota; kingdom Metazoa; phylum Chordata; class Cladistia; order Polypteriformes; family Polypteridae; genus Erpetoichthys; species Erpetoichthys calabaricus. The sequence goes on along the minus strand of NC_041404.2, from coordinate 139,754,135 downwards.
CATGAAGTCTTCGGGGGTCTGCGACTCTCAAATGGCAAACTGCACAGCGAAGCCAATCGACGAGGTGACGTGGTAGAGAAAAAAAGAAGAGTGGCGACATCTGCTGAGCGTGAAGCGAACTGCACAGGCTGATGACGTGATAGGAAGAACAGCAGCAGCCGCAGTGGCACCCGCCGAGCATCAAGCACACACGGAACGACAACCACCAACCACTGGGGCGGGACCCCCTGGATCTTGGGAGATTCGGTGGTCTGCAGATTTTCTAGAAGTACGTAAAAAAAAAAATCAATCAAAACACCCGGTGGGGTCAGCTTAGCAAAACGCACGACGACTGCCAGCCGCGGCTCCTTGGACTTGACTGGGCCCCCCCGTCTTGAGTGCCTCGACTTTAAGGTTTGGTGTGTAATAAATAAGAGACATAAACTTCATTTTCTCTCGTGCTTTATAAAAGTATCAGTACAATAATAAAAAACAACGACACCAGAAAGTGCTGCGAGTAGTGATTCTAAACCCCAATGCGATGCGAGACCCCCAGTGTTAAAGCAGACAGAGCGTTAAGACGTGGAGAAACCCAGAATGCACCTCTTCAGCTCTCCCGTATGTCCAGTGACCCTCGTCCAGCCCTTGAACCCCCCCCCCCCCCCCCCCCCCGGCCCGGCCCATCTGTTACTGCAAGGATCACAAGTGGTGGGGGCACCGGGCCTGGGTGGTCTCGTGAGATACAAGTAGCCAGGCGTCCGAATCCACCCGGAGATCTGCAGCTGCTTTTGCTCTTAAGGCTTTGATTGATTTGTGAACGTCTCCCCCCCAATTCTGCTGACCAATTACAAGCCGTCCTCCTAGAAGGGCACTTATGCCTGGCAAGGCGGCGGGTGCCATGCAGCAGGGTACTCTGCCAAGTATCGACCTGCAGCCGGACGTCGTCAGGGGCCCACAAGCTGTCAGAGGTCCCCACTCTGTGGCTCGGGGTTGCGAGTCTCCCCCCGCTGTTGGCTACGAGACAACTTGGAGAATCTGGAGGCCACCCGGGAGCGGGTAGGCTTGCTGCCACTCTCCGTCACTGGCAGGGCGTCCCTGGGAAACAAAGCAGAAGGAGAAGTGAGAGGAGGGCGGAGTGACGGGGGTCCACGTCCCACAGTGAGAGTTCGGCCAGGGCACAGGGCACACCGACCTCAGTCCATGCCAGTTCACCTAAATAACTTGGGAGACCCCCCAGCCCTGAATTTGAAGCTGGACTTCTGTTAGGTGGCAGTGGCAGCCACTCGTTGTCACCCCTCACACAAGCCCCTGGTGTGGTGGGCCCGTCGTCACTGAACTTCACTCTGCAGGTGACCCTCTGAGCACAAAAGACAAAACGCTTGGCGTCAGACGAGTAGCCCACCAAGGGTGTGGGGCAGAGAGCTGGCATGGCGAGGTGGCACTTCAAATACCGGCCTGGTCACATTTGTGTTCTCAGTGTGCCCCCTGCTGCATTGGCACCCACTCCCCCCCCCCCCTACCCAACCAACTGGCCCCCTGTGCAGGTGGGCGCTGTGAAGGACTGGCCTGCTGTCTACCCTTGAGTTAGGTGGTCCCACCAGCTCTGAGACCCCCAATATGGTCAGGCTGGACAGCAAATTTGGTCAAATATCGTCTCACATTCTAGACCACCAATGTGATAAAACCATTCCACTGGCTGAGCCCCACCAACACAGTCGGCTTAGACCCCCCAACTCAAGTGGTCCTACAGGACAAAACACTAATATGGACCACCAATACAGTCAAGTGGTCCACTGGCTGTACCCCACAAGACTCCCAAGACAATCAAGTGGTCCTACAGCGGCGTCCGAAACGGGTCAAGTGGTCCGACTCTCAAAACAGTTAGGCTGGACCTCCTGATACAGTTAGGTGGTCCCACTAGCTGTGCCTCTAATAAGATCAAGTGGTCCTACAGGTGAGACCTCCAAAATACTCAGGCTGGACCCCTTATACAGTTAGGTGGTCCCACCAGCTCCGTCTCTAACACGGTCAAGTAGTCCTACAGGCTGCAATCCCCCAGTACAGTCAGGCTGGACCCCTAATGTAGTCAAACGGTCTCAGAGCTTAGACCCCCAAGATGATAAAGAAGTTCCACCTGCTGTGTCCCTATTAAGGTCAGGTGGTCTTACCAGCTGGCCTGCAATACAGTCGGGCCGGACCCCCAGTTCTGTCAAAGACCCCAACAGGCTGTGCTCTTAATAAGATCGAGTGGTCCTACAGGTTGGACCCCCAAGACCATAAAGCTTTTCCACCAGTTTAAGAGCTAATGATGTTCAGTGGTCCCCAGGCCGCCCCCCCCCCGGTGTGGTCCTAGCTTTGCAGGTCTGAGGATTACCGATGTGATTTCCAGCCCCCCACCATCCCGTCATTATAAAGAGATGCCCCCCCAGAATGAAGCGGCGGTCCGCACTTGACGAGTTAATGAAGACAGCGTGTCACCTCGTGACGTGTGACAAGCGGAATTAAGAGGCCCCTCTAGAAGACCCCTCGTCGATGTCCGTCAAGCGTCTGCCTGATCCTGTGAAGAGGAACACAACGCTCGATAAAAACAAAACGCTTCGGGCGGACCCCCTGCTCGCCGCTCACTCGAGCATTGAGCATGGGGCTGGGGGGGGGGCGTCCACTAAAACAGACAAAATGGGCAAAAAATAAAAAAACAAACACGGGGGCCGCAACACACACAGAGGCCTGGGGGGGACACTGAACGCCCCCTCAAAACTCACACTGCCCGTTATTATATCATAAAGCGCCTTGCAGTGACATCACATGACCCTGAGTGTCACAAGCCAGTATTCAGCTGGCCTTCACAGAGTGATAAGCCCCCCCCCCCCCCCCGTCCTCATGCAGTATCTTTATTCTGATATAGCGCCTTTACACAGCCCTGCTGGTCGTCCTTCATGCTCTTGATGGCCGCTCTGGCAGTAAGGACATTTAGTATGAAGACCACCACTACAGTGGAGCTATGGGTGACTGGCGCTATATCAGAAATGTGAAAGGTGCTACATGAGGTAGAGGGGACAGAGAACGACACGAAAGGCGCTATATGACGGAGGGGTGAAGGGCATTATATGGGGCAGGAAAGGCGCTACATAAGATAGACAGACAGACACTGGGCTGGCACAGAAAAACAATAAAGACAACGGTGGGCACCGAATCAGAGAGATGTGAAAGGCACTATATAGAGGATACCCAGAGGGTTCCGAGGTGTGCAGCATCTCCCATGTAAAGGCTGGCAGCAATGGCCGACTGCATGGAGGGACCACCAAGTGAAAGGCTCTATAAAAGTATGATGATGTGAAGAAGGGCAGATCATGTGATCAGGTGTGCAGGGCCCGCTTTGTGAAAGGCGCTATATAGAAAGGCCGACTACATGAACTGCCCACATGCAGCCGACTGGCACATCACGTCGAGCACAAAGGCAGCCCACATCTGCCAGCCGCGTCTGCAGTGCGCTGGTCTGCTAATAAATGATAAAAATAACTTCGCCCCTCGATCAGGCGCCTTTTGTTTCTCGTGTTTTCGCTCCAGCAGAGTGCAAATGATTTGATTTGAGCTTCGTAACGCGGCGTCCATTAGCACCGAGGCAGCGGCTTCACCAGGGAGCTGCCAGGCTCTTCACTTGAAAAACAAAAAACAAACCAAAGTCGCCGCTTTCCTTGCGTTTCAGTTTCGCGTTTGGCACAAACTCAAATGCTCTGCGTGGAAACCAACAGGGCAAGTTCAGGAAAAAAGAAACACAAGATGTAAGAACAAAACTGGGCACCTTGTGCCTGCTGCTGTCAGGTGGGCTCTGGCACCCAATTCCTAAACTGCCAAAGTCCACAGTCTGACCTGGCACATGAGGCAGGCTCAAGCCTGGCACCCTAAATACACATCAGTGGGAAGAAAGCCCACCAGGCATGGGGAGAACATGCAGACCTGAGACAGTACCTGGTAGGGGATTTGAACTCGGGCTGCTGTGTGCCACCGTGCCAACTTATTTTAATGAATGGCCTTGAGGTGCTAAAGGGGGAGTCAACACACCTGAACCCACGACGTGATGGGTGAACAATCAGCTGGGCTTCGTGGGCTCAGAGGTGTTAAAAGAAGCTGACGTGCGGGGGGGGGGGGCAACGGTGTGAACTCGGGGGGGTTCGGGGCGCCCACTGCAGGACGAATTGTCAGCTGGACTTCAATCTGTGGATACATAAAAAAATGAAAAATCGTGAAAACACGGCGAGGTTAAAGACGGCGGGTGGGCGGCGGGCAGGTGGGTCTTCTGCCTCGATGAGCCGCCATTCCAAGCATGAAGCTACTGCCGATTTCAAAAACGCGCACACTGTCGAGACATCAGAGGCTGGCCAGCCCTCGGACCCTCAGGGACCCCCCGAGACAAATCTGCTCAGTGGACGTCTAGAATGACACACCAGTCCAGCCCAAGACCCTCATGGCAGAGTGGTAACCGATTTGAAATGAGGAGGCCCCCAGTTCCGGACCCCCAAAACTGTATTCCTTCACTGCTGTGCCACCGCTTGGCCTATAGGTTGGCCTTGGGAAGACCCCTGAGACATGGGGAGCCTTGGCATCGATGGACGGAGAGAGCAGATGGCCAGCGCAGACTTGACTGGACAATGACCAGTGGGGGGCCCAGGACCCTGACCACGCCTGACTTTTTATATATGTGACGGCTGCCTGTGGACCCCCCAGACGGACTCCTCCACAGCTGTGGACTGCTGGGGGGCTCCTGTGTGCCTGTCACAGCGTTGTCTGGGTGGTCTGCGTCAGGGTCATTGAACCGTCACCCCAACCGACCCCAGTCCTCACCAGTCCCCACAGAGTGACGCTACGGTTATGAATTTGGGAGTTCAACGCACTGAAGAGTTCCAGAAATGCCCACCAGGGGGTCTTTCCTGTCAGACCCCTGCTAGATAGAAACACAAACGCAGGATCCTTCAAAAAATAAAAAGATTTACTGAATAAAAAAATAAAAAATACGCTCGGCGACACACAAAGGGACCTGCAAAAGCAAAGCGAGTGCCACCGTGAAACGGCCAAAAGGTGCCACGAGGGGCTTCACTGGGGGACCTCCTCGGTCCTGACAGGCCGTGTGAATTGTGGGGGACGCGGGGGACTTTCAGTCAATTCGGTTTGTCACAGGTGGACACCACTTAGGTTCTAGTAACATCTAAAGAGGACACAGTTTGGAGGGCTACAGCCAAGGGGGTCTCGATACTCCTAGCAATGAGAGATTTCAGTTTTTGATTGGTAATCAATTTGCAGACCTCCCTGAAGACGTGACGGGCAGACGGACGGCCACAAGACAATCCGGTGGGCAGACATCGAAGGGGTCTGAAGACTTTCTGATGTGACCTTCTCCACTCACGACTGAAGGTTTAAACCCCCACCTCCAGTCTGGTGGGGTGCCACGTGTAAGGGGACAGTGGAGGGGTCTCAAGAGGTCCCCAATATGCCACTGTGCCCGACACCCTGTCCCCTGACTGGCTAACGTTGTACAAACACAGAGGTCATTCTGGACGACGTCTTCTCCACTTTCCCTTCGTGAGAGCCCCCCGACCCCCCTGATTTACTACGGTGACGTCTAACTAGGACTTGCCTTTCCACCGCCTCAGGGGTCGCTCTCAGGTGTCTCCCCTCGGTGTGACCAGGCTGGCACTTCTCCCTCAATCCGTCATTTGTATTCCGGTGACAAGTGACCCGCGTCCGCCACGGTGGGCCATTCTTTTATGTGCGGCTCTTACGGCTGGTGAGGCAGAACACGAGCTCCATCGGCCATGGCATTGGTGGGCACCAACAGTGAAGACACTTGCCACGCTCGTAGGGGGTCAGAACGGCCCACCCAACAAGAACGAGGATGTCAGCCTGCTAAACGAGATGCCCTCTCCTCTGGTTTAGTTCAAAGTGTCGCTCAATCAGGCAGATTAAATACCCCGACGGGTATCCACTGGCCTCCGAGACGCCCCAAGGTGGCACCAGCACCTTAGCAGTGGAGGGCTGGGGGGCACAAAACGGAACTCACAGGTAACAGACCTGACAAGGTGACTGCTGGTAACGGTGCATGAATTCCTTCATTGTTATTTTTCATAAAGTGTGCCAGCATGGCAGTAGTGAGACCTCCACACTCAGCCCGACCCGCGTGCCACGTCCACTCACTTCAATGCCATTCGTTGTTATATGTCGCCCCCTAGTGTCTATTACGGGGTCCTCACTGTCACGTGTATACAGTCCGAGAAAATTCTGACTGGTCAGCGCCAATCAACGAGCCACACGTCTCCGCTCTGTGACTCTCCATTAACCCTTGAAATAAAGGGGGTCTCCGCGAGTTTGACCGTCACTGAGGTACCTCTGATGGCGTCCCTGACTTGATTACCCTCTGCACTCTGGTATACGCTGGCATCGTCTACAAACTGCAGTGAAGGTTTAGTGAACAGGACACACATCACCACACGTCACCACTCTCAGACGCCACATGTCACCACGTTACACACATCACCACTCTGATGCCACGCTATGTCACCACATGTCACAACTCGACGCCACATGTCACACATGTCACCACCTTCTGATGCCACATGTCACCACAGACACTACATGTCACACACGTCACCACTCTGATGCCACACATCACCACTCTCAGATGCCACATGTAACCCCTCTCAAATGTCACCACGTCACCACTCTCAGATGCTACACGTCACCACATATGACAACTCAGACACCACATGTCACACACGTCACCACTCTGATGCCACACATCACCACATGTCACCACTTTCTGATTCCACATCACCACTTTCTGATGTCACACGTCACCACAGACGCTACATGTCACAAACGTCACCACAGACGCTACATGTCACACACGTCACCACTCTGATGCCACGCTATGTCACCACATGTCACAACTCGACGCCACATGTCACACACGTCACCACCTTCTGATGCCACATGTCACCACAGACACTACATGTCACACACGTCACCACTCTGATGCCACACATCACCACTCTCAGATGCCACATGTAACCCCTCTCAAATGTCACCACGTCACCACTCTCAGATGCTACACGTCACCACATATGACAACTCAGACACCACATGTCACACACGTCACCACTCTGATGCCACACATCACCACATGTGACAACTCAGATGCCACATGTCACCACTTTCTGATACCACGTCACCATTTTCTGATGTCACACGTCACCACAGACGCTACATGTCACACACGTCACCACAGACGCTACATGTCACACACGTCACCACTCTCCGACGTCATCCTGAGCTCAGACCTTAACTTGAAGGCTGGCGACGGCGCCAACTCCTGATCACCCCCCAATTTGTTCGACATTCCGCTGACTGCCAGACCCCAAAACCTTCCACAAGACCCCCCCCCCCCCCCTCCCAGTGTGGTCCAACAACACTTACATGCAGAAGGGGAGAAGTCGGACGAGAGTCTCCTTGGTGGGCTTGGTGGTGAACTCGGGCAGCCCCTGGATCACTTTGTTCATCACGCTGCGCATGTAGCTCTGCAGCTGCTTCCGTCGCTCCTCCACAAACTTGGCATCCTGTCAGGAGGGAGACATAAAGTTAGGATGGCCACCGACATCGGGGACGTGCCAGACAGAGCCGCCTCACCCACACCTGACCCCAAGGCACTGCCCGCTGTCAAATTTTGGAAGGCATCTGTGAGAGAATTCACGACAAACGAGCAACGTCACCACCTCTGGGTGTCTTGTCTTCAGAGTCTCACGAGCTGCCATGGTGCCCCCCACTCAGTGAAGGGAGAGACGAGAGGAGGAGGAGGAGACTTTCCACCCCCACATAAGTGGCACGCGTTTGTGACTCTGTCATCGATGGGTTTATTTACACGTCACTGAAGCTTCACAAGAGTTCTGCCGCTGCAGGGTGGAGGTCCCACAGGACCACCCAGCTGAGTACGCTAACTGGGGTTTGTTTAGGGAGTCCATCAACTGTTGACCACAGTGGGCCACACGTCTGTAACTGGCATCCATCACAAAGCCCACTGCCTGGCTGACCACCGAGGAGTGAGCCCTGCTGAGAGCACAGAATGACGACGGCCCCTAAATCTTCATGACAGGACGGTCCTCAGATCAGCTGAGCCGAGCAGTCAGGGTGGCACAGTGGGCCGGAAACACCAGAGTCACTTTCAGGGCTCCAAAGACAACAGAAGCCTGGAGTTCAGACTATTCAGGACCCCTGGCCTGCAAGGACTGCGAGTGGCCAGCAGCCGGACCACCTGCACTTCGGTTAGAGGTCGCCCACCTGAACTTGGATGGGGGAGACCAGCTAGGAAAAGTCTGGGCTGCCGCTGGGAGAAGGCGTTGGTGAGGGCAACAGGGGGCGACCACCCTGTGGTCTGAATGTGGACCACCACTGTCTTCGGATGAGACATTAAACCCGCGGTGCTGACTCTCTGTGGTCATTCAAGATCCCTGGGCACCCTTCATAAATAGTAGGCTGTATCCTGATGCCCACCACGGCCTGGTCAGTCCTCATCTCTCTCCCTCTCTCTGACCCCTTCACCACTGAAGAGCTCATGTGTGGCTGCAGGCGCATCATCCAGGTGGGTGGCACACATCGGTGGTAGTTGAAGTGCCCCCCCCCCACATTGCTGTAGCTCCATACATGTCATTAATTTTTATTAAGTTCTTCCTCAACAAACTTGTACCACTTTGGATGGTCTGCCGCCCCCTCAATCCAGCCAAAGTGCGGAGGACCCTGCACAGAGTCGACCCATTTAAGGCAGCATGGCACACCAGCTGGCACACGGAGTCACTGCCCTCTTTAACTTCTTTCACTCCGTCGTGTCCCCAAGTCCCCACGGTCACGTTGCCTTAATGGCCATCAGCCCCACGGCACTCACTCTCATTATGTTTTGAGGGTCCGGTCAGGACCGACACGACATCCAGATGTTCCCACATATCGGATCCTCGTCTGCTTAGCACCCTAATCGCTCCAACGGTGACACCAGTGCCACTGCACTCCGCCTGAGCCTGGCACCCCTGGAGGCTCGAGATGTAAGCGTGCGGATGCCAGTCTTGGACTTCACCTCCTTGGCACCTCATGGACAAGCTTGACCTGCTGGGCCTGAAAAGTCCCCTCCGCCAGACACACGTCTTGGAAACATCAAATGACCGCCGGGCTACGCTGGGTGCCTCTTTGTAACGAGTGGCATGTGCTGCCAAACATGGAAGAAGGTTTTTGAAATCTGTGTTACTGGGGTCACTTTACCCGAGTCTGCTGTCTGCGAACTGATGACAGTGACAGGCACGGTGACAGGCTGGTGACACTGCCAACTCCTGATCACCCTACATAAGGACAGGCTCCACAGTGCAGGCACCAAACCAGACCCCCAAAAAAAACAATTTCGACATTCCGCACTCTAGGAAACCTCAAATCCCACCCTTTTGAGCACCGGTGTCCCCCCAAGGCCCTCAAGGTGTCTCAAGGTCCTCTACTCTTCATCCTGATGACCCAGGATTGTCACAGCGGGTTCTACACGAGTTACACCATAAAGTCTGTGGACAGTTCATGGGGGGGGGTCAGTGTTGATGACGAGACGGCTTACAGAGAGGGGGGTCTGCTGTAAGAACGACACCCCGGAGATCACTGAACCAGACCACCCACCTTTATCCTCTGGCAGAGGTGGTCCCAAATGATCTCTCCAGGAACCACAAACAGGCCAGTAGATGACCCCAGCAACTGTGGTGCGAGAGAAAGGCCCGACTCCCCGTGCCCACCCTCACCTCCAGCATAGAGAGGGCACTGAGCATCGCGGTCAGGTATCAGGACCCCAATGGCTCATACCGAAGAGAGTGGTGACACCATCTAAGAAGATCTTTGGGACATCTCTGCAAATGCTGCCAAAACGGGACCGGCAACGTCATCAGAGACCCCCAAAATGGAGATCTAGCAAGCGCTGGCGCAGTACACAGTGCAGAGCTGCCCGATTTCACCGACGCCATTAGACTCTTAAACTGTGACTGGTCTGATGGCACCGTGCAGTATGGCAGGCATGCACTGTCAAGTGTGGCATCAAATGACAACTGAAGGTAACCTCCAGTTTGGGTGGGCACAGATGACCACCTCACCTGCTCCTCCCACCACTCCACTCACGGCAGGTTTAAGAAGCTTATTTGGTGTTCCAGCTCTGGGGTTTCTCTCGAGGGTCTGTAGTGGTAGCCTGGCATGGCCACCCCATCTCGTGCTAAATTCAGCCAGGGGGAAATCTGAAGACTGCGCCCGATTCACCAAAGCTTGATACACTAAGGGGGGCTACGGACCCCAAAGTCATCAAGAAATGCTGGTTTACAAAACACGTAGGGGCAGATCTTTGTATGCGCCAGAGTTGACAGCCAATGAGTGGGCACACAGTGCAACCGCAAAGGCAGTCGAGAGGGTCGCCCGTAGTACCACAACAGAATGGAGAAAGACGGGCAGAGATGGGGGCTGAAACCCACCATAACTGGCAAACACTTATACAGGCACCCGCCTCTCAGAAGGTGACAAAAGTCACGAGGTGGCCGTGTGGTCCGTCACCCCCTGCGCTTCTTAGTCACGTAGTCCGAGGTCCAGTAACTGAAGTCGCTAAGTGGGACCGGCCCCCCGACTCAACGTCACACGGTACGCCACGACACTAACCCTGAGGCACTACAGGAGCAACAGTGGAGCTGTGGTGGTCCCGGTGGCCCCCCCTTCCTCCTGTATTATGTAGACGGCTGCACCAACGCTATCCTGACGGTAAGGGGCCGCCATTAACGGAAGAGGGGGCTACGGGACGCTCGGGAGGCAGCAGAGACGTCTTGAATGTCACCAGCAATGAAGCTGAACGTCGTCCCGACCTCGCCGAGCCTTTGCTGTGGCCCAGACTGAGATGGGCAGGTGGGCCTACGGTGCGGGGGTCTCGGCCTGCTTAGACGCGAGTGTCGAGACCCCTCAAGTATCTGATCCGCCAGCTCAGAGTGGCGCGGGGGCCGCTGACACGATGCTCGTTCCTTTGTTCTCCAACTGGTTGTCAAATTAGCTTCATCGTGTCTTCCGGCCACAGGCGCCCGTGTTAGTGCCAGGCCCCTCGTGCCCTCTGATATTTGCCATCTTCGCAGATACCAAGAGAAAGAAACGAGCGAACACGGCGTACAAATGGGACTAATTAGCCGCTAAGCAATAATCATTGAGAGCAAGTGGACAAGCAAACTGGACGACGTGCTGCGCTCTCGGGGGAAATGAGCGTGGCACAGTAATTGAAAAAGCCCGAGACGCGGTGCGATGCCACAGCCCGAGATTGGCCTCCTCCTGCCGCCATCTACCACGTAATGAAGGCTTCAAAAAAAAGAAAATCTGAAAGTAAAAGACAACAGCAAAAATCAGAAAACGAATGTGAGGGCCACACTGGCATGACGGGTACTAGTGGGGGGGGGGGGAGCCCTCTGGAATGTGCCAACTGTAATGATCACAGCCCATTCAACCAAGGGAGAATGCCCCCTACTGACAGGTGGGCCAGTTTAGAGTGAACAGACCTGCCAGTAAGACCCCGGGCACCAATGACGACGGCCACTTCCACCAAAGGAGAACTGAGTGGACACGCCCACCATTGTGACCCATCAGTGTGGCGCAGCACTTCGTGCTTTCACCTCGGGACTTCCAGATTCTGAGGTTGAGGGGTCCAAATCCCACTTCTGACACCGTGTGACCCCGAGCAAGTTGCAATACCTGCCAGTTGGCAAAAAAACCAAAGAAACAGAACCAACAGTGGCATCAGCCAAATAAACAAACGACAGGCGATTAGGAGATGGCAAAGTGGGCGCCAGCGGACCACTCAGCCCAGTGAGCTCCGTCATCCTGTCCACCACACTACCTGCTCACATACTCCACGTTGCTGCGGCCCCCGCGTGTGATGAAGGCCTTTCTAACATTTGTGTTAAAGTGTGTGGCACAGAGTCACGGGCGCTCATGGCTGACTTGAGGGGGGCGCACGCTTACGGTGGTCAGTCATCTCATTTATTTGGACCACTTTGCAGATCCTCTTGTCACTTTGACACTAAACAGTCGTTTTCTTCTCTTTCGGGTCCCAAAAGCCAAATCCAAATCTCGAACGGTGGGCTTGAAGACTTTCCCAGCGCCTGCGTGTATTTGTGTGGCTGGCGCTCTGCTGGTGGCGCAGGAGATAAGAGATGCGGTGGGCTCTCCTGTGCTCAGAGTAAACCCCCCCCTTAATTTATCATTACACACATGCAGGGCTGAGGCAGACGTTGGCTTCAGTCTGCTGGTGAGATCTAAATATTGAAAACACACTTCAAACAACGTGTGCGGCCCCCCGACACTCACTGGGGGGGGCGGGGAATCCGTGAAGACGGAGCTGGGCAGGACGACCACCAGGCGACGCCAAAACACGACAGGGGACAGAGAGGGACACCTTAGAGTCATCGTCACGTCACAAGGTCTGCTTTCAGGTGGTCTCGCATTACCCTCAAACACCTTCTGGCACTCTGAAGAACTCCTAGTGGACTCTACGAGGGGGTGCCGCCCAGACCCCTAACACCAACACCAGGCTTTACCATTGCTACCAGCTTTATTTATCATAGGATGGGCGCCGTTTTTTGGACCTGATGTCGTTGTTTGTTGTGCTCGCACCGTTTACAGACTTGAAGGCTTCCCTCCTTCCTTCCTACCAGGTTCTTCTGGTCACCAGGATATGAAAAAGACAGAGCAGCACCTGAAGCTGTGCAGAGGTGAGCAACCAAGTGCATCATGGGACTTGGACATGTGACAGACCCGTCGAGTCTCAAGCAGAGGAGACCACCTGGGGACCTCATCCAGGGGTTCAAAATCCTCAAAGGCGTCGATGGAGAAGACGCAGCAGAAATACTCGAGGGTCACCGGTGAACACTGAAGGGCACTTAGGACTGAAGCCAGGAGTCTCTGCCAGAGGGGCTTCAACAAAAGGGTCCGGACGCCCGTGTCAGTGGCATAGTTCAGTTTTATAAAATTAAAGGACCACTTTAAAAAACCCATCAGATCTCAATGGGAAATAAACTCCTGCTGGCCGTCTCTACTGACCTGGACTGACATGGTGATGACGACAGATGGTGTCCTGGGGATCTCCTCCCAGATCTGGACCAGGACATCACTGAGCTCCTGGACAGGCTGAGGCGTCGGATGGACTGAAATATAATGTCCCACCCAGAGGTGTTCTATTGGATTGAGGTGAGGTGAGTGAGCGTGGGGGGCTTGGGTGGGGGAGGTTAGTCAGTCAATGGTATCAAGTCCTTCATCCTCTCATCACATGAGGCCGGGCATTGTCGGGCACCAGGAGGAACCAGCATAGGGTCTGACAATGGGTCTAAGGATTTCATCCCGATACCTAATGGCAGTCAAGGTGCCCACCGTTGTCTAGCTTGTAGAGGTCTGTGCGTCCCCCCCATGGATATGCCACCCCAGACCATCACTGACCCACCACCAAACCAGTCGTGTTGAACTACTGTATGTTACAGCAGAACGTTTTCCATGGCTTCTCCAGACCCTTTCATTTCTGTCACATGTGCTCAGGGTGATCCTGCTCTCATCTGTGAAAAGCACAGGGTGCCAATTCTGGTATTCTATGGCAAATGTCAATCGAGGTGCACGGTGCCCACTAGAGGACGTCAGGCCCTCAGGCCACCCTTATGAAGTCCGTTTCTTATTGTTTGGTCAGAGACATTCACACCAGTGGCCTGCCTGCCTGCTGGAGGTCATTTTGTAGGCTCTGCCAGTTCTCATCCTGTTCCTCCTTGCCAGTGGGTCCTGCTGATGGGTTAAGGACCTTCTACGTCGTGCCCTGTCCAGCTCTCCTCGAGTAACTGCCATGTCTATCTCCTGGAATCTCCTCCATGCCCTTGAGACTGTGCTGGGAGACACAGCAAACCTGGCAATGCCACATACTGATGTGCCATCCTGGAGAAGCTGGACTACCTGTGCCAGCTCTGTAGGGTCCAGGTATGGCCTCATGCCACCAGTAGTGATGACACTGACCGCAGCCAAATGTGAAACGAGTGACAAAACAGATGAGGAGGGAAAAATGCCAGTGGGCTCCACCTGTTAACCCATTCATTCCTGTTTTGGGGGTCGTCTCAGTGTTGCCCCCCACAGTGCACCAAAGCAGCTGAAAGTGATGAACAAGCCCCCCTGCGACTTCACTGAGCAGATCAACAGCCCCCAAGGGTCACTGACGTGATGCTATACTCTCGTTATAAAGGGCTCCTTTCATTTTTTTGAGCAGTGCTGCTGGGCATCGAGGACGAGGGAGCGAGAGATGAATGCCAATGACTGACCGCCACAGCACAAGGGGTCCGAAGCCTTTCTGGCTCCCCTGTCCGTGTAAAACGCAGGCCACACTCCACTCGCAGAGGAAATTCAAACTCCATTAACGGGAACTCGGGCACACCAAGTGGGCACAAACAGCGAAACTCAGCCCAGCAGGGATGCCAGGTTGCCAAGCGTGCCCTTCCTTTGTTTGGCCGTTCAAAAGCAAAATTCGCGCCCGGCTCTCAAATTACTCGCTGGCCCGCAGGAGGTCCGGTAAGAAAGGACGACGACCGCCAGCTGCGCCAACGGCCTTTTGTGATTCTCTTCGGAGACCTGCGGCTCTGACAACTGGGCAGACAACAAGGACCCGCCGAGCGGCGCCACTCGTGGTCCGCTGTTTAACGGAGGGCGGCCCGCCGGGTCACCTCAATGCAGGCCTCATCGATGAAAGCCCACCTCGCTCCCTTGGCTCTCGCTGTGTTCCTCCGTGCCACTCTGACCACTCGCCGTTGACCCCCTGAGCGGCTCACCGTTTCACAACAACTTCCACAGCCGCACTTCCTCTTCCTCTTCCTTTTTTCTTCTTCTTCCCAATCAAGACACAACTCCCCCCCCCCCATGTTGTCATGGTAACCATTTACTTTGCACACTGACCTTGAAACATGGAGCTTGACAATCTTTGCCCGTGGCAGCTAGCATCTCTTGCAGACGTCGTATTGTGGTGCCAAGGTTGGCCTCTTCGCCAGGGGAAGACGACGGTCCTCTCCTGTGCCGTCCGCTGGCTCCTCGTCTTCCACAGCTAAATGCATTTTCTTTTCTTATTAGTCGAACTTCATGGTCAGCCATGTAAACTGGCAGGCAGCAGGAGGGCACCGCACCGCACCACACCTTGCGTAGCTTAAGCTTAGACGGGCACTGGCGTGATGCCTCTGCTCTACTTGGCTCCACAGCCCCCTCATACTATCAGTCCGAATTGGATTAGAGCCCACCACAGTGATCGGCGATGAAGTGTCGTCCTGCGTTTGTGTTTATCGTGGCAGAGGAGACGAGAGCGTCGACCCGTTTTAGGGTGGTCCGTTGTGCAAGACAGACTCACACTGGACTCTGTACATGTGACAGGGTTACTGCCACTGCTGTCATCGGTCTGCCAATCACACACTGCCTCGCACTTCTATCCACCCACCTATTGCGTATATAGCGCCCTTCACGTCTCTCTATCTGTTATACAGCAGCACCTCTGACCTCTAAACATCCCAGCAGATGTAAAAACGGCACGTCGTGCGTCAGCCAGAGACTTCACCCTGCACACGTCACCCATCTGCTATATAGCGCCTGCTACGATCTGCCAGTCTCATACGCCAGCTACACGGTGCCCTCCGTGCCAGCCTGCCCATCAGTCACAGAGAACTCTTCACATCGAACTGTCCCAGAAAATGCGGAGAGAGCCGACGGGGACAGGAGAGCCACGTGTGCCAATCCAAATAGTGCGACAGCTAGCGGTTATATAGCGCCTTTCACATCATCCTGTCTCTCCATTACGTGGCACCGTTCATATGTGATATACGGTGTACTTCACGTTACGTAGCATCTGTGTTATACATCTGGGCCTGTTACATCCAAACGTCTCTCCGTCTGTCATATTGTGCCTTCGTGTCTGTCCATCAGTTTAAGTGTCTCTTATGCAGTACCTTTCACTTAAAACTCTCTTACAAGTTTATCTTGTGTCAGAGACTGGCATCATGTTACACGCTGGCTGGACATGCAAGTAAGAATCTGACATATTTAATCTGAACAGGTGACAAAATTACAAGTCCTGCCATCACCTGTCCGTCAATCAATCACACGCTGCCCTTCACATCCCTGCGTTATGATAAAAAGAATTCTTTACATTTACTACTCAAAGTGCTCGCCACACAGGGGGGGACCTGGGAAGCAAACCCACAACCTCCGTACTGCAAAGCAGCAGCGCCACCACTGCGCCACCCGAGTGCCTTTCATGTCTATCCAGCTTGTCATATTTTGTAGCGTTGGCACCGAGTGCCACAATGGACAAACCGGACTGTCTGCTCTTTACACAGTTAGCCCCCTTAAAAGGACAGGCTGCCATCTGGGAAAACATGCTGTTTATACAGGCGCCCCTGCCACTGGCGAGGTAATGCCAGCTTGTGCTCGGGTGAGTCATCTCTGGCTGATGTAACTCGTCAGCGCTGTTACAATGTTATGTGGCACCTTTTACATCTAAATATATAAGAAAAAAGAAAGTTTATCCTGGCATTAAAGAGTGCAAACATGTTAGCTGGGAGTGTAAGAACTTCATTGAGCTCCGTGCACACGACAACGAGACCTGCACTCATCTATCTGTCATATAGCGCCTTTCAAATCTATCTGTCATATAGCACCTTTCACATATCTATCTATTTATAGCACCTTTCAAATCTGTCATATAGCGCCTTTCACGCTATTATATAGCGCCTTTCAAATCTATGTCATATAGTGCCTTTCACACTATTATATAGCGCCTTTCAAATCTATCCGTCATATAGCGCCTTTCACATATCTATCTTATAGAACCTTTCAAATCTGTCATATAGCACCTTTCACACTATTATATAGCGCCTTTCACACTCTTATAGCGCCTTTTAAATCTATCTGTCATATAGCGCCTTTCACATATCTATCTTATAGAACCTTTCAAATCTGTCATATAGCACCTTTCACACTATTATATAGCGCCTTTCACACTCTTATAGCGCCTTTTAAATCTATCTGTCATATAGCGCCTTTCACATATCTATTATATTGTGCCTTTCTGTTTGTTCTGTAGTGCCTTTTACAACAAACTGTCCATCGCTCTGCTATATAGCGCCTGTCATGTCTGTCTATCAGTTTTGCAGTACTGGTCACATATAATTCTCTTATAAAATGTAAAAATAATTTGCCTTAGGATCCTCATATCTTGTTTTTGTGCTACACAGCATTTCACCATAGTGTCAATCTTTTTATTCTTAAAGATTCTTCTGTGCTGTTTTGGTGGGATTGGCCCAGGTTTGACGCCCCCCCCCCCCAGGTGGGCATTGCGAGTATTTTCAGGGCTTTGTGTATTTATTGTGAGTTGGCGAAGGCTGACGTGAAGGCACAGACATGCAAGTCAGAATGTCACTGGACCACCACTGCGGACGCAGACAAACACACTCTACTATCTGTCTGTTATTTTCCACCTTTCACAAGAACCCTCCCATTTGTTATATAGCGCCTTTCAGCCTCGCCATCACTCAGGGAGCGCCTTTCCCATTTAACTCTCTTATAGAATGTCGTAACCGCTTACCTTGTGCCAGCGAGTGCCATCGTGCCCATGTTGGTGGGACTTCACTGGACTCTGCACTTCAACAACAACAATTTTTTGCACAGACAGTAAAAACTGCATCTCAGCCTTGCCGGAAACGTCCGCGCTGCCGGTGCTCAGAGGAGGACACGGGATCTCTAAATGTTTGTAAAATGACAGGAGATGATGAGGGAGCAGCGCACACCACTGCCCACCGGTGAGGCCGAGACAGAGACGGGGTGAAGACCCTCATCTGGTCGAATCTGAACGCTCGGAATACCAACAAGTGGAGTGATGTCGCTGTCCCATCACGGCGCCGCAGGCTCCAGTAACTTCCTAACTAGCTCAGTCCCCCCCTCATCCATCTCAAGTTCCGGGTTATTCTTTAGTTATGAATTCTGCTTCCTTAATTCTGAAGTCATGTGCCTCTGTCTACAGCACAGGAAAAGATCAAACCAGGTGAGTGTCGTTTCATGTCATGCGCCGTCTCTTTATATTTTGTATATTTTGAGGTTTGCCGTCAAATGGCCTCCCACCACAGCGGACCGCAGACAGAAAGTGAAAGTCTCCTGCTGTGGATTTTTACCTGTTTCGTTCCTAAATTGTAAAGATCTCGTCATAGTCCTGGTGTCCGGCGTTAATATTACATTAATGTCCTGTATGGCTTTTCTAATTGGGTTTAGTCATCGTTTTCTTTCTAGTTCATTTTTATTAATATTATGCCGTTATCGTTCCACTACACCATTTTCTTTATTCTACGGGTGTCACCATGGGGTCTGTCGTTGGTGTGAAGGACAGGGGGACACAATTGATACCGAGCTTTATCTCCCCCAGGACACTAGATGGCAGCAAGCCCAGCCTCAGATTCCCATATGGGTGCCCACAGGGCATGCCAGGGGTATTGTAGTCCCAGAGGAGAGCTCTGTTGGGTCCCAGGGGGAGCTGCAGGATTGGGGAGTCCCTACGTCTTGGGATTTCCACCTCACCCAGAAGTGCTTGCAGACCACGTGAGGAGAAGTAAATGAAAGGAGCGGGCTGTCTGACGTCAGGGTGCCCGAGTTGGGCAGAGGCAGTGACCCGGGAGAGAAGGAAGGAAAAGAGCTGTGCCTGTGCTTATTATGTATAATTGTGGTTATTGGGGTGGGAAACGCTTATCAGGAAGAGTTTCCCACAGATAAAAGACTCTTTGTCCTTTTAACTTGTGTCTGTGCCTGTTGTGTTGGGGGAGCTGGAGCGCCCCCCTACTGTCCACACGCTGGGCCAGTGTGCCCGGCCCTGTCGGTGCCCCTGCCTCTCTCCACACTGGTAGAAGGTTTGTGCCAATGGGTCCATCTGGTATGTCGTCTCTGTGCACACCTCAGTGGAGACCTTTAGGTCTCAGATCTCCACCAGGCCTGGTATGTAACGTGTCATATGGTGACCACGCAGGGCACCGTGAGTCACACTGCACTTCTGTTTTCGTGATTAACACACTGAAGATCTCAAAGTCAACAGGGAGGCTGCTGCTGCCCCCCGCAGAAGCACATCGGGGGCCGATTTCAGTTTGGCTATCTGTTGAAGTCCGGCACGCTGCGCTCAGCTGAGGGGACTCGTGCCAACGGCGTGCTGGGTGGGGGGAGCACTCACAGACCCTCACACACACACAGAGCGTGTAATGAGAGGATCATAAAGGAGTAATGGCCGCTGAGGATGACCAGAGGATTCTCCTTTTCATTCTGGTAAACAGTCCACTTATTTTATTCGCAGACGATGAGAACCAAAACAATGGCAGCCTCTCAGAGACGAGTCAATTAAAGCAAAGCGCTGCTGAAATAATCGGCACTGAGCTCGAGATGACAAATGGCTTCATAATACCGTCGAGATGACAACCAAAAACCCTTCGACATTTTTCATGCCTGATGAGCATCTGGATGCATTAAGGACGGCGACGCACAAAATGAAAAGCCCAAGCTGAGAAGAGCGCACCGCCGTAGTCACAATGGGCCGAGGGGGGACAAATCGATCGCAGGTTAGTCGACGGCCCTCAATTTGAAAGACCCTTCGCTTCTTTCTTCATGACGTTTTCCAGTGGAGGTCCATTTTACACGACAAACACACCCGCCACGTCCAGCCAAGTCCTCCTCCATTGCCCACTGCTTAGCAAGAGAAGCATCAGGGTGGACCTGCGCTCTGCTTTGTCATGGCAGGGTCCTTAGGTGACCCCGTTTTAGACCCTTTAATGCGTTGATCATAACAGAATGGCCCCCCCACCCCAAATTCTCAAGTTTATTCTCGCCAGGCCGGTCACATTCAGGGCCGACTGCTGTTGTAGTTAAATGCGTCCCCCCTTTCCTTGACTTACAGATGCCTAGGAGAGCGAGGCGCCCGTTTGTTAAACAGTACAACGGTCAGTACGTTTGTGTCATGTGTTTACGCACCTGTGCCCACCCGACATGCTTTACGCCCCCCCCCCTTTCTTTAATGTGTTGTTGCCTTTCTTCATTGAGCTCTGAACATTCCGGCTTCACAATTCAGTTTACTATCTGACAGCAGCTGATTGCTTTCGTTCATCGGACTGCCGCCCTCTTGTGGACACAGGATGGCATTACGCCTGGGCATTGATGACGGACGTGTCATCACTTTACGTATATAAAAATGTGCCCAACGTGTACAAATGTGAGTGTTGGGAACAATGATATGAATACAACCTGAATAAACGGGCTACCAGGGGGCTCTCTGTCTTAGTATGCTGACTGGTCTCTGCTCTGAAGTGGTCCGGCTTGGCTCCGAATGGATCAGCGGACGGAGCGAGAGAGTTTCTTTGATAGCCCTAATTTATGTTAGCCCTGCTTCCCTGATGTCCCACCCGGATCAGTGGGGTGTCGCAGTGGAGGGCCGACTGTCCCGGGTCATTCTGGTCATGTTTTAGCCAGGGCTCCTCCCCTGAATGGGATTCAAATTTGTTTTTTTTAGTTAAAATTGTTGGTCACGTAGCTTCTTATGTATCTTATGGATGAGGCTCAATTTTCTTCAGTTGAACAGATCCAAAACAGAAGCCATCTTAGTTGGTACATCACATCATCTTCGCTCTTCTACCATCACCAGTATTACTTTCTCTGGCCAAAATATTCCTCTTTCCACATCTGTTACTAATTTGGGTGTTAGAATGGACTCCCAACTTACTTTTGACACCCACATCAAATATCTCTGTAAGTCATCTTTTTACCATCTCAAGAACATCGCCAAACTCCGCCCATTACTCACCCTGGCAGATGCAGAGAAGCTCGTCCATGCCTTTGTCTCTTCCAGGCTGGATTACTGTAATGCACTCCTCATTGGGATTCCTGGCAAGAGTATCCAGAGACTCCAGTATATTCAGAACAGCGCTGCCAGGATCCTGATGAGGGTGCGAAAGTATGATCACATCACCCTAATCCTGAAAACCCTTCACTGGCTCCCTGTTTCATTCAGAATAGAGTACAAGGTCTCCCTTCTTACCCATCAGTGCATTTATGGACATGCCCCTCTTTATCTACAGGAACTCCTTACCCCCCATAACTCCTTACGTTCCCTCCGCTCTGTACTCACTAACACTCTTCAAGTCCCCAGAACTAAGCTCAGCAGCATGGGTGACAGGGCGTTTTCATCGGTGGCGCCGAGGCTGTGGAATGCCCTCCCTGATTACCTGAGAGCCCCACAGTCGACTGAGGCCTTTAAGCGAAACCTAAAAACTCATCTTTTTAGAAAGTCATTTTGTTAAAGTATTTTATAGACTCTTCTGTTCTTTTTTTTTATTTTATTATTCTATTTTTACTCTGTAGCACTTTGGGATTGCTAAAATATAAAGTGCAATATAAATAAAATTTATTATTATTATTATTATTATCTGCGCATCTTCCTTTATGTGTTTTATCCATCAGCATCAAGGGGCTGCCCACAATCCTGTAACGGCTGGGAAAACCCACAGTCCCTTGCGGTTCACTGTGACGGTGCTTGTAGTGGTGGGGAGTTTCTCTTGTGCTTTGGTTCATTTACTCGATTTGTTTGAACCCGTGTTCTGTTTTTTCTTCTTGGATTTCAGAATTGGATTTTGTTTGCTTTTGGCGTTGCCCTGTGTGCCCATCTGAGCTTATTGTTGTCATACTTTTGTTAAAATAAATCATTTTATTTATAAAGATTCTTTGTTGCCCTTTTTGTATCTAGCCAGGGGTTTGATGGTAATCCCCGCTCATGTCGAGTATTTTTTGGGCCTTGCATGCTTTGCAGCTCTCAAGGTCCTAACACCTTCACCATTCCAGTTCAGGGAGGATCAGAACAAGTGCGGTGTTCCTGACTCTGGTGCTGGGGCTCAGGCCGACGTACAGCGGTGCCACATTAACAGGAGATACGAGGGGGATTGGGACTGTAAAACAACCGGAATTGAAGAAAAAAACAAAACAAACTGTTTTAATAATTTTTACATACTGAAACTTCAGTCTCCTTCAAAGTCCTCTCCATGTGAATGACTGCACTCGTCCCAATGGTTTTCTCACTGATGGAAACGTTTTTGGAATCGCCGAAGAGGAACGCTGTACAAGACCTGCAGCGATTTCTCTTTGACTTCCTCCGCGGTACAAAAACGCTTTCCTTTCAGTTCTTATTTCATATGCGGGAACAAGAAAAAGTCACACGGAGCACAGATACGAGGCGAGTAGGGAAGGTGGCAAGAACTCCAAGAACACACAAGTCAATTCAGAAGTCTCTTCAACAGTCCGACGATGATCTCCGTAACTTGCATCGTGAACCTTCTTTAGATTTTCATCATTCCAAGTTGTGGGCGGAGTGGTGGCCCTGAGGTAGGGATCTGCACCGGTCATCCCGTCAACGCTCAAAGTGACTCCACTCCGTTGGGCCCCTGAGCAAGGCCCTAAACCTGCCATTGCTCCGTCCTGGGTATGACGTTAATCTGCAAGTAGGCCCTCCAACCTGCAGGGAAAAACCTGGGGGTTGGTGGCAGAGTTGGCACGCCAGCCACCATTAAAAAAACCTCTCGCTGTTCCACTCCATCTGAAGTAGTGTGGCGCTGAGGTGTCACCCGTCACATGGCTGCACTGGGGTCTTAATCTGGGGATCCTAAGTTGATTTGTCATGTGGTGGGTGCGGCAATGCGCTGGATCAGTCACATGCTCCTAATCTCTCTCTCCAATTGTGGGAGGTCGGCCAGATCTCGGGTGGTCTTCAGGTGACGTTTCCCCTCGTAGACCTGAGTTTTACTTAAAGCGTCCTCTTTCAAAGCAGTTTCAAGTGTCACTACAATTTCAGTCGCTGTTTTCCCGAAGAGAAAACAAAATTGAACGCAAACTCGCTGCTCTTATTGATCACTGTGACAAAAACCGCAGAACACGTTTAATAAGCACCAAGAAAAACCGACAGGAGAAACAACACAGAACACCACCGCTGGGCAGACCGACACAGAACACTGTACGTATGTGTATTGTAATCAGCCTTAAAGACTGATATCGGTCCCCTTTATGTGTTTTATCCCCAAAGTGACTTCATTCCAGAAGCAGTACCTCTGCTAAGGCACGTCACTCCTTTAGGCCAGATCTCGGTTGGTCTTCAGGTGACGTTTCCCATCGTTTTGAAACGCTAAAACGACTCGTAGACCTGAGTTTTACTTAAAGCTTCCTCTTTCAAAGCATTTTCAAGCGTCACTACAATTTCAGTCGCTGTTTTCCCAAAGAGAAAACCAAACTGAACGCAAACTCGCTGTTCTTATTGATCACTGTGAGAAAAATCGCACAACACGTTTAATAAGCACCAAGGAAAACCGACACAGAATGGCGTACGAACAACACAGAGCAACGCCACAGATCACTCTAAGTGTGGCACACCTAGCGGTGAAATTCGCCACTAAGTCACTAAGGCAGATTCCGTTTGTTTTTGGGCTAAGATTTGCGTTGTGTGTGACGAGGATGGACAGGGTTAGAAATGAGGACATTAGAGGGGGGGATTCTTTTCTACACCCACTGTATATGCATGTCCATCGATATTTTGTTTGATATCCTTTATTGAATTTAATATTGGGGTGACCTCAGGGTCCAGACCTGATAAGGACACACTCCTCAGGTGGCGGTGGCAGGAACACTTGGACAAGCCGGCTATACAGAAGCCCCCTGAGCAGCAGGTTAAGGGGAGCAGATGCACACAACGCACTTACAGACCACTCAGACGTGTAACCAAAGCCCACCAGCTGGATACGGGACCACCGACAAGCCTCAGATTTGGACCCTGTGCTCGAGTCGGCACACAGAGAGTGTGGCATACAGGCTGCCTCTGACCTCGGATGAGCGGAGAGTGGCAGAGGGGCAAAGCAGGTGGTAGCATCGGGTGTCGCCACCGAAGACCTGAGCGCCGTGGCATAGTCGGTGTCCAAGAAGCGAATTCCATTTCTCCGTCTCTTGCACCTTCGGGTCGTTCCACTGCGTTCCTGATTTTCGTTCTGTTGACAGCTGTTGATGGCAGGTGACGGTTGGAGGCCGGATAGCAAGTCAAGTCGGCTTTATCTATAGAACAACGGACATCGGGTATGGTGGGCTATCGGCCAGGTCTGAAGATATGACTGGGACTGGGCAGGGTGGAACCTCTTTTGTGTTCTTTGTCCGCGGGAGTCATTACAGACTAAAACGATGGCTCCGACACGTCCACAAAGGGTTATTAGCAAAGCCCCCTCGTGAATCTGGACACAAGAGGATCGACGAAAAGCCTTCACCTCCCCAGTCCAGCCGGCCGGCCGGGCCGTCCCCGCTGTGGTGTTTCAGCTCAGGGCTACACAACTGTGTGCAGAACTCCTTATCTGAGCTGCTGGGGTCGTAAACACGCCGGCGTAACCACCTAAAGATTCCTAAAGTATTATTAGTATTATTATTATTTTAAAATCATGAGATTATTACAGACCTCCACTTCAGTGTCCCCTCAAATCACGAGACATCGTCACGTTTTCAAACTCAGGGTTGTGGGGGGCCGGTAGTTTAGCCAGGCAGCATCGGGAGCAGGAGAGCAAAGAGGCGAAAAAGTAAATTATTAAACTGTACAGAAATCAATGTGCGGCATGACAGCAATGGGGGGGGGGAACATCTGTTTATACAAATGAGATCATTAAAAATTGATTTTTAAATTCTGTGGTAACGGGGCGCTTTTCTGAGAAGATATGAAAAAGAAAAAAAAATCTCAATGAATCCATAAAAAGTCAGCATAAATTTTCCAATGAATAATCTCATCCATCAGAAATGAAATAAAAGTCGATGCCAAGAAGACTTCAGCCAGCGCGGGCAGAGGTGACGGGGGGCACTCACCCCAATCATCAGCCAGACGCACGGGGGGTCCTCGTGTTACACTGCGCTATTTGGCCAGATGTAGGTCGGGTCCCCTTCAAGTGTGTTGCCCTCGGCCCGCACACGGTGGGGTTCAGCGTTTTCCAATGCCCACGTCGTCCCATTCATTAGGCCAATCTGCGTTCTCTTACTGCTTCACGTCAAGGCAGCAGACGGCAGCCTTTGGTGGCTTCTAACCCACGTGATGTGCCCCCCGTCATGTGAAGGGTGGGCGAGCTGCACAAGGAGCGCCGACTGGACGTAAAATAAAGAGAGCACTGAGGGGAGGCCGGCATTTGAAAGCATATGTGAAGAGGCCATTCAGGCACTTGTGCCTTCTGCTTCTGCCCTTGTGGCATTGCCAGTGTCAGCAGCTTTTCCTTACTGACAGAAAGTACAAGTGGTCACACATTGGCCAACAGACGCAGCCAGGCCAGCAGCGTGGCTGGCAGAGTCGGCCATGCAGCTGTCAGTTCTGGAAGTGGTGAGGCACGCTGACTGTATCCATTACAGATGGCCAGATAATGATTACCAGGGATGATGCCAGGCCAAGACAGACTGCGCACCAACTGCCAAACAGGCAGCCTGAGGAGACTGTCAGATTGAAGACAGCAAGTTGGGTTGTAGTTGCTCGGCGAGCTGAGGCAGCCATCTCTTTGGAATCACAGTGAAAACGAAAATGAACCTGCGCGCATTTGATGGCACCCACACTGAAGAGGGTCCCCGAAACGAATAAAGTGCCACGTGGGGGTTTTAGAAAAATGAAATCTGAGAAATCAGGGCACCGATTCAGCAGTTTACTGAGTCCAAGAGTCAAAGGACCGGGAGATACACAAAGTCAAAAACCAGCTGAGGTCGAAACTGAGAGTCAGTGGATGAATCGGTGACACCAGAAGGAGAACGAAAACCAAAGGTCGGGGACAAAAGCAAAAGATTAGAGATGTGGGAAATCAAAAAATCGTAAAAGAAGTAAGGCTTGGTTATCTGCAAACTCGGATCACAAAATGGCCGCCCAGATAACCCTTTAACCTCTCGCCAGCTGACCCCCTCATCAAGTCGTGATGATATATGCCACATCCGTAGCACCCAGGGGCCGCATTATGACAAGACCTGCACGGCATACCAGTGCCGAAAAAATACAGAAAAACGGCGCGGCATCAGCACTTCATTAACTCCAGTAACGAAACTACCGTAAATACTCGCGTACAAGTCGGGTCTTGAAACCCAAAAAATCGATCATAAAATCAGACCCCGACTTGTACGCCTGTTCAAAAATACGACAATTTTTTTTTTTTTTACGTCTTCTCGCCTCCTCTAATCTCACATCAGTTTCCAGACACATCAAATTTTGCTGCAGCACCACAGTTCCCAATTTCTTTCGACACTTCAACGACTTTGAATTTAAAACCAGCTTCATATTTTCTTCTAATCGTAGATAAGTGACGCTCTTACAATGAAGGTGTATGAGGGTATGACATACAAAAAACAGTAAAACAGTGCAAACGTCGCTTCGGAATAGTGCGGGTATCACCATGTGGTCACGTAGGCACAATACGTGGAAATAAAGACGCGTGTGCTCTGTGGTTCCTCTCTTGGGTGGGCGTTAGCACATCGAAATCTCTTGGACCAACAGCGTGAGTTTTCAGCATTTGATTTATATGACCGACATTATAAAATACCGGACATGATACAGTAAAATCAAGTCCTGACTTATCCGCGACAGAACTTAAATGCGAGTAGATCCGGTATATGGTAGTTTTTAGCTGTTTATTATCGTGAATGGGGAGGAGCTCTTTGATTTAATATACGTGTTACCTGTAGCTCAAATCACCAAGGGGGCCAAGCATACCCCCCATAGCAGATGAGGCGCGGGCTGTGAGATTTGGAGGGCACAGGAGGCGTCTCTAATTTGCTTTGGTTATCGGCACTGAGATTCAGAAGTTGGTACCAATACCAAAGTCAAAGTTTAGTACACCCATCTAATGCCAATCATGACAATGGAATCCACAAAATAGTATTGCAGAAGAAAAAAAAAACCAATATAAATAAAATTGTAAACTATTTCTACTTGGATGTTTGTTTGCTAAAGCACGTAAAAGATGGCTGAACCGATTTATATGACATTTTGCATGTGCCTCGCCAACGGTCCAACTTAAAATATGATTGCTATGTCATATCTGGAGGAGGTCCGCCCTCTGGCCACTCCTGTTCGTCTTATGCATGGATGTGGTAACCTCTGATCTCCAAACACCTCACCCCTTGGTTGCTCCTCTATGCTGACGACATATTCCTTGCGACTGAAGATCGTGAAGATCTGGAGCGGCTAACACAGCAGTGGAAGACTCGCTTGGATGCCAATGATATGCGGCTTAACATCAAGAAAAATGAGCACATGGAGTGTGGGCTGCAGACCAATGGCACCAGGCGGTGAAGACCTGAAGAAGGTCACCGACTTCAAGTATCTCAGTCTCAGTCATCAGCAGTGATGGAGACCTTCTCCCTTAAATAACCTTGCGTCAAACTACATCAGTGACCTTCTCCATCACTATGTGCCCACCCGCCCACTAAGGTCCTCTGATTCTGGTAATCTTGTTGTACCCCACACTAATCTACACTCCATGGGTGACAGCAGGGCCTTCAGCTGTATAGCGCCCAGACTCTGGAATGACCTACCGAAATTAATTCGATCAGCTGACTCCATTAAGTCTTTTAAAAAACAACTCCAGACTCCTCTGTTCAGTTTGGCTGTTAGCTCTACTTGACTTTATTACCTTCTCTCAGTTTACTTCTCTGTCAAGATGCTCCTGTAACCTGTGTGTGTGTGCGAGACCATCAGTTATGTTGTCTGTTAGGCTTTTTCTCTGAATTCACTGTCGTAATCATCTTTATTTATCTGGTTTGTACAACGCTGTATACTGTATACCCTGCCGTTCTTTCTTATATTCTGTAAGTGCCTTGAGCATGAGAAAGGCGCTATATAAATAAAATGTATTATTATTATTAAGGATCAGCGCTGCAAGGTTGAAATGGCGACAGGTCACCAGAGTCCTCTGTGACCGCCGCATACCAGACCGACTTACGGTGCTGTGCCCGCAGTTGCCCTCTTTGGCTCAGAGTGCTGGATACCTACTGCAAAGCACGAACGGGCCCTTAGTGTGATGGAAACACAGATGCTGCGGTGGTGCCTTGGTTTGATGAGACGGGACCACGTCATGAACACTCGTGTCCGGAAACGAGTGGGATTTGCACCAATCATTAAAAAGATGTGTGAGGCAAGGCTAAGATGGTATGGTGAGAACTCAGTGACCACAACGGCACTGCACCTGAGCCCCCCAAGGCACACACCCACAAGGGAAACCAAAAAAAAGTTGGATGGACCGGATCAAGGAGGACATGAAGATTGCTGGTGTTGCCCCGGAGGACGCCATGGATCGAGCCAAATGGAGGAGACATTACAGACAAGCGGACCCTGCAATCGCGTGGGACTAAAACTAGGAAGAAGAAGTTGTCATATCTAAAAGAGGGCAACTCAGAAAACCAGCTGACGCAGGGACTACAAATCCCATCAGGCAGCACGAGTGCACCGATGTGAGGATATCGTCGTATTTCAGTCCATTTTTTAGCAGAATGTGATCTAAGACCGCAGGTGCGCACAGCAGCATTTTCTGCTCTGCTCATTTTGCATCGTCTCACAGCTTTTATCTAAGAGTACGCCTCTGTGTCTCATCTTGTTTAGCCGCGCTGAATATCCAAATTATGTCCCCCCCCCCCCCCATTTATTTATACCCAGGCAATGCCAGGTACTTTGGATAATAAATAATAAATTCTTCACAAACGCATTAAACCTGAAATCTGACTTCAGAAGCAGAAACCCCCATAAGATGCAGGATTCAGTCAGGATAAAGCATAAAAAATGTATGAAAAATATCACTCATAACAAGCAGACCCTCACAACTCTCCGGTACAAGTAGTTTGTTTTCTGCTTCTCTTTGTGATTCTTCTTCTTCTTCTTTATTTAGTGGCTGCCTTACAGTGCATGTAAAAAAGATGAGATCAGACCTCATCAACATTTGGGAAGAGATACAAATATCACAAATAGGCCCAAATGGCGGAGCACTTGAGATTTGCAATGATCAGCACATTGATGCCCGTCCCGTTCCACCTTCACTGGTGCCCCCCGTCTCATATTGTTACCATCAGAGGCTTTATTTCATTTTTTTTCCAAGCTTTCCTTGGAGTTTTCTTAAACAAGTACTTAAGAATTTTTGACAAACGTCCATCAAGCCTGTCTGTTCATTTCACAGCTAAGCCGTCCTGAAACAGTCGATTCTCGTTATCCACCGAGGCCAAGTTCCTGAAACGCCCCACAGATATGGAAACCGTAGATACTGAAGCAATCATCCGACTGGAAAACTGGGCTTCGGTTCCAGCAGGGTGCCGACTTGGGGCAGATGCGCTGGCTCTCCCCTGATGATCCTTCTGCAGGTTCATCAACAGACACGTCGTTATGGCTTCTACAAGTGCCTCACTGGTGCTCTGCCACAGGCCGCAACCGACCGTAGCAGGGGGCCGGTGAGAGGACCTCATTAGACCATCTAATTAGTGGCAGTGATGGGCAGGGACATAACCAGTGTGAGATTATGACCCACACTTACTGGGGATTCCTTGTTCATGGAGAACAATCCAGACACACAGAAGGCGTTCAGTCGCCTGTCGCCGGCGGGGGGGGGGAGACACACATCGATGAACTCAATGTAGCGTTTGTGCAGCCCCTGCCATCTAGTGGTATCCCAGACCTCTCGAACGTTTTATTCTGCTGCGCACGTCCATGAATAGGCAGGTGTAGACCATGGGTGTTGTGAAATGGGTTACACCTTTGTAACGGCAGATTATCGATTTGGTGGGAACGGAATTTGCAGACAGCTCACTTCTCAACGGTAGTTAGGGTTTCTACTTCAACTCCATGACTCAGTGGTTTGTTCGAGACTCCCACAAGTCTTTGTGTATGAATGTGCGTCCGGCCTTGCCCTTAATTCCCGCCGATGTCCTTCGAGTTTGCGATTCACCATTTAGTCAAAAGAATTCGACTCGGCCAATGCCTTCGAGTTCCTTGTGGACAATAAAGAAGCCCAAGGAATCGATTTCTCCATCAAACATTACTTGTGCCAAAATGAAATGCAACCCAGCGTGTGAAACCGCAAGGCGTATGCCCTTGCCGTGTTTAACTTTGGCACAGTCCTGTCTTGTCATAATTGAAGACGTATCAACCAAAGCACCGATTGCTTTTCTGCACCGCACGCATTTATTTTTCATGTCCATCGACTGCGTGTCAAACGTATTGCATTTCACTTAGCAGCGGCTCCAAGTGGACTGCATTTTGATTCCAGGCCACACGTTAATCGTGTCAAATGTGAACGCAATCAAATGACCAATCAGCGTCAAAGTGTAGGGCAAGGGGTCTCAACAGCTGGCGTTCCATCGATGAGTGGGCTCGCCCGGCGCTGAAGACGGCATGCGGGGTGTTGACAAGGCAGGCGATTCCCCGTCTCACTGAACAGGTGTAAGCTGGTCATGTAAACGACGATTTCGCTCTCAGTCAGCTCGGTGTAACGGAAGCCACAAGCAGTAGGAGAATTTCCAGCAGCACCAGTAGTGTCCTCCGAACACATTCAACAGCTAACAGCATGCAAATACCCGGGGGGTCCACACACCATCACTCCCTCAAGTATGACTTGCAAAGACCTGCAGAAGGGGAGGACCGCATACCTGCCATTGCTAAACGTCCTAACATATCAGTCGAGATGAAGAGTGGGACGACAATATGATACAAGGCAAGCGTGACGCATCATTCAGATAACTTAATGTTAAGAGTCGGCGTAAAGAAGACTCCTCACCACTTGACAGAACACAGAACTGGTTAGAAGTGGAATGGCTCAACTGTTGGAGGTGATTGGCCATGCGATTACATTTGGCATTGGCGTGACGTCTCCCCTGCGCCGCCTCGAAAGATTTCGCCCCCTCTGGTTGTCCGCTACAAAGAACGTGACGACTCTGAAAACTGGCATTCATACTACAGACTGTGATGGGCAGAACTCAACCGTCCACCTTTAAACAAGCGTTACGGATAAGTGAACCTTTTACTGTTCATCGCAAATTACTATTGTCGTTATTAAACGGGGATATCGGTGGAGACACCAACCCTTCACCCTTGCCCTGCCTCGTTCCTCCTCACATTTTTTTTTTTTTCTTTACTGTTTTTCTGGTTCACGACTCCCTGGTGTGCATTTTCCTAACTAACCATCTTGGCTGAGTGTTTTGGGGTTAAACATCACAATTTCAAACATGGCCTGCATTCCCGACTACGTTTCATCTCCCAGTCTTTCTCGATCTGGGATGTTAAACTCCGGTCCCGGAGGGCCGCAGCGCCTGCAGGTTTTCGTTCTAACCCTCTTCTTAATTAGTGACCCGTTCTTGCTGCTAATTATCTTCCTTTAGCTTTAGTTTTAATTAACGTGACTCAGGCCCCTTAGTTGTCTCTTTTTCCATAATTAGCAGCCAAACAATAACGAGACACAAAACGAGCCACCACATGACATAAAGACGGGTGAGGGTCTCGGTCACGTTGGTCTGCTCAGGTCACCAAAACAGCAGTCGGCTGTGGCAGAACGAGAGCAGCAACACGTCGTGATATTCAATAACGGCTTTAATTAACAGCAGGAATCGGCTTCTCATTAAGAGAGTGGTTGGAGTTTGAAGCCCCAGTTTAGCTGGTCATCCCGACCAATAGATGGAGCCCTCCTTGCAATGTGGAGATGCCCCGAATTCCAGCAGGGCATCATGGACTATGGAGTTTTAATGTGCAGCCCTGCTAGATAACGTCGGGGTCGCCAGGGGTCGCTGCAGGGAGACACAGAGACGTTTATTTTCCATACAGCCCGGAAGTAAATCCCAGTCACCTGGTTGGAAGAAATAAAGTGCTTCCGGGCTGATGAAGAAAAGGAGGAGTTTTTACCTGACCCGGAAGTGATAGAAAGTCACATGGACTGAGGGACAGAAATACTTCCGGGTCACGGACTATAAAGGCAGGGTGGCTAAGCGTCTGGGAGAGTGGAGGATTATTTGATTATTGGTTATTTGTATAAGTATTGTGGAGAGGAGGGAGCTTTGTGCACCGTATTATATTATAAGAAACCATTATTTGGACTTTTATCTGGTGTCTGACGGCTGGTCTGAGGGTTCAAGGGGTCGACAGTTGCCTCTATCAGTCACACTGGTCATCCGTCGGCTCGTTTCACGTCTCATTTCTGTTGGGCTGCCATTTAACAAAGAAACGAATCAATTCAGAGGACTGAATCCTTCAAAACAGAAGAGAAAAGGAGTGAATTAGCAGTGAAGAGGGTTAGAATGAAAACCTGCAGCCACTGCGGCCCACCAGGCCAGGAGTTTGACCCCCGTCTTCTCCATCGTCCCCCCTTCCTAACTTCTGCAGTGTCCCAGTCCCTTGAACGTGTTCTTTGCCCTAAAGGCCTCCTCCCTTTTCTTCCTCCACACGTAACCCCAAGCCCGATGGCCAAACAGCTCCATTTTAGGCCTGGTGAACGTCAGGCTGGCTTTTTGCTTTTTTAACGTCGCTCTTCTTTGTGCTGACGGCCACTCCGACCACAGTGATGAGGGGCACTCTTAATGGTGGACGGAGATGTTTTGGTGCCTGCAGTTCCTTGGGGTTCAGTCGAACTTTTCACATCAATGTTTGTCCCTCCCTGTCAGCTCATTTGTGCCTTCGTTCTGAACGACGCAGGGTCCCTCGAGATTTGTGTTTGCAGCTTTGGGGTACCTGCAGTTTTTTTTTTTTGGAAAGTTTTCCAAAGAAGGAACCCAAGTTGTGGAGCTCCACAGCTTTTTTTGAAACGAAGTCTCGTCTGAATTGCTTGGATTTTCTCAAAGACAACAAGGCATTGGGCTCTAAAAGAAGACCCTTAAAACACAGACACGGGGGGGGCACTCCAAATGGACTCAATTAAGACAATCACAGAGGCTTCTAAACGTCAGGACGTCAAATTTCTGGAATCTTCCAGGCTGTTAAAAAACGGAGGCTGGGAACTTGTGAGCCTCTGCAAGTCTGACCACTTAAAGAAAGGCCCGGAGGAAATCTGTCACTTGGCTATTATGGTGACATTATGGAAACAACAGTCGGGACCCTCGTGGACTTGAGGCGCAAACCGCGTGGAGTTGTGAAACATTGGAGTTTGGACGGAAACTGCAAATGCAAAAAAAAAAAAAAAGTAGAAATGAGAACGCGTGAGGTGAAGGTGGGCGAGGGCAAAGGGAGCTGTGTGCCATCAAACCGCACCTGCTGACTCCGCCAGCCAGCCAGCCCCCCCTCCACCCGCTGCGGTGGGTTCTCAAATGAAGACACACACACCTGTCTCTGTCCCAGCTCTCCAAGCTGCAGGGGGGCACTTCACAGAGGGTGCCAAGTGTGCAGGTTGGCGCTGCATCTTATTAGCGATGAGCGACAGAATGGCTTCACGCATGGCACACGACCCCCCAACCGTGTATTCAAGTGCCACACTTTAGGTTGGCTGCACTCTTTTCCAACTGTGAATGCATTTTAATTCTGTAATTGATTGGACTTGAATCAGAAACGCAGGATTCGCCTGCCATCATACGGACCCTTTATTTGGGCTTTTTACGTTTGGGGGCTTCACTCCTGACCTGACTTTTTGACTTTTCTTTTCTTTTAAAAGGGTTTGGTTTTCAGTAAACGGATGACGTGGACAAAACACGGCGTGGCCATCGCAAGCTCAGGGCTTGGTGGGCCCACCACGGGCGGCCACAGTTCCCCCCTGACTGTACCACGTTGTGCCCAAGGGGAGACAAAACAAGTTCTGTTCCAACAAATGTTCTTTACAGGCCCTGAAAGAGAAAATTACAGCAAAACAATAAGAGGATTAAAAACGACATGACAGCTAATCCCTGTGGACCAAGCGATTACCAACACAATCCTGTTTCTGTCAAATCTCTCAGGCAGTTTATTTTCATACTTTAAAGATCGGCCTACTTTGTGTCTTTATTCTGACGGTTGTTGGTTTCTTTTTGGATGATTTCAGACACGGTCATAAAAAAAAAAAAAAAACATAAAACTTAAAAACACCAGCATCCCAGTAAAAAGGCCAAACAACAAAAGAGGCCCCTGGTGTTTCAGGCCGAGTCCCAAACGCACTTCCAATGACGCCCACTAGAGGGGGATATCACCGCCAAACCCACGCTAGAAGCACAGAAACTTCAGAAACTGAAAAGGTTTACTTTACAAAACGTCCAGTAAGGCCCACCAGACACAAAGGGGGCTGCCAGCAAGGAGAACAAATGGCAAAGTCAGAAACACGGAGCCCCCAGAACTAAACAAAGACCCAAAGACACCAAACCCCCCCCCCAGGCAAATTCGAAACAAATTTTATTTGACTCAACAAGGAAGCACTTTTCAAACTCGAGAGCAAACCCGACGTCTCCTTACATCTGCTGCCCTGGACGGGACAAAGTCCACAGTTTGATGGGCCTTCTAAATGTCAGCTGACTTGACAGAAAGGGGACATCTGTGTTTACGTTTTATTTCTTTTTTAAATGACGATTTCTCACGGATCGGCTCCATTCATCTCCGTTGAAAAGAACCTTGCAGGTAAGTTTGGATTACGAGGATTTGATCGGGGAGCAGGCCTCAGAGAAGGTTACGAAAAATGAAATAATAATAATAATAATAATAATCTGCTGTGAGACTCACGAAAAAGGCATACATGACGGTGACATCTTAATGAGTCATAATGTGCTGACAGCTTTTCATGACCAAAAAACGGGCGCTTCGCTTGTAAATAATACAGAAACAGAAAAACAAATCCAGCATTTCGATTACTGAAGCCCATCTGTAAATAAAGCTGAGACCCCCATCCACGCGAGTGATTTTTGTTTTCACACAGACACACACACACACGTTCTCTTAGGGTCCCCCCCATAGTTTTATCTTACTAGGTTCCAGTCGTTGCTTTACGTTTCGCCTGTTTGGGTGCACCCGGACCCCCGAAGGAGGTGAAGACAAATCACATGGACCACCAGGCACATCCCGATACAAACTGTAATCCACGGTGGTCTTAGCCGTAATCTAATAGTGTGTGACGCGTAGAAACAAATACACACAGATGATGGCGATCCCCTCGCCGTCTTTTCAGCTCCTTTTTTTTTTTTTAAAAAGACCACTTACTTATTCTTCCTCCCAGCAACCCCTGAATCTGCCCAGTGGTGCAATACTAGCGGGGGGCTGCTGGGAGTTGTAGGCACTTTAATACAAGTTAAAAATCAGAAATTTGTTAAACCGATGGCAAAAAACCTAAGAATTTAGGAAGCAGTTGATTTGCTGCATGATGGGACCACCAAAACTTTCAGTTTCAGTCTCAAGATACACAGAAGCTAAAGCAGCTCTGGGGGCCCAGATAATCCCCCCTTAACCGGGCCTAAGTCTTTCTCACATGTTCCTCCACTAACAGATGGTTTTGGCCCACCGCCTGCTACCATCCTTGCTATCTGTGGCACCACCAGCCCCTCTTCTGGGCGCCACACAAGCTACTGTGACACACGGCGGCGCAGACCTCGTTGCACAGGCCGTGGGCTCCAATCAACTGCCCCGTCTTTATATCGCGTAATTAATGAATTAGTGCAGACACCTCTGAGCTGGGCAGCACGGTGGCACAGTGGGTAGCGCTGCTGCCTCGTAGTAAGGAGACCCGTCTGGGTTCACTTCCCGGGTCCTCCCTGTGTGGAGTTTGCATGTTCTCCCCGTGTCTGCGTGGGTTTCCTCCCACAGTCCAAAGATATGCAGGTCAGGTGCATTGGCGATCCTAAATTGTCCCTGGTGTGTGTGTGTCCTGCGGTGGGTTGGCGCCCTGCCCTGCCCTGGCTGGGATTGGCTCCAGCAGACCCCTGTGACCCTGTGTTAGGATATAGCGGGTTGGACAATGACTGACTGACAGACTGACTGACTGACCTCTGAGCTGCCGGCTGATGACCTGCGGACCACGCGCCCATCAGGGGGTTTGATTGTAACGTAACACGGAGGACATGTCCGCTCACCTCCTCTGTTTGTGACATTCACTTCCAGCTAAGAGACGTTTAACCCTTTTAATTTTTACACTTCACTTACCTCACGTGGCAGGAGTCTTGAGCTCGCGTGCGACTGATTTACGGGCACAAACCCTCAAGAGCTTAAACTTACTCATACTGGGGATCTGAGTGGCTGTCAAACTACTAAAAGAGAAATTTGCACCAAATGTACGAGCTGAAGAGGCCTTCATCCAGGTAACTTCGAAACACAAAAAACGAATCGACAACTGGAGCCGCACAGAACGGTTTTCTGGTTTGCAAATTCGCCGATGCAGAAGATTGTGTGTACGGCGCCCTCTATTCAAATGTCGCAGCAAAACTTCCTCGAGGAATACGTCAGGCAGATTTCAACAAAACCAGTCGACTGGGAGGCCAGTTGTGTCGTGCGGTCGGTCAGACAGACAGACAGACATGGCGGCTGCAGCTGCCGTTTATCGCATTACATACAAACGCACCTCAAAAAGAAGCAAAGACCCCCAAACATGCAGACTGGAGTTGGGATCTCCAAGTCTGTCCACTGCTTTGCCCGACAGGACCCCCCAGTAAAGAACCCCGCGCCGCACGCTCACCTTGTTTCCAATGGCTTTCTTTGGAGGAAAGTGGAAGGCAGCCACTTGGGGGAAACGGGAGCGCAGCTTGTGGTGCAGGCTGTGAAAATCGGCGTAGCGCCTGTAGACGTTCCACTCGTTGTCGAGGATCCTGATGTAGACCTGGAGGAAGAGGAGGGAAACGGTTATCAGACACTTGAGGTGGGCACCGTGAGGAGTGCGAAAGACAGGCAGGAAATGAGTGAACCCTGGAGGGGTTTGGAATGGAAAATGAGGCCAAAGTCATGAAGTCACCTCTCTGTAAACACGTAAAACTCTAAATAAACACAATGGAGCACCTCGAGGACCAGAGACATAACAGGAGCTCATATCACGCTAATAAGGGGGGGTGAGGACTTGAACAACGGTCTGCAACCAAACATCAGCGACACCACAGAACTGCTGCTCATAGACCTTCAGGTCACCCAAGAGTCTCAGTGTCTGACAACTCAGGGAGAGAATGTGGTGGGCTCCTACTCAATGACCAGTTGGAGTGGTCTTCTGGTAACAGAGAGGAGCTACACAAGACGGGGCAGAGCAGATCCTAAAGACGGTGTCCCTTAAATTTGGGGAGTGAGTGCCATCCTGTAACTCTGTGACGGCCAGTGTGCTGTGCTGGGCTGGTGACGTCACATCAAGAGAGGACCACCGCATTAACAAGCTCACTTATGGGACACACTCTGGACCCCCTTGGAGGTGGCAGAGAAGAGGATGAGGACAAACCGGAGTGCCATTATGAACATCACCCCCCTCTGTGACACCCCAAATTGTGACAGTCAGGCGACTGGGGCTCCTCAATACCAACGGCGGGCCGGCTTTACTGGGCCACACTAGGGCTGGGACTGCTCTTCTTATCTTTAGTCAGGTCACAAGTATTAAGTCATTCTGGAGTTCATTTGCCATAATATATAAGATAACATTAAAAGGGTGACCAGCGGGGGGCGCTGCAGCACCCCAAACCCAAACGCACAGACTCAAGTCCCAGGTGCAAACACAGATATTTATTATACAAAATACTGTAAATAGGTTTCCACAAAGGCACACAATGCAGTTCTTCTCTCTTTCCCCCAACTCCCAGGTGAGATTTGTCTTCTTCCACCTGGATGAGGTCGGGAGGCTCCTATTATCTCGGACCCCGAGGTACTGCTTGTGCTGGGGTACCAGGAGTCAAACAGAGTCCCCTAAAGTAGGAATAATTACTCCAGGCAGCTCCCCCATGGAACCTAACAGGGCAGTCCCTCAGGACTACAAGTCCCAGCATTCTCTGCGGGTATCTATGATTGGGAACCCTGACCCAGAGATGCTGCCATCTAGAGTACTGGGCGGCTGGTAGTCCTCATAGATTTTCTCCCCATGTCCTTCCATCATGCCAGCTTCCCAGCTGGGTACTGTTTTTCATTTTAATCATGCCGGGACGCCAGTGTACCCACTTCTGTCCTGACATCATTTGCCCTCCTCCTGGCTAAGGCAGCGAATATCCTGCCACTCTCTCTGCCCATGTGCCACCTGGGCCTTCCAGGAACGTAAGGGAGGGGAGTCCACCCTGGCACAAAAGCTACATTACCCCAGGGACAAATCAACTGCTATACATAGAATCTGTTATATAGTGTCTTACAAATGTGTCGGTCTACTAGCTGTGCTACTCGTCTAAGACAGGATGAAGTCTAAGTCATAAACACTGACCTCAGTGTTGGCATAGAGGTTAAGGTTAAGACTTTGGACTTCAAAACCTGCAGTTGTGGGTTCAAATCCCATTACTGATACGGTGTGACCCTGAGCCAGTCACCTGACCTGCCGGTGCTGCAATTGGAAAACCAAAAGAAATGCAAACAACCGAATCATAAATGTCATAAGTCACCCTGAATAAAAGTGTCAGCCAAATAAGTAAATGTGTTAATGTCTGCGGTGCACCATGCGATGCATACGTCTCTGTTATATGCCAGTTGGTATGGGATTTGTGAAAGCAATGTTAATATTTGAGATGCACCATCTGTTGGAATGGCAAAGGCATAGCAACCCGATGGACACGTATCTGTTATATAGTGCCTTACACATCGCTCTGTCTATCGATCATGGAGGCTCCAGGCTGGCGGAGCAGCACCAGCAGTGATGACCGGTGAGGCGTTGGCACTCGAGTGTGTGACTAATAAAAGGTCTTCACACCTTGGAAGTCTTCCTATTTTACTGGTATATAACGTTAAGTCACAGTGGATAGAATTTGGGTTTTTTTGAGACTGATAAGCAGAAAAAGACTGAAAACAGATCACTGCAAAGTGGTCGACATTAATTATAAATATAAACCACAAAGTAGCTGACCCTGTAAGCGTCACCGCCATTACTGTGAGTCAGCCTTTAGTAGATGTCTGTGTGCTCAGCTCTGCTCCTCGCTCGCTCGGCTCTGCCGTGTCTCCTCATTCTTGTTTGTAAAGCTGCTCAGCTCTGCCAGGCGTCATGGAGATCC
Organism: Erpetoichthys calabaricus; assembly: GCF_900747795.2. Taxonomy (NCBI): domain Eukaryota; kingdom Metazoa; phylum Chordata; class Cladistia; order Polypteriformes; family Polypteridae; genus Erpetoichthys; species Erpetoichthys calabaricus. Next base: position 139,714,964 of record NC_041404.2, on the reverse strand, counting down.
TGAGCGGACGTCCTCTTTGTCAAGTTCCGTCACAACTTCTCCATCACACTGGGGCCGAGACTCTGACTCGGCCACTGCAGGACATTTCTGGGTAGCTTTGGCTTTCTGCTCAGGCTCATCGTCTTGGTGGACCACAAATCTCCTCTGCCAAGGCACATCAGATTTCCCTCCAACATTTTCCCCGTTATTTTGCCCTCACAAGCTTTCTAGGACCCCCTCCAGAGTCTGATGCTGCCCCCGTAACACTTCATGGTGAGATGGTGTGTGTGGTGTTCAAATATGGAGTTTAGTCCGAGCACCAAGAGGCTCAGATTTGGTCTTATCAGACCACAGGATCTTCTCCCAACAGATTTCCGAGCCCCTCGTGTCCCTTCTGTCCTGCGTGTTTTTCTTCTTTGCCACTCGCCCATAAAGCACAATTGTTGTCTCCACAGTCTCGTCAATATTTTCCACTGTAGCTTGTAACTCCCTTTTCACAGTTGTTGGGGGTTTCCATCACTCGTCATTTCTTCATGACATGTTTCGCCGGATATTCGTCCCCTCAGAGATACTGTTGCCCCCCCTCTCGTCCTCATTGGCCACCACACTGGTTGGACCTTCTAGATAAAATCAACCGAAGCTCCAGGACAGGTGACCTCCACTGGATTATCTATGAGACTTCAGTGATTAACGACTTTGTCACCATGTCTGACCCCCGCCCCCAGTCACAGACGTCACAAGCTCGGTGTTCTGCCCCCTTCACTCTCCTCTGATGCAAGTGGGGGGTCCCAGCACACTCCAGAATTGCCCCCCACAACTGGAGTCATCTCACTTCCAGTCTGTTTTTAAAATTAGTCCCAATTCATCCACCTCCCTAATTTTGGTTTATTATGAGGGGAAAAAAAATTCAAAAATAAATCATTTTAATAAGCAACAGAACAAATTAAGAAAAAAAAAAAAAATCCAAGATGGGTAATTAGCAGCAGAGCAGGTTAGTCATGCTGCCATAACGGGGGCTCGGCGGGGGGCCTGTGTGGTGAGCGCTGTGCTCCCTCGGTGTCCACGCAGTTACGGAGACCACCCGCAGGCTGCATGTGTCTGCTTGAGTGGCTCAGCGTCTTCTGCTTTCTTCTGTCCGGGTGGGCACTGCCAGACTCTTGTAACCTCGCCGCGTGCCCCCCCGGGCACATACCCCTAGTGTTTGTCACAAGACCTGCCCAATTCGAGCTCGGTGGCCTGTTGCGCCTCACTGATTCTTCCCTCACAGCTTTAGTTGGGTTTACTGATTTCATGGCTCAGAACGAGAGAAGGAATGACAAAGACAAGCTGGTGGTGTTGGGGGGCTTCACTAGGGGCACGGGGCTCTCTGTGGATGACCTGCCGCCTCCTCCTTTGGAGGAAGCAACCTGTAGATGTGGACACCAACTTTCGACAAGGAACCACCGGGCAGGTCACGTCAGGCGTCACATGACCTTAAATGGCACGAAGACCCTTTCTGTCACCGGTGATGAACTCGTTCAAGGAAGGACCTGCTGGCAGGCTGACCCGGGCTTCACCAGGTCCTCTGATTTCCCCTTACTGGGTGGTCTTTGTTTATTGTATTTGTGTTTTTATTACTACAGTCCTCTTTATTTATGTACTTATCATCGAGGACCCCCTCAGTTCCTGTCTGCAAATTTAATAAAGACCATAAACTGAAATCTCGCCTCCCTAGAAGCGCTCAGACCCTTTGCTGTGGCCCTCCACGTTGTGCTCGGGTGCCTCCTGTTTGCTTTAATTCCCCTTGAGGTGTGTGACAAACTGAATTGAAAGAAAGGCCCACATGTCCCCTGTGGATGGAAGGTCCCACGATTCACACTGCATAGTCGGAGAGAAACCAAAGTGTGAAGTCCAAGGAACTCTCTGTAGACCTCCAAACAGATCAGGATGAAGGGGGACCACACCATTCCCAGGAGCACGCTGGCCTCGAGAAGTGTGACGTGGAAAGAGTTTGGAGCCCCCAGGACTCTCCATAGAGTTGGTCGTTCAGCAAAATCCAGTCAACGGGGCAAAAAGGGCCTTGGGATATACGGGAGTGGGGGGTCATCCTAACCTAACTGAGCCACAGACTGGAATGGAAGAACCTTCCAGAAAGACCACCACCTCAGAGGCTGGTGTAACGGGGGAGACGGCAGTCATTCTCGAGTAAAAGGACACGAAGAACGCGAGGAGACAAATTCAAATTGAACTGGTCAGCACCTGCCTAATGCCATCCCTGTGGTGAGGCATGGTAGTGGTCTGGTGGAGGGTCAAGGAGACTGGTCAGACAGAAAGCTGCCAACTGCAGAGAGTGCACGCCACCTCAGACTGGGGTGACAACGACCCAAAGGCCACCCTGGAGTGTCTTTAACCAAAGCTCCTAGAACATGCGTGGAGCGACCAGAAGGTGGCAGTTGGCATAGAGTCGTCCCATCCAATCTAACGGGGCTTCAAAGGACCTGCCAGGGAGAACAGGATCAGCTACCAAAAATGCCAGTGTGCAAAACTTAGAGAGACTTACCAAGAAGACTCGACGCTGGCACACAACACAGCTGCTTGTAGGTTGGCATGCAGACTGGAGTGCCCTGTGTTGGCGTCTGAAGTGCGGACCACCTCTTACACGGGTTGGTGACTCATTTTTTTCTTTCTCCGTTGAGCTTTTTCTCAGCTGTTTGATTTGAGAAAGTGAGGGACGCGAGGACCTCGAGTTTGTAGAAGGCCGGGACAAGTGACCCTTTAATCTGTCCTGCTAGTAGTGTCTCGTCTTTTCCTCTCGGTGGTCCCTCACTTTATTGTGTCCTTTAGTTTTTTAGAAGCAGAGCACACAAAAAAAAAAAAGAATCGGATGGGATTATTTCCCATTGGGATTAATAAAGTATCTATCTATCTATCTATCTATCTATCTATCTATCTATCTATCTTGACCCAGGGCTGACTGCCACTGCCAAAGAATTTGATTCTCCTTTTAAGTTGAATTTATTGGGAGGGAAAATGGGGGTCTTGAGGGACTTGGTTTTGCCTTAGGGGGCCTTGGAAAAAAATATTTTTTGAGCAGCACAGCAGCAGAGGGTAAGGGACATTTGGCTCTCTCAGTTGACAATGTGACATGTGACAAAGTGTTATGGCAAGGTGACCAGCCCCCTGCCTCAGACGGCTTCATTAGTTAAAGGCGGCCCTGCAGTGCCCCGCGCCACGTGAATGATGACCCACCGTCTAGTCAGGGTGTTAATCTGGAGATGCGAGGTGCCTACTTGTTTTCATTTCCAATCCCCACGGCTCTGGATTAGAACAACGATTCACCGCAAACACCACCGAGTGAGAAGAAACGGCACCTCTGCTGAGCGTCAGGACCGCTGCACGGAGCTGATAAAGAGATCAAGCACCTCGCCAGTCACAAGGCTGCGCGTTTAGAGGCACACATCGGCCATTGCCTGGCATTTCAGTTAATCACCTGCATCATTCCATGCCAGGCTCTCTTACTGTGTGCCGTGGCTCCTGCCCACCGCCTCTCTCATTCTCCAGCCTGGGTTGTGTGGTCTGTGATGCCACCCCAATAAAACACCCGACTTACATCGATCTGACATGAATCTCTTCTCGTCTACACCTGCTCTGTGAATGGTGACCTGACATGGGGGCTCCTTGGTATGGCAGATAATTCTCAAAGCCCCCCCGTCTCGTCCCCCTTATCAATATCCCCCCCATAAGTGAACCAGCTGAGAATTTCTACAGTGACGTGACTACTATCTATCTAGTCTGAGGTGTGCAGAGTGAAGGTGACAGGCCTGTCCCTTGTGGTGCTCCAGTGTGGCTCTCACACAGCCCTCGAGTCTCACAAACGGTGGTCCGTCATCCAGGACTGCCTGCATATCTCTGAGCTGACCCCTTAAGAGGGATGGCTTTGAAGTCACTGGAAAAATCAAAGATCAGAATGGTCACAGAGCGGCCAGCTTTACAGACGGACCATCACAGCGTCCACTCCAGTCCTCTGTCTGACAGGCAAACTGCAGTGGGACTGGGAATTTTAATACAAAAATAAATAAAACGACGACACACCAATTTGGGGGTAATGATTCTAATTACAAGCTAATTACTGAACATATGTTAGCTTATTGAGCTGGAAGGCTCGAGGATTGATGGCCACGTCTCTGGAGGGAGACACTGCGGAGCTTCAGCCATGGAGTCCACGTGAGTTCAGCTCAGGGCAGCGGGAAGGCAGGCAAACTTCAGAGGAGGCATGTGGGGGGCACGACTCCACTGCCTGTTGTGAAGGGTCTGCTCGCGAGTCACGTATCTGGGGGACGAGCCCCCCGTGCGAACGAGAGGGCAGCACATTCATTTCTGTAACTTGGATGGCATGACGTCTACTGAAAGAAGCCAGCAGGCCACGTTCTGCAAGGGCGGCTACTGAGGCCACTAAACCGGTGGAGTCTGCGTGAAGTCCTCTACCGGCTACTCTTGAATGTTCAGACAGGCGATGAGAGACAGAACATTAATAAAGATTATTAAAAAAACAAGGCGGCCTGCCCGTCTCACAAAATCCTTCCACTCAACTCCCGGCTCTTTTAAATCCTACAGGCAGTCATTTGGCTGCCCCTCGCTGCTTGCCGCTCACCCTGAACAAATCGCTGGCCATTACACAGGATGACAGAAATGTCAACCCACCAGCAACCTCCAGTGGCCCTCTGGGGACTCGGAGCCTCCGAGTGTTGAGCGCTCGTAAGCGCCGAGGTTAACTGTCATGCATGCCAGCCCGGAAAACTGAGCAGCAAAGCTTTCTGAATCGACGTCAGGGAAAAAAATCAAAAGGACGGCTTCACGGCGGGGAAAAAAAGAGAAGGACGACGAGTAACACGACGACGTTTCATTTCATCTCAGCAGTTGATACATGCAGTGGGTTCAGAAAGCATTCAGACCCCTGACTGACTGCACTCTTTGTGTTGCTCGTTTCATTTCTTGCCCATCAATCTTCACTCAACAACCCATAATGACACAGGGAAGACATCTTGGTAGAAAAGTTTGTTTTAACATTCAAAAAACCGAATTCTCCCCCATCATGTAAGTTTTCAGACCCGTAACTCACTACTTGGTAATTTATCCGAGTTTCTGTATACGTCTCTACAAGCTTGGCACCCCTGCATTTGAGGAATTTGTCCCATTCATCCTGGCACAGCCTCTGAAGCCCCATCAGACTGGATGGGAAGTGTCTCTGATCGGCCATCTTCAGGTCTCTCCACACGCGTTCCATGGGGTTTTTAAGTCTGGCCACTCAGAGACGTGACCCAGTGCCACCCCAGTGTTGTCTTGGCTGTATGATTCAGGTGACTGAACTGTCGCCGTAGTCTGAGGTGGCATGAACTCTGAGGCAGGTTTACTTCAAGGACTAATCACCCTCCGCTCGGACCTGACCAGTCTCCCTGCCCCTGCACCGCCATACCACACTTCACCATAGGGATGGCATTAGGTAGGTGATAAGCAGTGGTGGTCTGCCTTGGAGTTCTGCACAGAGAGTTCAATTTCTGTCTCATCAGGCATCCTCTGTGAGTCCTTTAAAGGCCTTTTACTCAAGAGTGTAACGTTTGAAATGTGGCACTTCTTCTTGGCTCACCCTGTATACATAAAAAAGATTTTGGCAGGAATATAAAGAACAAGCTTGTGAAGATTACAGATGATAGCAAACTGGGTGGATTGACAGATAATCGAGAATTCGTTGAATCATCACAGAGGGACCTGGATAGCAGACAGGCTTGGGCAGATGAAACATAATGTCAGTAAATGTGAAGTGTTACATGTGGAAAGTAAAAATGTGAGGTCTGAATACACAATGGATGGTCTGAAAATCGAGAGTCCACTTTATGAGAAGGACTCCACACTACCAGCTGACAGACAGAGTTCAGAAGCCATGAAGAAGGCTAACAGAATGTCAGGTTATATAGCGCCTTGATGTGTGGAGTACAAGTCACAGGAGGTTCTGCTCAAGTGTTTAGAACACACTGGTGAGGCCTCATCTGGAGTCCTGTGTGCAGTTTTGGTCTCCATATTATTAAAAAAGACATAGTGACACTGGAGAAAGTCCAGAGAAGAGCGACCAGGCTGATTACAGGGCTACATAGGGTGAGGAAAAATTTAAGGATTTCAGAGTCATTGTGGACTCATTACGATCTACATCCAGACAGTGTTCAGAAGCGATCAAGAAAGCTCACAGAATGTCAGGTTATATAGGTCCTTGATGTGTGGAGTACAAGTCACAGGAGGTTCTGCTCAAGCTTTATAACACACTGGTGAGGCCTCATCTGGAGTCCTGGGTGCAGTTTGGGTCTCCAGGCTACAAAAAGGACATAGCAGCACTAGAGAAGGTCCAGAGAAGAGCGACTAGGCTGATACCAGGGATACAGGGGATGAGTTAGGAGGAAAGATTAAAAGAGCTGAGCCCATCACCTGCATTAGGTTTAGGTCACGTTAGGGCTGAATACACAATGGGAGGTCTGAAATCGAAAGTACACCCTATGAGAAGGACTTAGGAGTCATAGTGGTCTCGACACTTATCAACTGACAGACAGTGTTCAGAAGCTAATAGAATGTCAGGTTATATAGCGCCTTGATGTGTAGAGTACAAGTCCCAGGAGGTTCTGCTGAAGCTTTATAACACACTGGTGAGGCCTCATCTGGAGTCCTGGGTGCAGTTTTGGTCTCCAGGCTACAAAAAGGATATAACAGCACTAGAGAAGGTCCAGAGAAGAGCAACTACAGGGGATGAGTTAGGAGGAAAGATTAACAGAGCTGAGCCCATCACTTGCATTAAGTTTAGGTCTTGTTATTTCTGAATACACAATGGGAGGTCTGAAAATCGAAAGTACGCCTTATGAGAAGGACTTGGGAGTCATAGTGGCCTTGACACGATCAACTGACAGAGTGTGTTCAGAAGCTAACAGACTGTCAGGTTATATAGCGCCTTGATGTGTGGAGTACAAGTCCAAAGAGGTGACGCTGAGGCTTTATAACACACTGGTGAGGCCTCATCTGGACTCCTGTGTGCAGTTTGGGTCTCCAGGCTACAAAAAGGACATAGCAGCACTAGAGAAGGTCCAGAGAAGAGCGACTACAGGAGATGAGTTATGAGGAAAGATTAACAGAGCTGAGAGAAGACCTGACTGAAGTGTTTAACATCATAAAGGGAATTCGTCCAGTGGATCGAGACGGTGACTTTAAAATGAGTTCATCAAGAACACTGGGACACAGCTGGAAACTTGTGAAGGGGAAATTTCATACAAACTTTAAGAAGTTTTTCTTCACACAGACCCATGGAATACATGACCAAGCAGTGTGGAGGACAGGAGGACTTTAGGGACCTTCATAACTAAGTATGTGAATTTCCCCTTGGGATTAATAAAGTATCTATAATAAAGTATCTATCTATCTATCTAGACTTGATGTTATTTTGGAAGAATGAAGTGGACGGGACTGGCGAGCTTTGGTGGGCTGAATGGCCTCTTCTCGTCTAAATCCTTCTAATATTGTAACCTGACGGGGTCCACACGAAACCCGCACCTTCGTAGATGACTTGTTTTCCCAGCACGACAGCGAGCCCAAGCAGAAAGCCAAAACTGTGCCGGAATGGCTTCACAACAACAACAGCGGCAATGTGAATGTCCTGCAGTGGCCGGGTCAGAGTTCAGATCTCAGTCTGACGGAGAATTCGTGGCTGGACTTTTTGAGGGCTGGCAGGCTGTTCACTCGGGACCCTCCATGACCCCTGGCAGAGCTGACACTCTCAAGACTCAAGGCCGTCATGGCTGCCATCGACTTGAAGGAGGTGATGAATGATTTTGTGTTTTATATTTGTATTTGTTTCACTTGGAAAAAGGTGAAGGCGGCAGGAGCAGTAACTGGGCATTAAAAAGTTGGTACGACACAGGGGAAATTGCATCGCCAATTGAGGTGACGATGTAGAAAAGTGATGTCATTTGTTTTTGAAACTCTTAATAAATAGGAGTTAAAAAAAAATAAAGTGTGGAAACCTTCTGATTGTCCCTCGTAATTTTAGATGACTGTGCAGAGATCTGGTCCCACTCTGACTACTCAAAGCGCTCAACAATTGCAGGTTAAGGGCCTCGCTCAAAGGCCCAACAGAGCAGAGTCCCTATTGGCATTTACGGGATTCGAACCGCCAACCTTTCCAATTACCAGTGCAGATCCCGAGCCTCAGAGCCACCACTCCGACAGCGGCCATTTTGATTGGTTACTGGCGGCATCACTTTGAGCTCCCCTGCTGCCAGGGCGGTAGGTCCACATTGTTGGCTGCACGTCCTCCTCCAAAGGTCAGGAACCACCAATCACAAGGCGTCAGGGTAAAAGGTCACCTTTAAGGTCATTTCTCATCCGAGTTGACGGATTCAAATCAAAGCCTTCGCTTTTGTTAAATCCCTCCGTCCATCTTGCTGGTTTAGAACTTTTGCTCTCATTTGATTTTTGTTGTTTTTGAACCTCCTGGTATTCGACGCTTTTCTGTTTTTTTGATCACATCTCGTTATTTTATAATCAAACAGGCTCTCATATCCAGCGCAACAGTTGGATAAAGACAACGACTTCTTAGTGCTGGCTTGATTCTTCATCACAGTAGGCCTAGTGTCCGGTATCGTTTTCAGCTTTTGAGGTCTTTTTGCCTGTTGATTTCGGTTGCCTTCCTGCTGGTCATTCTGGCTCTGACCCAGCTTTCGTTTTTTGCCTCACGTTGTCATCTCCCGGTCACTTCAGGCACTCACGACGCCCTTGGGCACACCTGTGTCATAACAGTTTGTCTTGAGTGCATGTCTGCTGGTTGTCCACTGGGTGGTCTTACCCATTTTCACATCTGATGGCACCAGGGCTCCTCTACCCCTGGCACCGCGCCTCGTCTTGACGACGACATTAGGGACACGAGAGGGCCGCGCCCACCCCATCAGTATGGTAAACGGAGGCTATCAGGGTCAAAGGGCAGCTTGTGGGGACAACATAACAGCAGTCTGAAGATATCAGAGCACTGCTAAGTCTGCTGGACAGGTTTCACCTTCGGCCTCCTTTAACGGAGCCTGGCAGCTCAGTGTTTTGAAGAATGAAATGCAAAAAGAATAATAATAGCTAATCAATGCCTGGAATCAATTGTAATTGAGTCTAATCAACTAGATTCAGACTGCGAATAAATGCGTCCTGATTAAGCCGCTTAAGGGATCTAATGGTTATGAATGAAGCAGGTAATTTAATTCAGGGAGATGTTTTCACTTGGATAGTAATGACATTTCACTATTTCAAGCTAATGATCCAAAGGAAAAAAAAAATGCTAATGGCACAGTGGGTGGAGGGGTCACCAACCGGGGCGCCTGGGGTCTTAAGAAAGGCCTCGAGAGTACAGGTGTACGACAATCAGCAGCACCTGAGCGGGTCAAACGGACGGGCACAGATTGCTGAACGTCGTCTCAGTGGCTCCGGCACACCTCAAACACGAGTAACCAGCCCCCTCTTCTATCGCTCCGCACTGACCCACAGCCGCCAGCTCACCTGGGCACCGACTTGCACTGAAGTACGCGCCACAATAAGGTGAATAAAAAGCCCCGCTTCTCTGCGGCCGTCCACCTCTTTAGCATGTTGAGCGCCGTGTAGTAAACCCGCAGTGTGTAATCAGCCTGATTATCCTGCTGACTACGCCACTTTACATACAAGATAATTTGACTGATTAATCTGCTGACCATCTGTGGATATTCATCTGTATAAACTCCCTAATTGCACCGCTGACAACATTTTGCATGTCAGTTACATTAAAAAAAAAATCCCAGGTTGCTGTTAAGATAGCAGATCAACGCTGTGGAGACACACTCAGTCGAGGGAGCTTCAGGATCCAAATAAATAAAATCCACTGTTCAATAAAGTGAACGCTCTCTGCGGTGTTCCAGGACCCCCTTGCATATCCTAGCACCAGAAACTCAAAAACACATCTGTGTACAGTCTGCCCCAGATTAGTGTGAAACCGGGCGAAGACGGCGACGGCTCAAAACACGCACAGTGGAAAGCCTTCAGGCCCCTTCACTCTCTACACACTCTATTATACAGGGTGAGGCAGAACGGACGGACGTCTTTGAAATGGCTAGAACTCACCACTAGGTGGAGTGACCGATGTGCGGTAGGTGACGTTAGGTTCGCGCAATCTTAGCATTTTTTCATTTTCTTTTTAGTTGAAGCCATGGAGCCGTCGACGATAGAACATCGCGTTTTTGCGTACGACTGTTTTGTCAAGAACAACCAATCTATTACCGCAGTTCAGAGTGAGTTTTATTGCCATTTCAATATCCACAGAAATAAAGCTGTTCCCACTCGTAACACTATCCTATGCTGGGTTAAAGCACTTCGTACACGAGGTACACTAATGAACAAAAGACCGCCGGGGGCTACATGAACGGCACGTACCCCTGAAAATGTGGAAAGCGTACGACTAGCCCTGCTGCGCAGTCCAAGCCGATCTGCTCAGAAGCATCCTTCTGAACTTGGCCTCAGTAATCGTTCCGTAAGGCGTATTTTGCATTTAGACGATTATTTCTTGTGGGGTCACCTCAAGGCACATGTATACGAGCATAAGCCCCGTACATTGGAGGAACTGAAGGAAGCCATTCGCATGGAAGTCGCCCAAATCAACAGAACGATGTTGAAAAGAGTGGAGGCCAACTTCCATGAAAGCCTTCAGAAATGCACCAGTGAGAACGGACACCACATGGGAGATGTTGTTTTCCACACTTGATTTTGTCAAATGCTGCTATTTCAATATGAACTCAAATCTTTCAATTACATTTCTTTGTCAGAAAAAATTAACAATTTTGTGATTTTGTAAAAAACACCCGTCCTTTCTGCCTCACCCTGTATAAAAAATCTTGGGACGAGACGAGACTTTGGCCATGAGATTTTTTTCAAGTCCCGCCCTCCTCTCCACCATTTCCCCCCCCATGTCACTTCTCATTGGTGTGAATGCGTTTGTCAGACACACTTCCTGCGCTCTCAGCTCTTATAAATTTTTACGTTTCCCTCACTTTAAGTTCCCAATAAAAGAAGACGTATTATGTCCAAATCTTATTGAAGAATTTCATCCCGAAGTGTTATCAACAAAAGAAATGAGTACACGGGCAATCCTAGCACCGAGAAACGATGAAGTCAAACGAATTTATGTGGAAATTGTCGAGCGGTTACACGTCAAATTGTGTAAATGCGTATCAATAGACTCTGCTGAAACAGTTGGTGGTGATGGTGCCCAAGATGAAAACATCAACTTACAATATCACGAAGAATATTTACAACTGTTAACACTGTCTGGTCTTCCACCGGCTGAATGACTGTAGAAAGACGGATGTATCACAATGCAATTGCGTAATTGATGTCTGAGTGGCGGGCTGTGCAACAGGACAAGAGGAGTTGTACTGAAAATTGGTCAAACAATTCTGACCTGTCAAATTATAACAGGCGACAAGAAAGGTCATGTAGTCCATCTTCAGGGGATAACATCAGACACTAAAGGAGATCTTGATATGCCATTCGTATTAAAACGTTTACAGTTCCCCTTTTACAAAGACAATTAACAAATCACGGAGACAAACTTTCGAAAAAGTCGGTTTATTTATTAGAGAGAAAGAAACGAAATTCACTCACGAGCAGTCATACGTTGTGTTGTCACGATGAAAGTCCAAACGCGGAATCAAAATTCAATGCGATAGTGACGAAAAGTTAATTAAACAATGTTTTACAGTAAAAGCGTAAGTTTAAAAAGTATTTGCGTGTTAATTTCAAAGCCAAACAGAACGAGAACGTATAACGCAACAAATAACTCTAACGCAACACGAAACACAATTTACTTTCAAATTATTATGTTTTACTATTTTTGAATATGGTTAATTACTAGCTGTAATGTCAAATAATTAGTTATATCATGCATAAGTAACAATTCCCATGAAAATAAAAATCTGTTTAAATTGTACATCTGCTTCCCCATTCGCGAGCGGCAGAGCTGTGAAGTGGCTAGTAGCGCAGGCCCGGGGGCTGGTGAGCCCCCTAGTATTTAAATAGAGAAATGTGGCGTTTCTGCACATCAGTCTAACAAATGGTCGTCGTCCCCGTTTTCCTTCTCTTTGTAAACTGAAGGTCTCACTAATATCAGACAAGATGCTGTGTGTGTTGGCCTTCAGTGTGGTGTTGCTGGCCTCTGGGCGCCTCCATGTCTCCTGCTTATCTCTATGTTAAAACTTTATTATAATTGGATATGTTCTGACTTCTGTAGTCACACTTCAGAGTTCATGTGGCATCTAGAATTAAGAGGACAAGCTAAAACCCTTTAATAAGTGTGAATAAATGTAAGCTAAATGCAGATATTAAAACGTAAACCTGGTACAAATCGCATGTGTGTCTGCACAGCTACTCAAAGCATAAATCACTGTGATGAACTGATTATCGATGTGTATTTAAGCTGGAAATCCCAATGACATTTCTATTATTGATTATACTTGTTGACAATTGTTAAGCACTTATTATATAAAAAAAAAAACACACACACAACTGAACCGAATGAGAGAGACGCAGCTCGTCTGACCAAAATGTTGTCTCTCACGCTGACCCGATGATTGCTCTGTAGAAAATCACAAGTCGCAACTCTCAGACTTCTCTGCCGTGTACCTGTGAATAAACTGCCATTTCCTAGAACAAGTAATTTAAGTGGCTCTTTGAGCCAAACAGCAAGTGGGGGGATTGGGGGGGGCCTCACTCACACAGAGATGAAGGGTTCAAACACAGGCGTACCGCCAGGGCTGTTTAAAAAGGTCAGAGAGACCACAGACTGACTTGTTACTTTCTAGGACGTTCCCTGCATATAATGAGCCACACTACTCTGGCGAATCCCACAGCACAGAACGACTAAAAGGGTGTGCAGAACTCCAAATATCACCAAACCAATCAGGACTTCGCTGAGTTTGAGCCCAACATAGGCCTCACCCCAAACTCAAAAGACCGGGTCCAGGGCCCACACAGGCCCAAAAACGAGGCTCAGGCTTTTAACAGTCCAAAATACTTTAGAAATACAGAATGCCTTTCAAGAGAGAGGATACACTGGAAATGATTATATTATTGCGAGACATGTGACCTGAGAAGAAGGCTGGACTCCTTCATGTGTGTCTCTTCAGAGAATCCTTGGTTACACCTTGGAGTCTGAGGGTCTGGGCTTGTGAGGGTCCTGATAAACACCAACATCCAGGCCTTTAATGGCCTCTTGGACACAGCAGTGGACAGAGTGTCGACCTCGTCGAGAGGTTTACTTACCTCGGAAGTGACATTCATGTGACTCTTCCTATGAAGCCACTAGATGTATTTGGGGGGCTTGGGGGGTAGGGGGAGTCATGAGGTCACTGGAAAGGGGTGTGTGGCGCTCCCAATATCTATGCAAAAGGACGAAGGTCCAAGTCTTTAGAGTCCTGGTGCTCCCTGTTTGTGAGACATGGACGCTATCCAGTGACCTGAGATGAAGACTGGACTCCTCCATGTGTGTCTCTTCAGAGGGTCCTTGGGTCCCACTGGTTTGACTTTGTGTTGCTCATGGAGTCCCGAATGAGGCACATGACCTGCATTGTGAGTTAGCGTCAGTTACGGCACTACGGCCATGTGGTGCATTTCCCCGAGGGCGATCAGGTTCACAGGACCCTCATTGCTGGGGACCACCCAAGTGGCTGGACCCGGCCAAGGGGACCCCCACATAACACCTGGCTGCAGCAGATACAGGGTCATTTCTAGTGGGTTGGAGTGGACCGCGTGTTTGCCTGGGGGTTTCTACCCAGGATCCCAAGCTGTTTTGTCATGTGGTGGGTGCAGGCCCCCCAACCTGACCAGACCTGAAAAGAAGCACAAAATGGCCACACAGGGACAAAGCCAAAAAGAAAAGGCAAAAGGCCTAGAAAGGAACACCAAGGCCAACAATTCCAAATCCACAATCCAGTAGTCGGTAACCAAAGCTGTAGCAAAAACTCACAATAAGCCAGAGAATACTGGGAAATTCTTGCAATGTACTGTGATGTGGAGTCACAAACAGAACAAAATGGGATTGAGGCCTCCAAAAAGCCCCATACAAGCAATCCAGTCCCTTGACTAGCCAGCCCAGAATAAGCGCACCCAGTCCAGCTTGCCCCAGACAAACTACCTGCTGGCTTTGGCCTGGCTAGGCCCAAACTGAGGAAAACTGCCTTAACGAGTCCAAATGTCCTACAAGGGAGGGGATAACTGCAAACCCCTGACTTGTCACCAGCAGGACAACGAACAATCTTTATAAAGGGAGAATGTATTTACTAAAACAGGGAAAACAGAGCAAAATGCCCAAAAAGAGCAAAAAATGATTTGCCAGAAAGGTGGCTGTAAGCAACAAAGTCTCCGCACACAAATCTAATCAAGCCAGTAAGAAATTCCAGTAACCAGAAAAACAAGAAATAATAAAAATACTTACAAAGGAACCACTAACACAAACCAGTGAACCACTGGCACAATCTCCCGTACTGACCTCCAGATTAAGGCAGAGGGAGGAGCCAGCAGTGGTGATGTCCGTGACCCCACCCCCTGAGGCCCCACCCACAAAACACATGGAATGGAGGCACATTTCAAAAGGCAGTAACAGCAGAAAATAAAAATAATTATTTAAAAATAAGGTGGTTCGATAGTGACGTCACAGAGGACTGGCTTCAGCTCTCGATGACCGCACATTGTGAGTTTGGGTGGTCTACCACTTTGTGTTCGATTTGTTGTTGCCCCTCGACGCTTCCACTTCACAATAATGGCACTTACAGTTGACCACGGCAGACCTAGAAATTTCACATACTCTTGTGACAAAGGTGGCAACCCCATGACAGTGGCACGTTTAAAGTCACATGTTTGTCAGTGGGGACTGCCTGGCTGTGCGCTGATCTGATGAGCCCGTTAACAACAAAAGAAACCATCCTGCCTGGGGGGCCTCCACACACTTTTGGCCATATTGTGTATTTTTGAAGTTTGAGAGAGAAGCGCCTTTTGTGTCCAAATGCGGACTGAAAGCCTTCACTAGCTGTGGGTTGGGGGGGGGGGGGGGGGGTATGGGGAGCAAGGCTGCCATTTGGTGTACCTCCTCTGGGCAGGCTGGTGGGATTCTGGTCTGCTTCCCTGGGTGCTTCTGTAGGCCTCACGCCATCCTGGCCACTTGTGAGATAAATCACAACAGGACTAACATCAGCTGTAACACCACAATCATGTCAGTTATGGTTACTCTGAAGCCACCGTGTTACAAAAACGCCTTCACTTTAACAAACTGACGGGCCTACAGGCCTAAGGTGACCCTGCTCTCCACTGTATTCTCTTTATTATGTAGATCAGGGGTCCCCAACAGGGGCACGATGGGAACCTTGTCAAGGGCAGATTTTACACAAATGGTGGGCAGTTTGTCTTAACGCTAAGAACCACAGACACCTGGAATACATGGGGGTGAGGTGGAGAGATGGGCTTCTACTGTAGGGACCTTCAAATCTGAACTTGATGCTATTTTGGAGAACCCTGGTGAAGAGGATGGACGAGTTTGTGGGCTCCATGGCCGGTTCTCCTCACGATGTGTTTGCTTTTTCTTTTCCTCCCATATCCAACCCCCCCCAAACCCAAAAAAGCAGTTTTTAGGTTTTAAACCAGGGGTCCCCAACTCTGGTCCGGGAGGGTCTGAGGTGGCTGCAGGTTTTCATTCTAACCATCTTCTTAATTAGTGTGCCGTTTTTGCTGTTAACTAACTTGTTTTGCCTTCGTTTTAATTGATGTGACTCAGACCCCCTTAGTTCAGGGGTCTCAAACTCCAGGCCTGGAGGGCCCCAGTGGCTGCAGGTTTTCATTCTAAC
This sequence comes from Erpetoichthys calabaricus, assembly GCF_900747795.2. NCBI lineage: Eukaryota > Metazoa > Chordata > Cladistia > Polypteriformes > Polypteridae > Erpetoichthys > Erpetoichthys calabaricus. Next base: position 139,699,077 of record NC_041404.2, on the reverse strand, counting down.
CCTTTTCTTAACTTATTTTGAATTCATTTGAATTGCCTTGTTTTTTAAGATTTGTTCCCCTGAATTTCTTCATCGTTCCTCTCAATCGCTTCATTTCTTTCCTTAAGTAGCACCCAAACAGAAATGAAATTTGACTTGAGTGAGCCAACAGAAGACCACCTAAGTCAGGGCCTCAAACTCCAATTTCACTCCAACAGTTGCTTAATCAGTCGCAGACTCTTGTTGTTCATTAAACCCGTTCTTTAATTTCATGGCTTGTTGCTGCTCTCATTGTGTAATAGCAGACATGTCCAAAATTGTGGATTTTCTCTTTTCTAAGAGCCCTGAAAAAATGTTTTGGTGACCTGAGCAGATCAGCATTCCCGAGACCCCCGCCTTTCTTTATTTTCAGATATTGTATGATGGTCACAGTTTGCTGGTCCTGTTTGGGTTCACTTTGTATCTCATTATGGTTTGGCTGCTAATTAAGGAAAAGGAAACAATTATGGCTGCCTCACAGTTAGGAGGCCTGGGTGTTCGCTTCCCAGGTCCTCCCTGTGTGGAGTTTGCAAGTTCTCCCCGTGTCTGCGTGGGTTTCCTCCCACAGTCCAAAGACATGCAGGTTAGGTGCATTGGTTAGAACATTAGAACACTCTAGACGAGAACAGGCCATTCAGCCCAACAAAGCTTGCCAGTACTATCCACTTATTTCTTCCAAGAAAACATCAAGTCGAGTTTTGAAAGACCCTAACGTCTTACTGTCTACCACACTACTTGGTAGCTTATTCCAAGTTTCTATCGTTCTTTGTGTAAAGAAAAACTTCCTAACGTTTGTGTGAAATTTACCCTTAACAAGTGATTGGTGATTCTAAATTGTTCTAAATTGGGTGTGCGTCTGTGTGTGTGCCCTGTGGTGGGCTGTTTGTTTCCTGCCTTGTGCCCTGTGTTGGCTGGGATTGGCTCCAGCAGACCCCTGTGACCCTGTAGTTAGGATATAGTGGGCTGGATCATGGATGGATGGAATGGATGAAACAATTATGGGGTTTGAGTCTTCAAGAGCAAGTCAATTAAAATGAATTCAAAAGATGTTAATTAACAGCAAAAACAGGTCACTAATTAAGAAAAGGGTTAGAATGAAAACCTGCAGCCACTGTGGCCCTCCAGGACCCCCGATGTAGATCATAACAGAATGCCCCAAATCCCAAACTCAGTTCAATATTCCCCCCCCCTTTCTTTTCCATCGGTGACCCCAGGCAATTAGAAAATAGCAGGATAGGCAAGAGGGGACGTTACACATTTACTGATGCATTACAGGGGACAGGCCCAGAACCGCAGTGTCGGTCAGATGGCACAACGTGTGACTTGTGTTCTCCAACATCCTGATGAAATGGGGTCTCTTTCTCCGACGCCGCTCTCTGGTCTCTCCGACGGGCCGTTATTTGTGTCAGACGTTTCACGTGGGGGTCCTGGACCTTGTGACGTTACACAGGCACGTGATTGGCTAGCTACCCTGGTGAGGGACGGCAGTGCCTCTTACATCCAATAGGATTAACTACCGGGTGGCTCTCTGTCTCAGCATGTTGGATTATTGTCTGGTCGTCAGTGCCACACAGTATCTCAGTTTGGAACTGCCGGCCGGTGGGCAGCAGCAAACCCGCGATGCCTGGCTGAGAAGCAGCCTACTTGGAAGTGTGAGCTAAAGAGAGACCCTCCAGTAGTCAGCCGTGCAGAAGTGGTCTCAGAACATCTGCTGGTGGGGTCGGCTGTTCTCCCTTTTCTGTCAGGCCCCCCTGCTGTTTCTGCTCAGCGGTGCCACTATCCTGCGGTGAAGTCACCCATCCGTACGACGTGAACCTGTCGCCAGATATCATAAATGAATCCGTCTCCGGCGAAATTAAAAGCTACGTAAAGAGTACATCTCCAGCACAATATTCTTTATTAAAAAAAAGTACAAAAATATATGGAGATCCCCAGAAGACGTGTCCTGCAAAAGACCAGCAACATGAAGAAGCGAGAAGCCGAGGCTGATTATCTTAAATGAAATAAGTTTTAATACGCTTCTAATCTGCCTAGAGCGTCGAGTGCAAGGTGGCAGGAGGCCGAGCGAGCGAGTGAGCGGGCGACGCTGAATCAGTAATCCATAATTCCGAGGGTACGGCGCTAGACAGAACAAGTGTTAAAGCATTGAGACTGTGGATCATGAAAGCATGCCGTTTATTTATTTATTTATTTTTTTTTAGTGTTTTTAATTAGACAAGTAAATCACTCTGCTGCTGAAATATTAGACTGTCACTTATCCTGAGCAAAACAATTTTTAATGAAATATTTATAACCTGTAATAATGCCTGCTGGCCTACATTTCACCAAACGAGAACTCGCGTCCAGATTGCACTCTGCAGACTAACAGCAGCGATAACATCACGGATCTGCCAAGGAGGAGGAGGACTTTGTGGAGCACCCTGTGTGAGAAAAACCAAATGTAAACTGTAGGCACAGCGCCCAAGGGCCACGGCACCCGGCGGCATCCCTGCCACCCGTCGACATCAGACGAAACTTGACACCTATCACAAATGGGGAAAAAATATGAAACCCACTGGAAATAAGTCACGGCTCTGGGTGGGACAAAATCGAAATTTGGGAATTACAGGCACCATGCTGAGAACAAGCCGTTGATGGACCGACTTCTGAAGGCAATTTACACAACTGCATCGGCATCCTTGCTTTCTTGTGACTGACGACTTCTGGCTGAAATAAGTTGCTGTCGTCTCTTTCTTTCTCGTTTATCTGACTACTTCTGTGCACCCAAACCACTGTCTTATCAAAGTAATTTGAAGTTTAAAATGAACTTAAGACTAAAGCTTTTAGGCAGAGCCGTCCCTCACCAGGATAGCTAGCCAATCACGTGCCTGTGTAACGTCACAAGGTCCAGGACCCCACGTGAAACGTCTGATACAAATAACAGCCCGTCGGAGAGACCAGAGAGTGGCATCGGAGAAAGAGACCCCATTTCACCAGGATGTTGAAATCCCAAGGAGTGACGGGCTGTGCAAGTATCACTTATAATCATCATGCGTGTGTGTGTGTGTGTGTGAAGCTTAGGGTCCAAGTCCTTGGTGTGTACCACTCATCCCATGAAAACACAGGGGCACGTCTGGTCCTTGTTAAAGGTCTCAAGAGGCCCACAGCACTCTGTGTCGCGGTTACACACACCGCAGTAAGGGCCATGTTGGGTAGCAAGGGGCTCCATTTATTGAAATTCCCAAAGATGAAATGTAGCAGGTGAGAGGATTCAGGGGGTCCCAAATATGAATCCATATGGAGTTCACAATGAAACTTCTGCAGATGGACAAGAAACCTGCGTTATAAGAAACAGATGCATGACGCAGACCCTCGTATGTAACGAGATGTGTAGGATTGGAGAAACAATAAGTACGGCGCAAGTGGCTCCGTCTAAATCCTATCAAAAAAAGGGAAAAAGAATAACAAATAAAAGCAATGACAGACGTGCCGTACTTAACAACCCACCTGGTTAACATGCCACGTTTTGCCAGCCCCGTTCACAGAGTACACTGCAATCTGCCCAACACCCTCGGCTATGTGGGAGAAACAAATGAATCAGGCAGCGGCTGGCGTCGGCCATCCAGAGAAGAAGAACGGGATGCGTCCAAAATGACATCGCAGCCTTTTAATTTAACTGCTTTCTGTGAAAACGCACCTGACGCCAGTCCAGCAATAGCTGCCCCTTTCTAGGGCATCAAAGAAGGGATTTCCGAGAAAACAAGTGGGGTGTAACCACGAGGGGCAGGGCAACGAACGGCTCAGCACCAGGAGAAGACCACTGCAAGGCTTAATGTTGATCTAGGGTCGTGTGAAAAAGTAAGTGCACCCCAGGGAAGGTGGGGTTTTTGGGTTTTCTTTTTTGAAATGGGTTCAGATTTGCTCTTCATTATTTAAGCAGCATCTTAAGATAAAAGTGATGTGAATGAAAAAAATAAATAAAACGTTGACTTTACAATAATTCATTCAATGAAAAATGAACAGACATGCTATTTATATCTGTGCATAAAGTAAGCCCCCTTTGGATCTAATAGTTGCCATTGCCCCCTCAGGTTGGTGTTTCCTAGAATTGTCTAGCAATCTCCGACGTCAAAAGGAGACTTCATAATGTCTGACTGGGGGTCTTGTGTGCACAGCCGCCCAAGTGCACCGGACGTCTTGTTGGAATTCAGATCAGGGTGTTGACTTGGCTATTACTCTGCATGTCTTGGTGGATTTCCCTGGTATGTTTATCATTATGTCGCCAGGTCCAGTTGAGCGTCACTCTTCTGACAGGTGGTCTCACATGGTCTTCAATGAATGATGGGCTGCCACCCTGCCCTGACGCAGCACAGCGGACCCACACCAGGACATTTCCACCAACGTGCCTTACAGTAACCCCGATGGCTAGTGCTGCTCCTGACACAGAGGGGACGGCTCTGAATCCCACCATCTCTCTTTCTAACAGACTGCTGTACTTGTCATAAAACATTTCTTTAAATGATAAAATACTGATTGCATTACATTAGGGGACATTAGCTGACGCACAACACCTCATTTGCATTGTAAAAAACTTCACAAGAAAGGGAAAAAAAAAAAGGCCCACACAAGTGCGCTAAAGTAATAATTACATATTAAATATATAAATATATATATATACACATACATACACACACGTAATCCTGAAATGTTTAGGCTTTTGTTTAAAAGTAAAACTGCGGTGGTGTCACCCAATAAAAGTGACTTCTTTTGAATACAAAGGCTCTCTGTGAAAAGCGCACACAAATTAGACGACAATGGAGAACAGCCAACACTCAAGAGAAAAAGAAACCAGAATTCCAAATCAGTACCTCATATTTTTCCCTTTTCCTGGTGTTGCAACTGCACCAACTCCACAAAATCTCTCTCTCTCGCTATATATATATATATATATATATCTATACATACAGTATATATATCTATATCTATACATACAGTATATATATATATATATATATATATATATATATATATATATATATACATAAAGTCCAACGACTGTCTGTCCGCTTTTCACAAAAGAACTACTTCACAGATTTAGATCGGGGTTTTTTTCTAGAATTTGCTTGAACATTCTGAATGATTTTGCGACTTTTCTCATATAGTTCACTATTAATACTGATTTATTTGTGTGAATCTGTGAAACATGCAGCAGGCCAAGATGGAGGTGGGCGGGGACCTCAGGAGTGGGGAGGTGGGCGGGGCTTTCCTCACTGTGCTGTTTCACTATTATGTGGGCGGAGCCACGGAGGACAGCTAGTATGTCTATATGTATGTGTGCGTGTATGTATGTATATATATATATATATATATATATATATATATATATATATACACACACACACACAAGTATGTATATACATCTACTCTGTATATATAAAATCCTAAGCCTAAAAGTGCAATGATTTTATGTGACTTTTTTGTCACACTTTAAATCTGGCATATTTTAAAACCCACATATATATGTTTGGTATCATTCTTTTCACAACTTATCGAACTTTAATGTGGTGTTAGATTTTCAGATTCTGATTCCGTTTTTAAATTATAAACTAAAAAATATCAAGAACTCACATCCTGCGAGATGCGACTTTGTGCCAAGAGATTTAAGCATGCCTGGGGTCGGAAATAAAAGACAATAGGACAGCTGCTGTACAGCCTTTTAAATGATCGAAGCGCCTTGCGAGATGCAGGTCACGTGGCACAGCAGCAATCCAGCAGCTGATCGAGCAAAGAGGAGGTACAAAAAAAAAAAAAAAAAAAAAAAACAGTATTTGTTTCCCATTGTGTCACCGTTATAAAGGGGTTTCGGAGGAGCGACCACATCTCCTTGGGGTGCATTCAGCCCCCCTCTTCACAGCACGAGCGGCAGAGACGCGAAGTGGCTGGCGTGTAACGAGCGAGGGGTAAGCCCCCTAGTATATATATAAAATCCAACGTCTGTCTGTCTGCTTTTCACGAGAGAACTACTTCACTGATTTAGATCGAATTTTTTTTCTAGAACTTGCTTGAACATCCCAGTTGATTTTGCGACTTTTCTCATCACACTAAGTATCAGAGTTCACTTGCGGTACCAATTTATTGGCGTGAATCCTAGAGAGACGCATCGGGCTGCGAGGCCCTCCTCACTCACGCGTCTGCCTTGGGCGTAACCTTGACTCCGCTTATTTAGCCAATGAGACAACTGCTTAACGCATTTAGATCTTTTTTTTTCTTCTAGAACTTCCTTGAACATTCCGTTTGATTTTGCGACTTCTCCTATTGCATTAAGTATCATAACTCAGGACCGATATATTCTCACTAATCTGACAGAGAGGCTGTCTTGAGAAGTGGGGAGCGGGTCTACCTCGCCTCCACTTAGCTAGCGATACGTCTTTGTTGATTGATTTTTAAAGTTTGTCCTGTTTCACTGCTACGTGGGCAGAGCTGCAGGGAATGGCAAGTATTCACATTAAATCAAAAGTCGTGAGACACAGAATAGTGGTCTCTGGGCACACTAACCTCCATACATATGGACTAAATGTTGATGTGTTGTGACTTGTAGACATTTACGTGAAAAAATTTGTGAAAGGCCTAAAAAGACCCCCAAACTCAGCCAGTACCTTCTAGAGAGAGGCCTGAACAGAACACCCCAAATCCCACCACCTGCCCCTTGTTAGGTGTAACTCTTGCTGACCTGGCCACTGTCGGGGTTGACGGCTACTGTGCTGGCAGATACATGGGGTACCGGAACAGGCAGGGGAGACGTTAAGCTTTTTATTCACAGATTAACAGTTTTCAGATGTGCCCAAAATATAAGCACTGTAAAGGTGAGTGGTGGCAAACTGGGCAGTAAACAGCTCATCTTGTTCACACAGACCACTGGGGGTCTCTGTCTTAGTATGCTGACTGCTCTCTGGCCTGACACGACTCTTGGATGGAGCAGAAGAAGAGATAATAGCTCAGGCAGACTCGGACCCCCCCCCCCCCCCAAGGGTCCTGGCCAGCTGCTTGTCCCTTCATGTGTTCAGAGATCACTTCCTGGTTATTCTGATGTGGGGCTAAACCTCTGATCGAGGGGCGTCATCGATGAGGCCAAGAAACGACGACTGGCTTCTTCAGCTTCTACTTAAACATTAGTCGCCCCTTTTACTTTTGGAGACTTCTTTATAAACTTCAATAAAGTGCAAAGTCTAAAGCACATGAGAGACTACGTGTAGTAAATTGTATTTTTGGTTCGACTATTTCACGTTTTTTGGACAATCTTGGTGTATAGGATGGATGAGCTCGTTGGGGTGAACGGCCTTTTCTCGTCACAATTTTTCGAACATTTTCATGGAGGACGCCAATACTAAACTTTCTGACAGAACTGGCGTCTATGGTTAAACGGTCCATGGAAAAAAACGTCACTTTGCTGACGTCGCGTAATCCACTTGTTCAGTCCTGCGGTCGTACCATGACAATGAGCAAAACACGTGCAGTTTTTGCTCAAAAATTGTTAATACTTCTGGAAAAAATCAGAGCAATGCAGGCAGAGGAATCACATTCACACGGGAATGAGCTTTTGAACTGAAGAGAGGACCCTTCACCAGGGAATGAGGGCAAGAAGCCCCCCTTCAGCACTCTTGTAGACAAAGTTTTACTGAAAAGACTAAAAAGAAGAGCAGACGCCGTCAGCAGGAAAGCCAGAAGGCAAAGGGCTCATCTTTATTGAGCTAAATGAGCCTCAGAAAATGCAAACCCGCCCATGGCAAAAAGGCAAGGGGGGGGGGGGGGGGGGGGTATGGGGATCAGAGACTAAAAGGACGGGCAGCGGCAATAGGTTTAACTGCCTTTACTCAGGAAACTGCTGAGGGATTTGCACCGTACAGAAAACAGGAGCTGAGAAGATTTGAGAACAAAAGCTGCTTTAAAAAAAACCTGAAATGCTCTTTAAGCAGACCTGCCAAAGAAGAAGAACTCGCCCACCCCCCCCCCCCAGTAAGAACTTTTATGCTCTCACGTTCTCCATTATACGTTAGCTTATTTAGCAGACCCCTTTATCTAAAGGAACTTTTCATCATCAACATTACTGGGTATGAGGCGGACTCCACGTTTATGTCCATTTCTTACAACGTGTGCACAGGCAAGTTAAGTGACCTGCTCAGGGTCACACTGAGAGATGGAGGAAGAGGAGGAGGAGGATTTCTTGTAAGACTTTATGATGAGTTCTCTGAAGACGACCTCAGCGCGCTTACGCAGATTTGTGAATGTAAAACACTGAGAACAGTGTGAAAATAAATAAATAAAGAAGTACAAACATGCACCATGCAGTGTAAGCACATAAACCGTAAGCGTGAAATGAACAAAAACACAGAGAGACCCGCACAGGGTCCGCCATGCATAACTTTAAGGATGTCATGTCAATGTCAAGCCAAGGTTTCTTCCCAGGCTAAGCTTTATTTTGTTTTATCATTATTGATGTTTCTGAATTATTATTTTCCATGTGTTTTTTTTTTTATCATGTAACTTTTGTTAATACTAGTGCAACACCTACAGTGGACCTCAGGGTTGCATGCATTTTACCATCTTAGTCTTTCTCGTATTCCTGACTTGATAGTCAGCAGATGGTGCTGCTCTATTTCTTCCTATTCCAGTTGTTCTTTGTCATGTCATTGGCCTCTGCGACTTGCTTGACGCTCACCAGATGTCGCTGCCCTTCTTTCTGTTTCCTCCGTTGTCACTTCATTTGCCTATCAACTTTGTCAAAAGAACCCTATGACCGCAGGTCACTTTGGCACGTTTGAAACTACCTCACATTTTCTGAAGTACCAGAATATACCAAGTTATAGGCACACAACTCACATAACTCACTAATCCAGAATCATGAATGGGAGGGTAAGAAGGTCAGAGAAAACATACAAAAATCCAAATAATACTCACTGTAACTCCAAACAGACACAATGATCCCCTGATTTGAGCTTCTTTGACTAAATAGCAGGAGGGAGGGCTGATGTCAGGGTGGCCCCGCCTCCTGGGGCTCCACCCACAAAACACACAGAATGGTGGCCCAATTGAAAAGGCAGTACATAACTATGCATGGAAATCTGAAAAGTAATCATTTAAGGTCACTCTAATCCATAACGTTTGAGGCCCCCCATCTTTTTTAACTGATGTCTGGGACGTTACATCATAACAGCCTGGGGATTCGTTTGCCACCCATCTCTCGTTACCACAAACTACAAGAACATTCAGTGGTGACCCTCACACACCTTTGACAGGCAGGACCTTAAAGCCCCTCCTCTGGGGGATGTGGGCACCGATGGGGGGTTTCTTTAGACCTGCATGGTGGACCTCAATGTCTCTCACGCAGCGTCTCGGATTTTAACCAATGCGTTGTCAGTGTGAAAAGGGTTTTTTGCAGGCGCCTGATTGTGTGTGTTTAAGTAAACTGTCTGGAAATACTTTGGACAACTTTTCCAGAATGATCTGCGCTTTCAGAGTTGCGTGGAAGCCGCCTGCTCTACTGACTCAGATCGCAGGCAGAGCGGTTCTTGTTTATCGTTATGTTAATCTGCTCTTTTAAATACACCCAGTTATGTAAAGTGCTTTGTTGCAGCAGTCGCCACAAAGGGAACAAAGATAACATAAAAACAATTTGATTGATAGCGTGGAGGCACTTGGTGACAATGAATCTTAATTCTGTGATGGGGTGCACTCTGGGATGGAACTTCAAACAAAACACACTCAACCAGGAGAGGCTTTGAATTTAATCGCAGAAGAAGCAGCAGCAGCGGGGGCACGCGTGTATACCCCAACGTGCCCCGTGTTACAGGCGGATGAATGGACTGCAGGAGATCCGCCTTCAGACGCCACTCCTCACTCCCAGTGAAGTCAAAGATAATTACGTCTCACGTCCACAGGACCTCTCAAGTTCAGGGGTGCCCTCCACCAGGTCACGCCGTTTATTGACCAACACAGATGCCATGCTGGAATTTTGCCCATCGCTATTTACCGACAGCAGGCTGGGCGTCTGTCGGCCCACATCTCAGCTCCGACTGCAGCCTCTCAGTGCTGTTTTTCATTGTTTTTTTTAAATATTTCATATTCAATTGATATGTGAAGCTCTCAGTGAAGGCGCTCAACAGAATAAAGCCGGACTGATCCACGCTCACTTCATTTTGGGTGTCCATCAACGTAATAAATGCGGGGGGGGGGGGGGGGGGGGCTCAGTACATCCCTCCCCACATACTCCACTCAACTAAGTGGAGGGACCTTTCAGATGTTTGGTTTTGCTGTGGGGGACCCCATTCTATCCTTTTATACGTAGACCTGACCCGCAATGCGCCCAAATCTCATATGTAACACCATCTTTAATATCTATGACCTCAGGGAAGAAGATAGAGAGTACCACAACAGGCAGGAGAGAAAAATGGAACACACTTCTTCATTACATATTATGGATCATCATCTTCTTTCGGCTGCTCTCGTTAGAGGTCGCCACAGCAGATCATCTGTTTCCATCTCTTTCTGTCCTCGTCATCTTGTTCTGTCACACCCATCACCTGCATGTCCCCTCTCACCACATCCATTCACCTGCTCTTAAGCCTTCCTCTTCTCCATCAGCTTTATCCTTAACACCCTTCATCCAGTATATCCAGCACCTCTCCTCTGCACACGTCCAAACCAACAAAATCTCGCCTCCCTGACTTTGTTTCCAAACCTTCCAACCTGAGCAGACCCTCTAATGTCCTCATTCCTAATCCTGTCCATCCACATCACACCCAATGCAACTCTGAACATCTTTAACTCTGCCACCCTCCAGCTCTGTCTCCTGTGCCACCATCTCCAGCCCATATAACACAGCTGGTCTCTAGTAGACCTTCCCTTTCACTCTTGCTGATAACCGTCTGTCACAAATCACTCCTGACACTCTTCTCCATCATGTCTGTACTCTCTTCTTCACAAAGGCCCAAAATAAACTGCTCAAAAAAATTAAAGGACCACTTTGACAAAAACATCAGATCTCAATGGTTGGGGGGAGAAATCCTGCTGGCTGTCTCTACTGCTATGGACTGATATGGTGATGTGTGAGGAACAAAAGGATGGAAATAAAAATGATGAACCAACAGAGGGCTGAAGTCAAAGACACCCCGAAAATCAAAGTGTGGCAGGCAGGCGAGTCCATTTGGCCAAAATGTCATTGCAGCAACTCCAAATGGTACTCAGTAGTTTGTATGCCCATGCCTGACAACATCCTAATGAAATGATGGATGGTGTCCTGGGGGATCTCCTCCCAGATCTGGACCAGGGCATCACTGAGCTCCTGGACAGGTTGAGGCGTCGGATGGACCAAAATAAAATGTCCCACCCTGAGGTGTTCTATTGGATTGAGGTCAGGCGAGTGAGCGTGGGGGGTTGCAGTCAATGGTATCAAGTCCTTCATCCTCTCGCCACATGAGGCCTTGTCGAGCACCAGGAGGAACAGGCTTAGGGTCTGACAGTGGGTCCAAGGAGTTCATCCCGATACCTAATGGCAGTCAAGGTGCCGTTGTCTAGCCTGTAGAGGTCTGTGCATCCCTCCATGGATATGCCTCCCCAGACTGACCATCACTGACCCCCCCACCAAAGCGGTCATGCTGAACGATGTTACAGGCAGCATAATGTTCTCCATGGCTTCTCCAGACCCTTTCACATCTGTCACATGTGCTCAGGGTGAACCTGCTCTCATCTGTGAAAAGCACTGGTCGCCAGAGGTGGACCTGCCAATTCTGGTATTCTATGGCAAATGCCAATCAAGCTCCACGGTGCCCATTAGGGGACGTCTGTCCCTCAGGCCACCTTTTGTAGGCTGCCAGTGCTCATCCTGTTCCTCCTCGCCCAACAGAGCAGATACCGGTGGGTCCTGCTGATGGGTTAAGGACCTTCTATGAGGGGCCCTGTCCAGCTCTCCTAGAGGAACTGCCTGCCTGTCTCCTGGAATCTCCTCCATGCCCTTGAGACTGTGCTGGAAGACAGAGCACACCTTCTGGCAATGCCACGTATTGATGTGCCATCCTGGAGAAGTTGGACTACCTGTGGCAGCTCTGTAGGGTCCAGGTATCTCCCACCTCATGCTACCAGTAGTGACACTGACCGTAGCCAAATGCAAAACGAGTGACAAAACAGATGAGGAGGGAAAAATGTCAGTGGCCTCCCTCCACCTGTGAAACCATTTATTTCAGTTTTGGGGGTCGTCACAGTGTTGACCCCCTCCTCTAGTGCACCAAAGCAGCTGAAACTGATGAACAAGCCCCTCTGCTCCTTCACTGAGCAGATCAACAGCCCACAAGTGTCACTGACTCGATGCTAGACTCACATTAAATCGTGGTCCTTTCATTTTTTTTGAGGTTATAAACAGAGCACACATGTGCTGCTTACAATAACTGAAGCTGATAACAGGCTACCGGGGGGCTCTCTGACTTAATGTCTTGAGGGTCTGACATGACCCTTGACCCAGCATGCCATCTGCATTGGGGCAGCAGAGATGGCCTCTTCTTAGGATGGAAGACAGCAGCATGCAATCCTCCACTGACTCGACCAATGAAATGCCCCGGGCACCACCACACGTCCAAACCCTAAGCCCCCCCGCCCCGTTTGCCGATGTTTCTGTCAGGAGGTCTTTGCAGTTTCAAAGGGCACACAAATGTAGTTTCAGAAAAACAAGAAAGAAACGATATACAGGTAATCACGCCGTCAACTGCCTTCTCCAATCTGTCTACTAGTCCAGGTGGTCCTCCTGGGGTGGGGCTCACATAAACTAAACCTCCAGCCACGTCCATTCACCTGTTACTTTAGTCACCATCCCACAATTCAATTTGTTGCAATACGTCGAGAATACAAACACACGGAGGAGCAGCGCCGCTGTTTATGGAATTGGCCACTGAAAAGGTACAGCGCCTTACATTATGTAGGAATTACGATGTGTCACAGATGGCCGGGACGCCTCTTCATGAAGAGCAGCGGGGGAGCAAGCGTGGGCAGAACAGAACAGTACCTCCCCCGGGACGCTAGATGGCAGCCCCCATGGGTTGCAGTGATGCCTCGGATTCCCGGAGGGCTTCATGGGAGTTGGAGTTATCTACAGCCCTGTTGGGATCCGGGGGTGCCACCAGGGGGTGCTGCAACAGCTGCTGAGCCCTCTTGGGTGGGTTTTTCGCCACACTCGGAAGTAGGTCAGCGAGCACCAGGAGCACTTCAGGGGGAGTTATAAAAGGAGCCATAGAAAGAATAAGAAACAAAGAGAACGTTAAGCGTTGTGATTCTGATGAGTGCTTGGACTGTGTTGTGGGCTCGTGGGGACGGGGAAGAAAAATACAAAAACCCGCCTGTCTTTCTTTAAGTGTGCCTCCCGTCGGGTTAAGCGCTGGTATAGCGCCAGCGTCACTGTGACAGATGAAACAGGATTATAAAATCACATGTAATGAAAGTAAGAAGGTTGGGAGCGACGACACTACAGAGCTAAAGAGTGTCCCCCCCGAATGAGCAGCACAGAATAAAACTGGCCTACAGTTATAAATAATTGCGGACCCCCGTCCTCATGCGTTAAATGTTTGTCTGACTAATCTCGGACCCTCTGAATGTGCCCATATTTAGCTGGCGCTTTAGATGATACCACACGTCACAGATCCCGTGCGATTATTTGAAGGGATCACCGTGGTAACGGTCAAGATACCGATGCCCAACTCATGCGACAAATGGCACAGAGATAAAATGATATTAAACTTTTTAAATATTACATGAGGCAAGGAACAGATGCACACATGAGACTCCTTGAGGTCCACAAACAATAATTCCACGTACAACATGTTCTCGGATCTCATGGGGTGTGGTGGTGGTGGGGGGGGGGGGGGGGGGACCGAAAGAAAACAAATGAAAGTAAAGAAGTCATAACAACAACATGTGTGCTACGCAAGAGTTAAGGCAAGAGAACGCTAAACCCAAAAGACTGAATTGGAAGCGGAGGCTCGGGCCTGCGATGAAGTCTGAACTTTTATGTAAGCCTGTTTTATGCAGAATGTTTCTCCACCGTCAACTGTGTTGTTGATGTTTCCTTTGTTCTGACTTTGCTGTAAAGAGCCTCCTTTGATCATCAAAAACTTGAAATATTCCAAGGGCTCCTTCCGCCATCCTTGTTCGGCTTCAGCGTCAGGAAGAAAGGAAAAATGGAGCTCCCGGAAAAGAGCGGGTGCTCATTAAGAGGGCACCTCAGCCCGCTCGCTGGCACTCTGGTTTATCACACGCGTGCACCCAGGGGGCACTTTTATGCGCAGAATCAGATTACTAACACTCAAGGCTGACCCTTTCTACTTTCGCTCCTCTGACATCAAGAGCATCTCGCACCCCGAGGGATTCTGGGTAGACTGGTACGGGAATGGACGATTCTCGGTATCCTCATGTGGCACTTGGGTGTCGCTGCTCTTACTGCCAAGTTGTTCTCCTCCCCATGGAAAAAAATTCATCCCAGATAAAGAAGTCCTGTCATCTGATTGGCCGGCCCAGCACTGACCCTACTGTAGAATGGCCAGTAGGGGGAGGCGGGTAGTCGGCTGAGGTCTCCAGGACCCCGACTGTCTCTGACTCCTTTACTACAATCTGGCTGTGGCTCTACAATCAGCTGATGGACAGAAGTGGTTGTTTGTCATTTATGTTCGTCTTTTTGTACTTTGTTTTTGACAGATTTGAATAAATCTCTATCCTCATACAGTGCATCCGGAAAGTATTCCCAGCGCTTCATCACTTTTTCCACATTTTGTTATGTTACAGCCTTATTCCAAAATGGATTAAATTCATTTTTTCCTCACAATTCCACACACAACACCCCATAATGACAACGTGAAAAAAGTTTACTTGAGATTTTTGCAAATTTATTAAAAATAACAAAACTGAGAAATCCCATGTCCATAAGTATTCACAGCCTTTGCTCAATACTTTGTCGATGCACCTTTGGCAGCAATTCCAGCCTCAAGTATTGTTGAATATGATACCACCTTGGCACACCTATCCTTGGCCAGTTTGGCCCATTCCTCTTTGCAGCACCACTCAAGCTCCATCAGGTTGGATGGGAAGCGTTGGTGCACAGACATTTTAAGATCTCTCCAGAGATGTTCAATCGGATTCAAGTCTGGGCTCTGGCTGGGCCACACAAGGACATTCACAGAGTTGTCCTGAAGCCACTCCTTTGATATCTTGGCTGTATGCTTAGGGTCGTTGTCCTGCTGAAAGATGAACCGTCACCCCAGTCTGAAGTCAAGAGCGCTCTGGAGCAGGTTTTCATCCAGGATGTCTCTGTACATTGCTGCAGTCATCTCTCCCTTTATCCTGACTAGTCTCTCAGTCCCTGCTGCTGAAAAACATTCCCACAGCATGATGCTGCCACCACCATGCTTCATTGTAGGGATGGTATTGGCCTGGTGATGAGCGGTGCCTGGTTTTCCCCAAATGTGACGCCTGGCATTCACACCAAAGAGTTCAATCTTTGTCTCATCAGACCAGAGAATTTTCTTTCTCATGGTCTGAGAGTCCTTTAGGTGCCATTTAGCAAACTCCAGGTGGGCTGCCATGTGCCTTTTACTAAGGAGTGGCTTCCGTCTGGCCACTCTACCATACAGGCCTGATTGGTGGATTGCTGCAGAGATGGCTGTTCTTCTGGAAGGTTCTCCTCTCTCCACAGAGGACCTCTGGAGCTCTGACAGAGTGACCACTGGGTTCTTGGTCACCTCCCTGACTAAGGCCCTATTCCCCCGATCACTCAGTTTAGATGGCCGGCCAGCTCTAGGAAGAGTCCTGGTGGTTTCGAACTTCTTCCACTTATGGATGATGGAGGCCACTATGCTCATTGGGACCTTCAAAGCAGCAGACATTTTTCTGTAACTTTCCCCAGATTTGTGCCTCGAAACAATCCTGTCTCGGAGGTCTACAGACAATTCCTTTGACTTCATGCTTGGTTTGTGCTCTGACATGAACTGTCAACTGTGGGACCTTCTATAGACAGGTGTGTGCCTTTCCAAATCATGTCCAGTCAACTGAATTTACCACAGGTGGACTCCAATGAAGCTGCAGAAACACCTCAAGGATGATCAGGGGAAACAGGAGGCACCTGAGCTCGATTTGGAGCTTCATGGCAAAGGCTGTGAATACTTATGTACATGTGCTTTCTCAATTTTTTTTATTTTTAATAAATTTGCAAAAATCTCAAGTAAACTTTATTTACGTTGTCATTATGGGGTGTTGTGTGTAGAATTGTGAGGAAAAAAAAGAATTTAATCCATTTTGGAATAAGGCTGTAACATAACAAAATGTGGAAAAAGTGATGCGCTGGGAATACTTTCTGGATGTACTGTATGTGACAGCTTTGTATCATCTACTCTTGCGTTTTGCCTTGAGAGGTGTTGCGGTGCTCCAAGCCTTCACGTGGGGAGGGTCGCGGTCCAAGAACAAGCTCCTTTGACTGCTGTGTTGTAGTTCTGAGGGGGCCGTGACAGACTGGCCCTCCAGCTCTGTGAAGATGACGACTTGTGTTGTGAATACTTTCCGGATGCACTGTAGATAGCGCTGATGCCTCCCATCACAGGCTCTGTGGGTGTCATTTATTCAGAGTGACAGGAGCTCAGCAGACGCCGAGTGAGATAAAGGACTTGGAGGGAGGCATGGTGGCACAGTGGTTAGCACTGCTGTCTCACAGCTCAGTTCACATTTTTGGGCACAATAATCGGCTCCTGGCCTTCAGGGACTCTTCAAAAGTCCTCTGCACCACTACAGTCCACTCAAAAGTACTTCAGTTTCTCCTTTCCTGCTCACTTCAATGCTTTCAATGGAGAAATCCCCAAACATTTCAGCTTTTTTCACAAATTCAGAGGGGGGTTCACTCATCAGCAGTGGGCAGTAACCCTCGATGGAGTCCATTTAACCACACATGTATAGTCACTTGGGCAAACACGGCCAAGAAATTTAAATAAAAAAAAAAATACAGAAGATGAAGGGATGAGGAGGAGGAAGAGAAAGAGGTGGTGGGTGGAAGATGTGGCTTTTAACTCAGCTGCCTAGGAATTCAGAACAGAAAAAGTTAAAATAAGTATCTTAATTAATAAAGGAAATGGACAGAAAAGGCACCTGAGGAGACATCAGCCTGCTGCTAATCAGGTCCTAGCATTTCAGTCCATTAACCAGCACCCTAAATGCCATCCATCCGCTCTGCTAAATATACCGCCAGCGTGATGGCCCCCGTTTATTACAAAGTGTTGTCTCCACACTGTAAACGCACGCATTGCGGGCCCTCCCCCCTTTTTTTTTCCCTTACTGCCCAGATTGCAATTCTATAAATATACAATAATAAGCATCCTCTAGGAAGCTCTCCAATTAACACGCCTTGAAAGCCATTTCTTCTGGAGGTTTGCAGTGGCCCAGCACAGTGGGAGATGGCTTTAATTCAAGTGGCTGACCATCTCAAAGTACCTTTCATCGTCACAAGACGCAAATGGAGGAAGGCAGCTGCAAGCGTCTGCTGCTAAATGTGGCTGCGCTGCACTTTAAAGGGTAATTTATGCAGATTTGCTCCATGACCACACTAGCCAAACCCCACAAAAACACAATTAAACTTCATCATCTTCCCAGTCTTTTATTTTCCTTTTGGCTGCGTCATTCCAATGTGGCTGAAAAAAAACTGCTGTAGCAGCAGGCTGACAAACTTGAGGCTTAAAGGCAGAAAGAACGACAAAGCTTACCGACACACTGGAATCCATGAAGCCTATGAAAAACTCCTACCTTAAATCCCTTCGCACCTCCTCATCAGCGTCTTTTGTATTGTAAATACATCGATCAGCACAAGCAGCAGGCAGCCTGATCTCCCCATCTGCCCACCACCATGATGGAGCTCAACTTGGGCAAAAAGTCCTCCCAGCTCAAGCCAAGGCTCCTTATCTGGGTATGAGGTGCCTGGAGTTGTAGCGGGTAAATAATACAGTATCTCGTTATTTGGAATACAGTGGTGCCTTGGTTTGCAAGCATAATTCATTCTGGAAACGTGCTTGTGATCCAAAGCACTCGTATATCAAAGCGAATTTCCCCATAAGAAATAATGGAAACTCAGAAGATTCGTTCCACAACCCAAAACTATTCATATAAAAATGATTAATATAAAGTAAAAATGCATAAAACAAATTAACCTGCACTTTACCTTTGAAAAGAAGCATGGCTGGTATAAGGGAGAGGAGGAGGAGTGAGGGTTATTGTGGAGGACGACTTTTACTCTAACTCAGTGGTTCTCAACATGTGGGGCGGGGCCCCCTAGGCGGGCGCAAAGTAACAAAAAGGGGGGCACGAAGATGTGAAAAAAAGACAACAAGAATCCAAAATATGAAAAATACATCTATTGAAACCAAAACAAATTAACTTAAACTACATTCTGATACTAGAAAAATAAAAACAGAGTTAGATAAATGTCGATAAAAGTTAAGTAGGTATAATAAAATATGCATCTATGATAGATCATTAATTAAAAAAGAACAAATTAATATTAGTTGGCTCCTTTCAAAAAACGTTAGGAGGGTGCGATTTAAACTATTATGAAAACTCGGGTCGCAAATACTTAGAGCAGCATTTCTCAACCTTTAACTAACGGAATCCCTGCTATCTGTCAGCTCATTGCAATCTTTTTCTTTTTATTTGTGACTCTAACAAGGAACCTATCCGATGACAGTTGCTTTTGCCTCCCTTTTGAGGATTTTGCGGAAATGTGACATTACATTGTCATTAAACAGATTCATCACTCGCACACAAAATTAAAAAAATGCTTTACGCACACACACCCCCGTGGTCACAATGCTATAGTAAACAGTAGGCGCTCGTACGGATGTTGACTATATGAGTGAGGCACGCCGACTGAGAACAAGCATGGAGGCTGATTACCCACAATCCTGCAGCGAGAGCAAGAGAGAGAACCATCGGGTCAGTTGTGATCACGTAATGCTAGGTAGTACTACTCGTATTGCCAGACCTCGCTCGTTTATCATGTTAAAATTTATTCAAAAATTTTTGCTCATCTTGCAAAACACCTGCAGACCAAGTTACTCACAATCCAAGGTTTTGCTGTACATGTCTTTCATGTGTGTTCTGCGTCTGCAGCGATCGAAGTAAATGTAGGATGAAATGCAACGCAGGAATTGTTGAACACCTAACTAAAAAAGAAACTTTTTTCATATTTTAGTACATTTGAACACTCTAGACGAGAGCATTGAACCCAACAAAGCTCATCAGTCCTATCCACTTATTTCTTCCAAAAGTAATAATTGACCAAATGTAGACATGAAGTGTGTAATGTGTGAAGAGTAATAAGTCCAAATATGAAATAAACATGTTCACAAAAGGTACATGCAAAGTAAAACAAGTGCAGTTTTATTCAAGAATATAACTGAAGAAAAAGCACTCGGGTCAAGGTACGAAGCTGACAGGACCGCTTGGGTGGCGCAGCAGTAAGAACTGCTGACTCGTAATCAAGAGGTCGCCGGTTCAATTCTGAACACAACCATTGTGAGTAGTGAGCTGCTCTTATTGTTACTATTATAGAATAAAAACATACATTTGATTTGAGTCTGTAACAGCCGTGTCAATTTGTGGTACTTGTAAAAATTAGTGTTTTGTTTTTTTGATTCAGTTTATTCTCTCAGTCGTGTTCATGCTCCCCTCGATCTGACACTGCTGTTTTCAAATAAAGACGTGTGATAACAGAGGTGAACTCAGATGAGGGTTCAACATCAGAGAAAGAGAACAGCAGCCCTCCCCGCGAGAAACGTCCACTGACACATAAGAACGATGCAGCTGCACCAGGCATAAAGGTGAAAGATGGCACCGTTTGAATGCAGCAAGAGGTCGGGCGTCGTCCTGCCAGTCAGTCCGCCTCACACATTTTCTCATTAGTACTGTAACATGAAAAAAGTTTCTATCTTAGGTATCTGTTCAACATTTCTTGCGGTTCTTGCATTTCCTGTTGTCACACACGTGCGCTTAGGAGGCAGTCAACAAGCCCTGAGGTGAGTGACCTAACACAAGATAAAGGGTTCAGTTTGGGTACTGATGCCTCTCTCTCTCTACAGGACAAAAGACGACAAATCATAATCCCACTCGCTCTCCTACAACACTTCCAGTTTTCTGAAACTGGCCACTTCCCTCAGGGATGACGTCACTTCCATTTCCACCATCATTTCTTCCTGCAGCCATTTTGATGTATACAAACCCTCGTTTCACCTCTGTATACTGTCAAATGTTTCAGTTTCTAATCATTTCTTTGACCACAGTTTTCACTTTGTCCAACGGACATTATACGGGGCAATTCCCCAATTCTTTTTGAAGTTTCCTGCATTGCTTCACGTTCACCTACATGTTCACAGATCGTTGTAGACACAAAACACACAAGAAATCGCATTTGTTCCAAATGACGATATATTATTTACCCTGTACAACTCCAGGCACCTCACATGCAGATAAGGAACCTTGACTTGAGCTGGGAGAGCTTTTTGCTCGAGTTGAGCTCCGTCAAGGTGGGGGATGGGATTGCAGGCTGCTTGTAATGATAGACACATTTACAACACAAAAGACGCTGATGGAGAGGTGCGAAGGAATTTAGGGTGGGCTGGGATTAGTTTATCGTAGGCTTCAGGGATTCTAGTGTTAATAAACATCACCATCTTTAGTGTTTCTAGCTGTTGCCACTGTTGACCCACCTTCTGAAGAGTTTTTCAAAAAGAAGAGAATCATAAGCACTACTCACCAGAACATCTGACCGCCTCTGTGAGAGGACACACTCACAAGCCAAAACAATGAGGACCACCTGCCCAAAACGCTGCCGCTGCTGCTCCTCCTCCATGTGTCAACTCGCCATGGCACAGACTCCACAAGTCTTCTGAAGATGTCCTGTGGTGTCCAGCACCAGCAGATCCTCAAACTCCTAGGATCCACGAGGATCATGCTTGTTGTTCCAACATGGATGCTCGACTGGACCTTCACAATTTGGAGGCCAGGGTCGCTCCTTCAACTCCACATCATGTCTCCTCGAGCCATTCCTGAACAGAGTGCTGAAAGATGTCACTTGCATTGCTGGTCTGCAGTGATGTTTAGGTCGGTGCTACGTGCCAAATTAACATCCCCATGAGTTCCCAGACCCAGGTTTTCCCAGGCAGAATGCTCCCCAAAGTATCTCACTCCCTTCATCGGGTCATCTTCTTCCCACATTGTATCCTGGTGCCGTCCCTTCCCCAGGTAAACAAAGCACACACACCTGGCTGACCACATAATGCAATAAAAAATGGGATCCTTCTGACCAGAAGACCTTCTTCCATTGATCGAAGGACCCGTTTCAGTGTTCTTGTGCCAATTGTAGGCACTGGCAATGGTGAACAGTCAGCAAGGCCTTTCTGACTACTGTCCTGCATCTACAGAGTCTCGTACACAGCTGGATTTTGACCACTGTGTGTCGTTTCATGATACATTACTCCCGTAACCATTGTGGAAATGATCTACCATCCGTGCCACTGTAGCCTTTCAGTTGGTTCATACCAGACGGGTCACTGGTCTCTTGCATTGATGAGTCCTGACGGCCCAACATTCTCTTGGAAGTTTATGGATTTTCAGACACAGTCTAGGACTCCGGTCCATCACAGACCCTCATCATGCACACTCCCAGATGGGGCCAATTTACAGTCATTGGTGAACCTAAGCTACACCAGTTTGGCGGAATTTAGGAGGAAAACCAACCAGCATCAGGGTAGATGGACCATCCAAATTTAACAACCGTCTACTTTATATAATCACAGAGCACCTTGGTCTGTTTGGCAGACTCTTTGATCAAAAAGTGATGAACAAATGACAGGAGTGTGGCCACAACTACAAGGTAATCACACCAACAGTCAGCCATAAGTAAATACGTACTAGTGGAAGAGTTCATTTACAAATGAAGAAATGGAGGGGAGGGGGAATCAAAGCACTGAATCAGTCCTGGTGAACATCGCCATTTTGGATTGACGTCATGATCTGAACCTGGGCAAACCAGTTCCGAGTTTCTGAACTGAAAATTTTCCAAATGAAAATTCCAACTAGAAACATGGAAATTCCAACTTCCCACAATGCAGCATTACACATTAGAACAATCTGGACGAGAACAGGCCCTTCAGCCCAACAAAACTCACCAGTCCTATCCACATTTTTCTTCCAAAAATAACATCAAGTCGAGTTTGACAACTGCTATGGTGGCTATCTGGAAGTACATGGAGACACGTTTTTAAGAAAAGGGTTTGGTATCTGATATTGGAGGTAGGTGAGATCATGAAATGTGCTGACAGGACTCCATCATTACATACAGAAGTTCAATATGGTGTCCCGCAGAGCTCAGTACTGGGACCTTTACTGTTTTCACTTTACATGCTTCCACTGGGATCTCTCATTAGGAAACATCATGTTAATTTTCACTCGTATGCAGATGACACCCAGTTTATACAGTGCTGTGAAAAACTATTTGCCCCCTTCCTGATTTCTTATTCTTTTGCATGTTTGTCACACAAAATGTTTCTGATCATCAAACACATTTAACCATTAGTCAAATATAACACAAGTAAACACAAAATGCAGTTTGTAAATGGTGGTTTTTATTATTTAGGGGGAAAAAAAAATCCAAACCTACATGGCCCTGTGTGAAAAAGTAATTGCCCCCTGAACCTAATAACTGGTTGGGCCACCCTTAGCAGCAATAACTGCAATCAAGCGTTTGCGATAACTTGCAATGAGTCTTTTACAGCGCTCTGGAGGAATTTTGGCCCACTCATCTTTGCAAAATTGTTGTAAATCAGCTTCATTTGAGGGTTTTCTAGCATGAACCGCCTTTTTAAGGTCATGCCATAGCATCTCAATTGGATTCAGGTCAGGACTTTGACTAGGCCACTCCAAAGTCTTCATTTTGTTTTTCTTCAACCATTCAGAGGTGGATTTGCTGGTGTGTTTTGGGTCATTGTCCTGTTGCTGCACCCAAGATCGCTTCAGCTTGAGTTGACGAACAGATGGCCGGACATTCTCCTTCAGGATTTTTTGATAGACAGTAGAATTCATGGTTCCATCTATCACAGCAAGCCTTCCAGGTCCTGAAGCAGCAAAACAACCCCAGACCATCATACTACCATCACCATATTTTACTGTTGGTATGATGTTCTTTTTCTGAAATGCTGTGTTCCTTTTACGCCAGATGTAACGGGACATTTGCCTTCCAAAAAGTTCAACTTTTGACTCATCAGTCCACAAGGTATTTTCCCAAAAGTCTTGGCAATCATTGAGATGTTTCTTAGCAAAATTGAGACGAGCCCTAATGTTCTTTTTGCTTAACAGTGGTTTGCGTCTTGGAAATCTGCCATGCAGGCCGTTTTTGCCCAGTCTCTTTCTTATGGTGGAGTCGTGAACACTGACCTTAATTGAGGCAAGTGAGGCCTGCAGTTCTTTAGACGTTGTCCTGGGGTCTTTTGTGACCTCTCGGATGAGTCGTCTCTGCGCTCTTGGGGTAATTTTGGTCGGCCGGCCACTCCTGGGAAGGTTCACCACTGTTCCATGTTTTTGCCATTTGTGGATAATGGCTCTCACTGTGGTTCGCTGGAGTCCCAAAGCTTTAGAAATGGCTTTATAACCTTTACCAGACTGATAGATCTCAATTACTTCTGTTCTCATTTGTTCCTGAATTTCTTTGGATCTTGGCATGATGTCTAGCTTTTGAGGTGCTTTTGGTCTACTTCTCTGTGTCAGGCAGCTACTATTTAAGTGATTTCTTGATTGAAACAGGTGTGGCAGTAATCAGGCCTGGGGGTGGCTACGGAAATTGAACTCAGGTGTGATACACCACAGTTAGGTTATTTTTTTAACAAGGGGGCAATTACTTTTTCACACAGGGCCATGTAGGTTTGGATTTTTTTTCTCCCTAAATAATAAACACCATCATTTAAAAACTGCATTTTGTGTTTACTTGTGTTATATTTGACTAATGGTTAAATGTGTTTGATGATCAGAAACATTTTGTGTGACAAACATGCAAAAGAAAAAGAAATCAGGAAGGGGGCAAATAGTTTTTCACACCACTGTACCTTTCTTTTAGATCAAATGAAGTTTCTCCAATGTTGTCTTTAATTAGTTGTGTTAGTGAATTAAAGGAGTGGATGAATGAGAACTGCCTATCTTTAAACTCAGATAAAACAGAGATGTTAATTGTTGGAGGGAATGACGTTGACCACAACAATATTCTGTCATCATTTCACTCAGTTGGAGTCACCATTAATTTCACTGAATCAGCCTGCAATCCTGGAGTTCTCTTTGGCTCTAGCATGTCATTTAAAGTACACATTACAAAGTTGTCCAAATCAGGTTTCTTCCATGTTAAAAATGTTGGGAAATTAAGGTGCTTTCTAAATAAACAGGATTCTGAGAATTTAATTTATGCAGTTTTTTCTAGTAGGTCTGACTACTGCAGTGCGGTGTTCACTGGATGTTCAAATTGTTCTTTATGCAGCTTCCAGTTAATCCAAAATGCTGCTGCAAGAATTATTACAAGAACAAGAAAATATGAACAGATAAAACACCAGTTCTTACATCCTTACACTGGCTCCCAGTTAAGTTTAGAGCAGATTTCAAAATCCTCCTTTTAACATATAAAGCCTTAAATGGCAGAGGTCCGGCTTACGTGTCTGAACTTATCATGACTTACAAACCTGAGCGCACATTAAGATCTCAAGATGCCGGTCTGCTTAGGATTCCAAGGATTAATACAATAACAGTGGGAGGTCGAGCTTTTAGTTACAGGGCCCTTAAACTGAGGAGTGGTCTGCCTGCTAATATAAGAGATGCCCCTTTGGTCTCAGCTTTCAAATCCCGGCTGAAGACTCACGACTTCAGTTTAGCACACCCTGACTAGAGCTGCTGATTAACTGTACAGACTGCATCTCTGTTGTTAGTCATTAGCACTAAAACATAAGTAATACTGACCTCACCTATTCTGTTTCTCTTCTCGGTACTCACATGTGGCACTTGGTGTTACTGCCTACCTGCCATGTTGTTCTGCCTGCCTAAGGTAAAGTCATCCCTGATGGAGGATCACAGGAATCATCGGGTAGAGGAGTCCTTTCATCGGATTGGCCGACCCAGTGCTGACTCAGCTGTGGAATGGCCAATAGGGGGAGGCGGTTTGATGGCTGAGGTCTCCAGAACTCTAAACAAATCCAAATCGTATTATGGGATATCATCTACTGTTAAATTCTGCTCTGTACTTGTAATATTTCAACTGCACTGTTATATTGTATTGTATTGAGGATTACTTGTGTTCTGTTCTGTGTATTGTGTTGTATTGACCCCCTTTTTTAACAACCACTGTACACCTGACCAACCTTTGAATTGCCTTTCCCAGGGTATCTTCCATTTTTTCCCTACTAGGATTTTTTTTGGGAGTTTTTTCTTGTCTTCTTAGAGAGTCAAGGCTGGGGGGCTGTCAAGAGACAGGACCTTTTAAAGCCCATTGCGGCACTCCTTGTGTGATTTTGGGCTATACAACAAATAAATTGTATTGTCTTGTATTATATGTGGGGTAACCATAGAGGGGTAGACGTCTACTGTATACTAAGCAGCACCCACTGCAAGGCAGAAAACTAACCCCAGACAGTGTGCCAGTCCACCACAGTGCCCACTCGGGCACACATTCATGTTTACACAGGGCCAAGTTAAAGTCATGCGGTACTATGGAGAGTTTACAGGCTCCAGTCAGGTCACGTCAAGTGATGACTCTGATTTAGTGCAGTGTGGGTGTCTGCACGAGTAATCCCTTCAGTGCTCAGTTTGATTCCCACCTTATGCTCAATGTTTGAGAGACAAGCTGCACATCTCCATGAATCTGCACTGGATATCCAAGCTTGAATGGATGGATGGATGGATGGATGGATGGATGGGTAGGTGGATGATGCAGTCCAAAGGCACTTGACTCCTAGGTGAGCAGAAAAACCTGATCATATTTCAGCTTACAAGAGCGATGCTTACCCTGTAAAACACAGTGCAACCAACGTCTCCCTCCATAAACTTCAAAACCAAACCCCTCATCGGCCGCAGAGACCTACTTTTCCTGAATGGCGTCAACACAAAGAGTTTTTTTCAGCAAGAAAGTTCATCAGTGAGGCAAACACAACTCTCTCAAATTGAGCACATCTCGAAGAAACCTCAGAGATGAAAGAGAGGAGTGGAAGGGAAAGTAAAGCGCGTCCTACTGTAGCCTACGGCTCGAAGGATGCAAATGCTGCTGGCACACGCACACACACACACATACACACGTCCTCTTATTAGTCTCTGCTTTACTTGCTTTGCTCAGCATGGCTTTCTACCTTACAGCGTGCTGCGGGAGGGAGGTGCGTCTTTTTTTGTAATACTCTTTTATCAAACTCCAGCCCCGATGGCTTTTGAAATGCGAAACTCAGCACAAACCTAAGCAGCACCTAAACACAGGATAACCGTGTAACAACTTCTGAAGGAAGTTTAATGAAAGAAAAAAAGAGGACTGGCGCCTGCTGAAGGCCTCACCTTCTGAAAACCAGAAAATCAGAAGTGCCAGGCTGTCCTTCAAAGGCTCACCGTATTTCAGACCACAAAAGTCTTCTATTGGTCTGAAATCCCCCTAGTGCACTCTCTTAGTGGTCAAGGTCTCAGACTTTTGGACATTTGTTCACACTTATGTGCTAAACCAAACAACTACCAAAAACTCAAAAGGTTGAGAAAATAAGAAAACGTAGCAAACACTCGATCTAAAAATGTACACCGTCAGAAGTGAATATCTTAGTATACGCCTGAGGTACTTAGTGTTGTGACTAAGAGTCACAAATGGGGAGAAATGGGTGTGAGGCCTCCCAAAATGCACCACAAAAGGCAGGCCAAGACCTTCACCAGCCTGCCCAGGAGGGGACCACCCCAACCCTCCATCCACAATGGCATTGAAAAGGTGAGGCCTCACCTGCAGTCCCTGTGGTCAGTTTTGGTCTCCAGGCTACAAAAAGGACATAACAGCACTAGAAAAGGTCCAAAGGTCCAGAGGAGAGCAACTACAGGGGATGAGTTAGGAGGAAAGATTAAAAGAGCTGAGCCTTTAGAGTTAAGAGGCGACCCGATTGAAGTGTTTAAAATTATGAAGGGAATGAGTCCAGTGGATTGAGACGGTGACTTTAAAATGAGTTCATCAAAAACTCGGGGATACAGCTGGAAACGTGTTAAGGGGAAATTTCACACAAACATTAGGAAGTTTTTCTTTACACAAAGATCAATAGACACGGGGTAAGCGACCAGGTAGTGTGGTAGACAGTAAGACTTTAGGGACTTTCAAAGTGGGTAGGACTGGCAAGCTTTATTGGGCTGAATGGCCTCTTCTCGTCCAGATTGTTCTAATGTTCAAAAAACAAATGTAAGCCTGGCTTAAAAGTTCAAACTGTAAGGAAATGTCCAAAAATATATCAAAAAGGCCCCAAGAGGAGGAGGAGGACCATAAACCCCTGGCTTTTGCACAAAATGGCTACCAAAGAATCTTTATAAATGGAAGATATTATTACCAAATAGAAAAATAAAGTGTGAATTTGCCGAAGCTGTCCTAGTTTAGGGTGTTCCTATATAACAATTTACTTCAAAAGGTACAAGTGCATAATAAACAAGAATAGTTGCATCAAATATTTGAAATTTTAATATGTGTTCTTCACTTTAAATGTCTAAATATTCTCAATTGTAATGAAGTGGGCTAAATACAGAGCCCTGGTGGGCACCAGTGCTTACTTAGCATGATGGCGCTGGAGTTTTTGTTTCAGATGCGGACTGTCTTGGGGTCTCTGTCAGGTGGTTCAGAACTCAGTTGCATTAAGAAGCCTAGCAGACTCAACTCATCTATGAGCTCCTGAGGGACGATGGTGTTGAATGCTGAACTGAAGTCTATGACCACCACTCTAGCATTAACATCTCTTTTCTCCAGATGGGACAAGGCCAGATGATGAGTAGATGATATGGCATCATCAGTGGAATGGTTTGGATGAGAGGGGCCATGTTATGTGAGAAGGCCGGCTTTCAGGTGACCCAAGACTAGCCTCTCGAAGCACTTCATGGTGACTGGTGAGAGTCTTATATGGTAACAGGCACTGAGGCAAGAGATGGAAGACGTCTTTGGAGCGGCTATGATGGTGGTGGATTTGAAGACGACCGACTGCCTCAGAAAAATGTTTGATCTCCAGGGGTAGATTTTAAAGAAATCAGACCCCCTCACTTTCTGCTCACTTATTGTGTTGCTGGTTTCATTTTAAATATATAAATTTGCCCTTTTTGCCCATCGATCTACAATAACCCCTAATAACAAAGTCAAAAGAGGTTACCAGAAATTTCTGTAAATTTATTAAAACTCAAAAGCTGAAACCTCCCATTCATAGAAGTATTCAGACCCTTAACTCAGTACAGCTTTGAGTCTTCTTGGTGAGTCTCTACAAGCTTTGAACGCCTGGATTTGGGCTGATTATCCTGGTAGATCTTCTCAAGTTCCGTTAGACTAGATGGGATGCGTCTGTGAACTGCCATCTTCAGGTCACCCCACGGTGGTGGTGGTGGTGGTTTATGTCTGGATTTGAAGACGACGACTACCTCAGAAAAATGTTAAAGATGTTTGATCTCCAGCGGTAGATTTTAACTTGTCAGGCGGATGTTATAAAGTAACTGATAAGTTTGAGTAGAAAGTGTTCTTTAAACCTTTGTTTATCTCTGTATATCCTTAAAGCATACCATTTAAATCTAAGTATATAAAGTAGAATGTCTGCCTGTCTGTCTCACCCCTTTGACCAATCTAGTTCTGTCTAGACAATACAGAGTACTTTGGAACCCAAAATTTGGACCCTAGGGGGTCCCAGTATTTTTTTTTTTTTCATGTATGCTACAGTTAGCAGAAGAGCGCCATCTGCTGGCTCACCACAAGTGAAACATCTGAACAGACTGAAGCAGACAAAAGGAGCTTAACATTACTTACCTGGGCAATGCCGTGTGCCATTTCCATCTACTGTAATAAAAAATGGAGCACCATGCGCTTTTACAGGGCGAGGCCTGACTGAGAGTGGAAGTGCAGAACAACACAAAGGAGCTGCAAAGGCTCGCTGTTTAGCTCCTGCTTTGTCAGCTCTCCTTCAACTGTCCACCCATAACTAAGAGGATGGAGACATGACAGCATTTATAGTTAACAACCCAACAAGGAGTTACTGCAATTCTGGAATCCAATCGGACCCAAAAAGAACAAATTCTCGACTCACAAGGGCAAAGGCATTGGCAGGGAGGCAAGTGTGGATGACGGATGGGACAGCCAGCAACAACAACAGGGTCACCATATAAAAAAATAACACAGAAACCTTTGTTTTCTTTCCTTAACCCATTTTACAAATTTTACGCAGGTAATGCTGGGCATTGTGGGTAGTAATTGTCCAAAGTGCATCCCCATATCGGCACGTTATAAAGACACAAGCCTTATTTGCCAAAATCACAGGTGTCTGACGTTCATACAAGTCCGGGGCCCACGACTTGCTTTCCAATTATATTCTGATCACCTGCACCGCCTGAATGTGCCCAGCGATAAAGGGAGGCGTGTGCCAATGCTCTCGGCACTGGGAAAACGCAGTTCTGTTTATTTACATTGTACAAATAAATCATTTTTCTGATGTTATGTTATAAAATGAGATCACCTTTAGCTATTAGTACTGTTGAAATAAAGTCTAGTGACACACAAGAGCACTTCACGTCCTCGCCGCACAGTCGCACTCTCTTATTTACTCTACTCAAGCACTAGCAGAACACCCCAAGTGCTCCTGCAGTATTAACGTACTCCAGGGAGCAGCGACTCTCATTATGTTCAGAGGAACAGATGGAATCGGGACTTCAAATCTCCTCTTACATCTGTATATCTGCGGATGCGTCTTTGTAAACATTTCATAACGCTTCTCTGTTTAAACATTACGTCTTATGTTTATGCCGCATACTTCCAATTACTGCACAGTGTGCTGGGCTCTTACTGTAAGTGAAAGTACGCTCAGCAACAAATGGAATAATACTCGGCACAGACAGTGGGACCAAAAAGAATTCAGACCCCCTCACTTTCTGCTCCCCTATTGTGTTGTTGGTTTAATTTTAAATGTATACATTTGCCCTTTTTGCCCATCGATCTACAAAAATCCCTAATGACGAAGTCAAAAGAGGTTATCAGAAATTTCTGCAAATTTATTAAAAATCAAAAACTGAAACCTCTCATTGACAGAAGTATTCAGACCTTTAATTCAGTACTTGGTAGAAGCCCCTCTGGCAGCAGCTTTGAATCTTCTTGGTGAAGACTCCTGGATTTGGGCTGTTTATCGTGGCAGATCTTCTCAAGGTCCGTTAGACTGGATGGGAAGCGTCTATGAACTGCCATCTTCAGGTCGGTTTGGGGATGTGGAGGTTCATTTCTGGGCTTTGGTTGGGCGACTCAAGGACGCTTAGGGTGAACTCACACTTGCAATTCGTTCCGTGCCCGACTGCATGTAACCCCACAAAGTTCAGTTTGTTTAACTAGTGTGATCATTTCATGGCGCGGCACGGTGGCACACTGGGTAGCACTGCTGCCCCGCAGTTGGTAGACCTGGGTTCGCTTCCCGGGTCCTCCCTGCGTGGAGTTTCCATGTTCTCCCCGTGTCTGCGTGGGTTTCCTCCCACAGTCCGAAGACATGCAGGTTAGGTGGATTGGCGATTCTAAATTGGCCCTAGTGTGTGCTTGGTGTATGGGTGTGTTTGTGTGTGTCCTGCAGTGGGTTGGCACCCTGCCCGGGATTGGTTCCTGCCTTGTGCCCTGTGTTGGCTCCAGCAGACCCCCATGACCCTGTGTTTGGATTCAGCGGGTTGGAAAATGGATGGATGGATCATTTCATGCCGGGCCAACAGTCCCTTGCCCTGGTCCGCTTGGAAGAGGTGTGCCCGATCACAGTTCAGTAGCATTTGTGAGATTGCTGCACGGAAAACAGACACGACGTCAAGTCAGACAGTGCAATTCTCATTTCATTCAATATCTTTTGAGTTTTATTCTCACTTTACAAATGAACATGAATTGTAGTTGGAAAGAAGAGCTGCAAATTCCTCCCTTAACAACATTTGTCACCATAAAAATCTTCCCAGACATGCAGAATGATTAACAGTAAAATGCTGTGCTACACCCTCAATAAATCTGTAAGAGGGTATGGAGTGTCCCACATGACTCTAAAACAATCACAAAAGAAGTCAAATCATTTTGATATGTACGTTGTCACTCCAGGTTTGGATCTCATTTTGGCTTTACACAAAGTCGCATGGTGATGGCGAAAGCAGGCCCAGGCCCAAAATGTTAAGTGCAGTGTGAGTGCAGACCAGCGGGGGGAGTAGGGAGGGGGGACAATCGTGGTTGGGCACCGTACGGAACAAACAGGCCTAGTGGGATTACATCCTTGGAGTCTTGTCCTAAAGACACTCACCGTTGTCTTGGCTGTAGGCTTCGGATTATTGACCTGTCACCCAGGTCTGAGGTGGTCTTGCACTCTGGAGCAGATGTTCTTCCAGGACCTCTCTGTATTTAACAATTCATCCTTCATTCAGTTCTGTCCAGTCTCCCTGACCCTATAGCAATGACACTGTCACCACCAAGCTTCACTGCAGGAATGGGATTAACGTTGGTAATGAGCAGCGCCTGATCTTCACCAGACACACTGCTTAGATTTCTGACCAACCACTTCACCTGTTGTCTCATCGGACTGGAGACTCTTGTTCCTCAGCTCTCAGAGTCCTTTAACACTGGAATCCCTGAAGCCTATGAAAAAACTCATAATCCCGGGCCCCCTTAAACTCTTTCTTGACTCTCCATTAGCATCTTTTGTGTTGTAAATGTGATGATCAGCACAAGCAGCAGGCAGCCTGCTAAACACCTAAAATAGAAACTTTTTTCATGTTTTAGTACTAACGACAAAATTTTGACATGAATTGTATAATGAGTGAAGACTGAAGTCCATTCATCCATTCTCTTCTGCTTATAAAAGTTATGAACAGAATCGGTGACAAAGGGCAGCTCTAGCGGAGTCCAACTCTCACTGGAAATGGGTTCGACTTACTGCCGGCAATGCGGATCAAGCTCTGACACCGATCGTACAGGGACCGAACAGCCCTTACCAAATAACATCATTAATTACTGAAGTCCAAATAGCAAACAAACACTTTCACAAAAGGTACACGTATAACAAAACAAGTGTGCTTTGATTCAAGGATATAACCGAAGAAAAAGAAATCAAGGTCAAGGTACAAAGCTGAAAGGACCGCTTGGGTGGCACGTTGGTAAGAACTGCTGACTCGTAATCAAGAGGTCGTGGGCTCGACTCCGGGCGCTCCCCAGAATTGGCGTTTTGAGTAGTAAGCTGCTCTTATTGTTACTATTGTACAATAAAAACATACATTTGATTTGTGTCTGTAACAGCCGGTGTAAATTTATGGTACTCGTGAAGGTTAGTGTTTTTTTGTTATTCGGTTTTATTCTCTCAGTCACGTTCACGTTCCCCCTGATCTGACACTGATAGTTTTAAAGTAAAGATGTGCGATAACAGAGGTGAACTCAGATGAGGATGAGGATTCAACATCAGAGAAAGACAACAGAAGCCCGCCACGCGAGAAATGTCCACACACATATAAGAACGACGCAGCTGCACCAGGCTTAAAGGCGAAAGATGGCACCGTTTGGATGCAGTGAGAGGTCGAGCGTCGTCCTGCCAGTCAGTCTGCCCCACATATTTTGTCGTTAGTACTGTAACAGGAAAAAAGTTTCTATTTTAGGTATTTGTTCAGCATTTTTTGCGGTTCTCGCATTTCCTGTCATCTTACATTTGCAGATCATTGTAGACACGGAACACATGTACAGTGCATGTCTTCCAAATAACGATATATTATTTACCCGGTGATAAAGGCACTATATGAGCGCCGACCAAAAACAGACCGACACCGGAGGCACACGTAAAATAAATAAACTTTTTATTTTTCTTCACCTGGGGGGGCCACGTCTTCCCCGTGTCCCTCAGGCACAACACAGTCCCACAAACCTTCTCCTTTAAATCCTCCACTCCTCCCTGGCAGCTTGGTCTCCCTCCTCCTGACTCTGCCTCCTTTTATGAGGCACCCAGAAGTGCTCCAGGTGCTCGATTGCCGACTTCCAAGTGTGGCGTAAACACAGCCTATAACGTTTCAGCAGCTCCTGCTGCAGCACCCCCTGGCGGTGCCTACGGATCCCAACAGGGCTGCACCAAACTCCAACTCCCATGAAGCCCTTCTGGAGTCCGAGGCCCCACTGCAACCCAAGGGGGGTTGCCATCTAGCATCCCAGGGGAGATATTTGGTAGCCCATGCTTGCTCCCTCAGAACATATACTGAAGGGGCGTCCCGGATAAACAAGTCTTGAGCTGGCAGAGCTTTTTGCCCGAGTTGAGCAGCGTCAATTAGCAGTCTGCTTGCTGCTTGTGCTGATCGACACATTTACAAAACAAAAGATGCTGATGAGGAGGTGCGAAGGAATTTAGGGTGGGCCCGGCATTATGAGTTTTTTTGTAGGCTTCAGGGATTCTAGCGTTAAGTGCTGTTTGGCAGACGCCAAGCCAATGACTTGTGTCTTTTAACTCAGGAGTGACGTCTGTCTGGTTGATGGAGTGCTGCTGGGATGGTCATCCTTTCCGAAAGGTTCTCCCATCTCAACAGGGGACTCCTGAAGCTCTGTCAGAGTGGTCACCTTCCTCACCAAGGCTCTTCTTCTTGCCCTGATCTGTGCCTCGCCACAATTTGATCTACACAGAGGTCTACACAGAGATTTCCTTGGACTCCTTGGCTTGCTTTTTTTTGTCCTGGCATACTGTGTGAATCATGGGACCTTCCACACTCAGGGGGGCACATGTGCCTTTCTAAATGAGGCCCAATCGATTCAGCATGCCGCTGGTGGACTCCCGTCAAGTTCTGGACACATCTCAAGGAGGATTAAAGCAAAATAGGAGGTACCTGAGGAGCACAATTTGTGCCATAGCGAAGGGCCGGAGTACTTCCAGGGATGAGATATCAGTCTTTGATTTTTAATAAAGTTGTAAAGCTTTCTGAAAACAAGTCTTCACTTTGTCATGATGGGATATTGGGTGTAAAGTGATGGGCAAAAATGGCAAATGTATCCATTTTAAATGAAATCTATGACACGATAATGTGTGCAGAAAAGTGAAGGGGCCTGAAGGCTTTCTGAATCCACCGTACACGAGCAGACACACAGTAAAGGTCCACGTTAATCCACATGGAAGGGAATTCCCTGCAGTCAGGGGCAAACAGAAGCCATGGACAGTGGTAACCAAAGAAAGAGTTAAAGCAGAACTCGTAAAAACAAAATTAAACTGCTAGTGCTAACAGTTAAGGAAGCAAATGAGTGCCGAGCAGACGATTTCTCCCTGAAAGCCGTATCCATTATTCCAGTACATTACTTCTCAGCTTGACAATACATCCAGACGTGTTCAGTGGCTGAGCTGGGACTCTGCCATACGTTGTTCTGAAAAGCACCTCGGCAGAAATCTTATAAATCATTCTAAATTAACTACAGAATGGGAACAATTTCCCTCATGTGCGCGTTACTTTCTAACTGGACAACTAACAGGTTACACTAATGGGGCCCTGAATATAAAGGACTTACAATACGAGTACAACGGATTTGGCTATCGATGCACTTCATTTAACAATTTCACGAGTAGCCCGATACGGGAAATGAATAACAGTGTAATGAGGAGCATTTACTCATATAAACATGCAACCAAATCAGTTAAAAAGCAGGCTGTGTCACATAGACGACTTTCCAGCGATTCCCGGTTGTACTCTTCATTTACATAATCTTAGCGAGTCGGTGGCCATCAGCGGTGGTGGGCTCGCATGAAGCCGGTCGAGTAATGACACGGGCCCAGCAACTCACTCCAAACAGGCCATGACCTGCCCACTAAAACAAGTGTGGTCACCAGGGGGTGCTCCAGCTCTCTATACCCAACACAACAGACACAGGTCACAAGTTAAAAGCACCAAAAAGCCTTTTTTTATTGCGTGGGAAACTCTTCCCAAATCGTTTCCCACAGCCACAAGTACAAGAATAGTGCAGCTCACAGTTATTCTTCTTTCTCTTTCTCTCTGTCTTTTGGTCTTTGCCTCCTCCACTCCTCATAGAAAGCTTTGTCCACCTTCCACCTGACTCTGGCTCATCTTGGTGAGGCTAGCAAGTCCTTTAATACTGGCCAACCTCTGAAGAGCTTCTGCTCTTCCACCTACGTGGTCTGTAAGCACTTCTGGGTAAGACAGAAACCCCATACGGCTCCTCAGTCTTTGCAGCACCCCCTGGTGGCACCCACAGTACCCAACAGGGCTGAGGTAAAGAACTCCAAGTCCCATGATGCTCTTTGGGAATCCAGAGCACCACTGCAACCCAGGGGAGCTGCCATCTAGCATTCTGGGGGAGGCAGTGTCCTAAAGCAGCTGCCTTCCCCCTTCCTCTTGGGTGTCCTGGCCGGGTTGGGTTGCCAGGTGTCCCTTACAACGTCTACACTTGAAGGGGTGGGCTCTGTACGCATGAGAGCTGACAATCAGTGGATGCTCATCCAAAAGAACAATTCATATAATGCAGCGTCAAGGAATAAGGAACGGAGCTCAGAAACAGAAGAGAAGCTTGTCTGTCTTGTGGATAAATGGATATAATGAGGGTATTAGAAATAAACTTGAATGATTTAGGATTAAAAGTCAAGACGGAGGTAAAGAATTCAGGGGTAATTATTGACTCTGACCTGAATTTTAAATCCCATATTAAATCAGATTACTAGGAGAAAATTTTTTCACTGAAAAAATAACAGAAGTCAGACATCTTATAACACTGAAAAATGCTGAGAAATGAGTTCACGCTTTTGTTTTCAGTCGGCTAGATTACTGCAACGCACTCCACTCAGGACCACCCAAAAAAGACATCAATCGATTGCAACGAGTGCAGAATGGAGCTGCTAGAATCTTAACTAGGAAAAGAAAATCAAAGCGCATCACCCCAGTCCTAGCATCACTACACTGGTTACCTGCACCATTTAGAATTGACTTTAAAATCCTGCTGATGGTTTACAAAGCCTTCAATCATCTGCTCCATCCTGTATTTCAGAATGTCTTTCACCTTACACTCCTAATCGTAACCTTAGTTCTTCAAATGACTGTCTGCTTATTGTTCCGAGAGCTAAACTTAATAGAAGTGGTGAGGTGGCTTTCTGCTGTTATGCACCTAAAATCTGGAATAGCTGACTGATAGAAATTCGCCAGGCTAATACGGTGGAGCTCTTTAAAACACTGCTAAATACTCCTTACTTTAACATGGCTTTCTCGTAGCTTCATTTTAGTTTAATCCTGACACTCTGTATATTCAAATAATTATCATCATTATCATTCATGGTGGCTCCACAATCTTTACTAACCCCTACTCTCTCTGCTGTTCTTTTTCTTGTTTTCTGAGGTAGTGATCTGCGCCCCCACCATCTGATCAGTGCACCGTGATGTCCCTCCATTGATGGATTAAAGGCCAGAGGTCCACATCACCATCATCATCAAGTCCTTCCATGTGAACTCTGAATACCATGAGGACTGACTGAGGTCACTGATGTTAGGTAGAATGCCTAGAGGGGGCTGGGTGGTCTCGTGGCCTCGGACCCCCTGCAGATTTTATTTTTTTTCTCCAGCCGTCTGGAGTTTTTTTTTGTTTTTTCTGTCCTCCCTGGCCATTGGACTTTACTTTAATTCTATGTTAATTAGTGTTGCCTAATTTTATTTTGTTATATATTTTGTCTTTCTTCATCCTGTAAAGCACTTTGAGTTACAGTGATCCCTCGCTATATAACGCTTTGACTTTCGCGGCTTCACTCTATCGCGATTTTTTCTCATACACGCTTACGTCACTACGCATGCGCTTTCTGAGAACTTTTATCTAAGCCCCATGATGGCTCCTAAACGTGCTGCTTTTTCCAAGCCTTCTGACAATAAAACTAAGCACCGGAGGAAGATGCTTACCATCCAGGAGAAGGTGAAACTCTTGGATATGATCAAAGATGGCAACACTCTACAAAAGCCTCCTCACGCATATGAAAAGACAGCGCCAGCAACTGCCTATCAAGATGTTCTGCAGCCGCGCACCCAGACACCCACTGCCTACTC
This sequence comes from Erpetoichthys calabaricus, assembly GCF_900747795.2. Lineage (NCBI taxonomy): Eukaryota > Metazoa > Chordata > Cladistia > Polypteriformes > Polypteridae > Erpetoichthys > Erpetoichthys calabaricus. Next base: position 139,661,751 of record NC_041404.2, on the reverse strand, counting down.
CTATCACTCCTTCAGTGGAAGAAGACAACGACACACCTGCTGAAGATACTGCACCACCTGAAGACTCTCCTACTGAGGTCGTCCCTTCATAGGTTTGTGGTTGTGTGTAAGTAATTAAATGTACAGTACAATAATAATATGATATTTGTAACGTCTAATATGTCTTATTTTCTCTTATTTTGTCTAATATATTGGGTAATACGAGTGTAATGGTGACTAAAGGGTGTTATTTCATGTCTAGAGGGCTCTAATAATGTTAAAAAACATATTTAGAAGGTCGTAAACAGGTTTTCTATACTCTGTGAAAATATTCGATTTACAAATAAAGAATCCTAATTCACTAAAATTCGTTTATCACGGTAGAGTCTGGAACGGATTAGCCGTGAAAAACGAGGGTTCACTGTACATCATTTGTATGAAAATGTGCTGTAGAAATAATGTTGTTGTTGTGTTTTATGTACCATGATAGAATGGAGACAAGGGCCAAGCTTGTAGCCGAACTCACAGTACTTGTTAACCCCTAAATACAGCGTCAGCTCCGTCAGGCAACCACAATATTGGCTGTCACAAAAAGAAGCAAGAGTCACTGTACTGGAAGGTCGGTAAACATGAAATGGCCAGCAATCTGTAGACATTCGAATTGACACGGCCCCGGCGAGGAGATGAGTAATGTGGTCAGCAAGTCTGACAGAGCCCACATCTAAAAGTCAGGTAATGTGACGTCGGCCTTTGAGATGACAGCCACGTGGACTGAATTTGTATTGCAATACTCAGACCGATGGTGAAAATGAAAAACACCTAAACCAGCAAAAATACTCCAGGAAACAACTTGGTTAAATCACGCTTAACTGCTTACTTACAAAAGACTTGTGAAATGTCCATGGATGCTCATGGATGATATCTGTCCCAGGGTGCAGTACCATTAACTAAGGGGACATTTTTACAATTTAAATAAACTGCTAGTGTAATAAAATGGAATATAACAGCAGAAGTAATAATGTCCATAAGCAGCCTCCATACCATCGAAATGCTGACAGACTCAATGAGTAAGTACAGAAGTTTGCTAGACCCCATATGGACCCCCTTTAATGACTCTCTCCTACAACAGAGCACAAAGATGGCAGCACACCGGACAACCGTTTTATTTTAAAGTGTCGCTTCCTTAAATATTTTTGTGATAATGACAAGCAACTTCAGGCTGAACACAAATATGATTTCAAGCACAAAATACCTGGAGGAATGTGACATTAACTTTTATTAAATTTAGTGTGTTTAATTGCTTAATGAGGCTGACACATTGCATTTGTTCAGCTGAGCTTAACATGTTTTTGCAGCCAATTTTCGTTTGTACTCCACTTCTTGATTCAGTGTCCAACGTCGACGGATTCCACTTGCCCTGTTAACTGTGTCTCTCCATCATGGCAATGTCCTGGTGGAACCCGTCCCCGTGCTCGTCACAGACTGCTCCAAGATGAGTGGGGAAGAAGTCCAAAGGAAATGAATCTACAGTTGCGGCCAAAGGATTCGAGAAGGGCCCAAGTGTCGGTTTTTCACCAAGTTTGCTGCTTCAGTGTTTTTAGATCTTTGTGTCAGATGTTTCTATGGTGTACTGAAGTAGAATTACAAGCAGGTCAGAAGTTTCAGAGGCTTTCATTGACAATGACATGAAGTTTATGCAAAGAGTCAACATTTGCCGTGTTGGCCCTTCTTTCTTTTTCAAGACCTCTGCAATTCACCCTGGCAGGCTGTCTGTCCATCAACTTGTGGGCCAAATCCTGACTGATGGCAGCAGCCCATTCTTGCAGAATCAAAGCTTGGACTTTGTCAGAATCGGTGGGTTTTTGTTTGTCCACCCGCCTCTTGAGGATACACCACAAGTTTTCAATGGGGAGTTTCCTGGCCATGGACACCAAATGTCGATGCTGTGTAACGCGAGCCACTTAGTTCTCACTTTTGCCTTATGGCCTGGTGCTCCATCATGTTGGTCACCAAACTGTTCTTGGATGGTTGGAAGATGTTGCTCTCAGAGGATGTTTTGCTCCCATTCTTTATTCCTGGCTGTGTTCTTAGGCCAAATTGTGAGTGAGCCCACTGCCTTGGCTGAGAAGCAACCCCACATGACATGGTCTCAGGATGCTTTACTGTTGGCACGACACTGGACTGATGGTAGTGCCGCTCACCTTTTCTTTTATCCAGATGCCCCAAATAATCGTAAAGGGGATTCATCAGAGATGATGACTTTCCCCCAGCAGTCCAATCCCTGTACCTTTCGCAGAAAATCAGTCTATCCCTGATGGTTTTCTTGGTGGCTTCTTTGCTGCCCACTTTGTCACCCACCAGGCCATCCTCCAAAAGTCGTCGCTTCACTCACACCTGCCTGCTGCCATTCCTAAGCAAGCTCTGCCCTGGCGGTGCCCGCAGCTGAATCAACTTTAGGAGACGCTCCTGGTGCTCGCTGGACTCTTTTGGGCGCCCTGAAGCCTTCTTCACCTCTCTATTGTAACTCAATCAGCATGACAGAGTGACCTCCATCCTTGTTCTCGTCTCTCCTGAGTTAACGAGAGGATCACTGAAGTGATATCAGCAGGTCCTGTTGTGGCAAGGCTGATATGCAGTGAGTTTTTTGGGATGAAGTTCACTTTCACGGTAAAGAGGGACTTTGTAATTCATTGCAATCCATCTGATCACTCGTCAGAATATTCTGGAGTCGATTCAAATTGCCGTCATAAAAACTGAGGCAGCAAACTTTGTGGCAATTCGTATTTGTGTCATACTCAAAACTTTTGGGCACGACTGAACAGCGACATGTTACCCTTCATGGTTCTGTATGCTCGAAGCATGCTGTCAGCCAGCTGGACGTAGTTTGCTGCCAACATCCATGCGATTCCTTCTGACCCCACTAGCGGGTCTTCAAACTGCTTGCCACCGATGACTTGCGGACTAAGAAATGTGCTTTTCTTGATCTTGGCCTCAGTTATTTGTGGAGATGTGTCTCAAATATCGAAATGCTTTCACAAACTTTTTCATCAGTCCAAGTTTCATATGAAGAGGAGGCACAGATATCTGTTGTGCCAGCAAGTGAGTGGCTGATGTGGCACACTGTTCCGCCCTGCAGTGGCCACTTCTTTTTGAGGTAATGAGACCATTTGGCACGGCTGTCACATTTGTAGTTACCTGAGCGGCAGTGCCACGACTTTTCGATTGCCATGGCTGTCCCAGTTGTAGTGCATATGTGTATTATAATATGAAAGGAAGTCACAAAAATAGGCGATTGTGATAAAACCATAAATGACAGGAAAATGCAAAGGCGATTTGTTGTGATTAGCAGGCCAAACTCCATAAGATCTACTCAAGGTGGACGCAATGTCTTCATTGTCCAGTGACATTAGTATAGCAAAACTGGTCACTTTCACTTAAGGCACGTTAAGGAATCGTGTAAAATACGGAGAAAGGTCTTACCTGGTAAACGTGGAAGGCGTTGGCGGCCCGTCCTCGCAAGAAGACTGAAGGGATCCAGACGTTAATGAGGGCCCGATGAGTTCTGGAGAAAACAAAATACCAAAAAAATTCACATTGGGGAACAACCTCCTGAGATACCCGGCCTCATCTCGGAAACTTCATCGGAATTAAGCAAACCAGGCCATTGCTTTATCAGGTTTGGTTATAAAGTTTACAAGGAATATCAATTCAAAAGGCCTTATAAGGACTTTAAGGGAAGGTGTGTGTGTGTTTGTTTTGTTTTATTTTTTTGGTATATTATGCTTATATGCTATCTGTGTTAATATAACAGAAGCGCTCACTAAGTTTAAACAGCAAGTAAACCAAATCACAACTGCTGATGCAAAATTTTGATATAAAAAAAGAAGAGAGTTGCTTAGCTCTCCATACTCACATTTCAAAATCTGACAGGCTAGGATCCTCTGACGTCTGACTAAGATCTCCAGGAACCTGCAAAAATCCAAATGTGTGTGTAAAAATGGGCTATAACTGTAATAAAAAAAAACACACACATATACAGTTAGGTCCATAAATATTTGGACAGAGACAACTTTTGTCTAATTTTGGCTCTGTACATGACCACAATGAATTTTAAATGAAACAACTCCGATGCAGTTGAAGTGCAGACTTTCAGCTTTAATTCAGTGGGGTGAACAAAATGATTGCATAAAAATGTGAGGCAACTAAAGCATTTTTTGAACACAATCCCTTCATTTCAGGGGCTCAAAAGTAATTGGACAATTGACTCAAAGGCTATTTCATGGGCAGGTGTGGTCAAGTCCGTCGTTATGTCCTTATCAATTAAGCAGATAAAAGGCCTGGAGTTGATTTGAGGTGTGGTGCTTGCATGTGGAAGATTTTGCTGTGAACAGACAACATGCGGTCAAAGGAGCTCTCCATGCAGGTGAAAGAAGCCATCCTTAAGCTGTGAAAACAGAAAAAACCCATCTGAGAAATTGCTACAATATTACGAGTGGGCAAAATCTACAGTTTGGTCCATCCTGAGAAAGAAAGCAAGCACTGGTGAACTCAGCAACGCAAAAATACCTGGACGTCCACGGAAGACAACAGTGGTGGATGATCGCAGAATCATTTCCATGGTGAAGAGAAACCCCTTCACAACAGCCAACCAAGTGAACAACACTCTCCAGGGGGTAGGCGGGCGTATCGATATCCAAGTCTACCATAAAGAGAAGACTGCATGAAAGTAAATACAGAGGGTGCACTGCAAGGTGCAAGCCACTCATAAGCCTCAAGAATAGAAAGGCTAGATTGGACTTTGCTAAAGAACATCTAAAAAAGCCAGCACAGTTCTGGAAAAACATTCTTTGGACAGATGAAACCAAGATCAACCTCTACCAGAATGATGGCAAGAAAAAAGTATGGAGAAGGCGTGGAACAGCTCATTATCCAAAGCATAGCACATCATCTGTAAAACACGGTGGAGGGAGTGCAGTGTGATGGCTTGGGCGTGCATGGCTGCCAGTGGCACTGGGACACTCGTGTTTATTGATGATGTGACACAGGACAGAAGCAGCCGAATGAATTCTGAGGTGTTCAGAGACATACTGTCTGCTCAAATCCAGCTAAATGCAGCAGTCAAATTGATTCATGATACAGATGGACAATGACCCAAAACATACAGCCAAAGCAACCCAGGAGTTTATTAAAGCAAAGAAGTGGAAAATTCTTGAATGGCCAAGTCAGTCACCTGATCTTAACCCAACTGAGCAGGCATTTCACTTGTTGAAGACTAAACTTCAGACAGAAAGGCCCACAAACAAACAGCAACTGAAAGCCGCTGCAGTAAAGGCCTGGCAGAGCATTAAAAAGGAGGAAACCCAACATCTGGTGACGTCCAGGAGTTCAAGACTTCAGTCTGTCATTGCCAGCAAAGGGTTTTCAACCAAGTATTAGAAATGAACATTTTATTTCCAGTTATTTAATTTGTCCAATTACTTTTGAGCCCCTGAAATGAAGGGATTGTGTTCAAAAAATGCTTTAGTTGCCTCACATTTTAATGCAATCGTTTTGTTCACCCCACTGAATTAAAGCTGAAAGTCTGCACTTCAACTGCATCGGAGTTGTTTCATTTCAAATTCATTGTGGTGAAGTACAGAACCAAAATTAGAAAAAAGTTGTCTCTGTCCAAATATTTATGGACCTAACTGTAAGTCAATCAGATCCTATTTAGGCCATTTTAGGAAGTGCTTTATAAAACCAGAGGGACACAACACACTGGGGGGTGCAGACACAACGTCCTCTTGTCTCTTCCAGAGTCACACCTCAACCACCGACACCTCTAAATTTATTACGGGGTTTAGGAATCGTAAAAATGTCCATAGTGGGGGCAGACATTCATTTCACCACCCCTTCAGTAGGCCTGTGAAGAGGCCTGCGTCTCCACTTCAATCCTGAGCACCTGCAAAGAGAATTCCACGCCTCCCCCTTCTGAACCGAGAGAGATGTCCACCTGCTCACTGAAAGGGGATCTTGTTCTCTGTTGTAAATGGCGGTTTGGCAGGGGGTCTGTTCCAAGGCTCACATCAAAGACACACACACAAACACACACACACCTGGAGAGAGGCTGGGCAGAGGAAAGCTTCCCAGTTTATAATAAATGGAGAAGAACGGCCAAGTGCAGTCGTGGGTGCCAACTCCACAAATTAATAACAAGGCAGTAATGAGCCAGAGAAACTTCTGCCCGAGAAACGAGAGAAAGCAGCAGCAGAGAGGAGGACAGCAGCACTGATGACTCTCGAGATGTACTGCAAATGAACGATTATATGGGAGCACCAGCCACAGTGAGGCAACTCCTGTTAAACCCAGAGTGCCGGGCCATCAAAGAGGCACTGTGACCATGTGGGTTCTGCTTCCCGCTCCCACTTAACTGTTGGGAGCCCTTGAACCCGAATCAAATAAAAACAGGGCCAACCAGTGGAGGTTAAAATCCAAGAAATATTTCCATTAAAAGTGAGGTGAAAATAATTGCTGGAAGCAATCTTTGAAAAACAAGACCCGGTGCTGCCTTCTGCTGGCGGCTCCCCTGCTTCTCCATTCCGGGCCCTGCACCAGGGGAGTCGCCCTACCTGCAGCCGACCTTCTCCTGCTGGTCTGGTAGCTTCACGATCCCTGGCTTCGTTTGACTGATCCAGACTGAGACTTGGGTTCCCCAGGGCGCTCACGCTGGGGCTTCGACCTCTGAAGGCTCCGACTCTCACTGTTGCCTTCCGGTCACTCCTGCTCCTCATAAGTGCTCAGCAGGACTGACCACTAAACCCAGCATATGCAAACTTAAGAAGAACATGTTCATAATAAATAAAACTTTACAACCAATACCCCCCCACACCTAATTTTTCTATATATTGCCTTTGATTCTTGTAAGTCTAAGCATTATCCTCTGATTAAGGCTCCTGGTAGGGGCTGAAAGCTCAGGAATAAAAACTACTTTATGATACGTCATTCATTTTCTCCCTTTGTGGATCTCCAGCTGCAAATATGCAAACCGTATCACAGACCTTCGCTTCCATATATATATATATATATATATATATATATATATATATATATATATATACACTGTATATATATATATTTTTTTTTTTAAATTTTATTGAATTTATTAAAATCAAATAACATTCCATACATATAACTCAAGTTTTAGAAAAAGAAAAGAAAAAGGTTTGAAACAAATCAACCCCCACCCCTGAGAAAGAGAGTTGGGCCAGCAGAGTAAAACTTTATACTAGTAAAGAGAAATGAATAGATAAAATAATAAATGAATAAAGATAAATGGAGTAAAAGAGGGGAGAGAACCTGCCTCCGCAATTTAAAAGCTTCTTCTAAAATGTTATTGATCAGATCCTGCCAGGTTTTGAAAAAGTTTTGCTCAGATCCTCTAAGTGCAAATTTGATTTTTTTCCAGTTTCAAATAGTAAAGAACATCAGTGACCCACTGACTTAACAGAGAGAGGTGAGTTAGGATTCTTCCAATTGAGCGAGATAAGTCTACGTGCAGTGTAGTGTAGTAACGGCACTCACAGTTTGTTTGTCCTTCTCCACTTTAAGCCCCTCTGGAAGTACCCCAAACACAGCTGTTAGTGGATTAGGGGGGTTTGTGACCCCAAGGCCGTCTGAAAGGCATTTAAAGATTTTGGCCCAAAATGATGTTAATTTGATGCAGGCTGAAAACATGTGACCCAGTGAGGCTGGAACTTGATTGCAGCGTTTGCAGGTTGGCTCTTGCCCTGGAAACACGTTGGACAATTGTAAACGAGAGAGATGCGCTCAATATATAATTTTAAGTTGAATAATTCTATGCTTTGCACATATGGAGCTCGAGTGAATTCTGTGCATTGCTACTTCCCACTCCTTTTGTCCTACTATATATAATGGGGACGTGGCACAGATATGGCGATTAGCAGCTCCCGGCATCAATTACGGATGCGGACAACTCCTCACCTGTGCACATAAGCGAGGAAACGCCTGCAGCACATTGCGTCCAAGAACCGCTCCGGCCACGCTACCACGCCCCCGGCGATTATTTAAAAAATTGGCCTTTTCTTTTAAGCCGTGGACCTGCTATACCACAGGCGCAGGCCAACTCCCACGAGGGCCCCTTAAAGTCACCACTTAACTTACGGTGGATTCAGGAAGCATTCCGACCCCTTAACCACTTACATTAAGAGCAGAAATTCTTTATATAAGAAGAATCATCAAGGACAAGCATCTTTGCTAAACTCCACAAAGTGACGTAACTGCTGCAGTAAGACACTTAACCCTTACAACATCTTCACACATTCATCCAATGCTGTGTCATAGGGGATTAGTCAAATATCTTTTAAAAAGCCCCCCTGGTGCACTCCCTGTGAAGTTATATTTGGTGTTGAAGAAACAAACATCCATTGTCAGACACAAAGAACACCACATCTCTGCTAAAAACCAAAGAGGGTACTCGCCGTGCAGAGGCCACAGCTAACGGGGTTAATGGCGGCACTTCAGACCTCCACGGATATTCAGATCTGTTTATTATGAGCAGGCGTTTACTTTAAAGAGCCACATTACCTGATCTTACAAGGCAGATTACTCTTTCTTAATATCTTTTATCTCACTAGACAGATGTGTCTTCCTAAAGTGAGAGACGCATTGCTTACTGACTGTGGGCAAGTCTGGGGTGTCAAACTCAGACCCTGGTGGGCCGGGGTGGCTGCAGATATTCATTCTAGCCATTTTCTTAATTAGTCACCAATTACTACTGCTAATGGAAAAGACTTCAATTGCCTGCACGTTAATTGATCCGAGTTACAGGATTCAGAACTGTACATTCTTTCCTTCCTAAACATTAACGAGATGGAAAGCGAGCCGGTGGGGTTGGAAACGTCTGGTGTGGCAGAATGAAAGCATTAAGAGGTCACAGGATTGAATTGTGCGTTTCAATGGCCTTTAATTACGAAACTGGTTAAGAGTGAAAATGGAGAGCCGACAGGAAGCTTCATCGGAGACCCCCACAAGTCAGCTGGTCGGCTGTTTGCTCGCCTCGCATTTCTTTATCATTCAGCTGTTTAAAAAAAAAAAAAAAAGAATGATTCAGAATCTTAAAAAACAAGCAAATTAAAATTTAGGCAAAAGGAGGACGTGCCAATAGCAGCACTAATTGGTTTATATCTGTTATGTAAGTGCATATTGACTTCATTTCATTTGGTATTTCCTTTATTTATATACTTACCTGTTTCTAATTTATTATTTTTCATTCTACTTGCCTGTTTTTTTTCTTTAACATCTTTTAAAGCACTTTGAGCCACATGTCTTGTATGAATATGTGCTACAGAAATGTAAATGTTGTTGTTGCTGTTGTTACTAATTAAGAAAACGGCTGAAACAAAAATCCACCAGGATTCAACTGGGGCACCCCAGCTTTACGTGACGCACTTCTCACTGACACGAATTTCAAGTTGGCTCCTTGGGACCCTCTGTGGCGGCTGCTTGGTGTCCCACACAGTCGGCCCGCAACTCAGCTCGCTATTAAAAAAGCTCATCGTTTATCTTCCTTTTCTTATTTTGTATTCACAGAAGTACAGCAGTGTGAGAGTTACATTTGTAAGAAATCAAAAAAAAATCTGTCATAGTTTTAAATGTTTAACTTTAAATGCTATTTTAACATGGAGATTATTCTCTTATGTGTATCCAAATACTGACATTTAAGGATAGGCAGAGCAGAAACCAGCGCAGTAAACACTACATGTTAAAAGATAGCAGCTACTTACGGAAGATCACAAAAACAAATTTACACCAAGAAACACACAGACACACGTAAACACTGGCGTCATGCAGGAAAAATGTAACCCAGCACTCCAGAAGCTGGGAAAAGGCAGCCTGTTTAATTAAGGGAGGTAGGCAGGCACTCATTTAAAAGATACAGATAAAAAGAGATGTGAAAGGCGCTATACCATTCATAGATAGCTAGATAGTTAACGTGAAAGGCACAACATGTAGATAGATAAGACAGACAGACAGATAGATGTGAAAGGCACTGTATGATAGATAGATAGATAGATAGATAGATAGATAGATAGATAGATAGATAGATAGATAGATAGATAGATAGATAGATAGATAGATAGATAGATAGATAGATAGATAGATAGATAGATAGATAGATAGATAGATAAAGGCACTGTTTAATAGATAGATAGATAGATAGATAGATAGATAGATAGATAGATAGATAGATAGATAGATAGATAGATAGATAGATGCAAAAGGCACTATATAATAGACAGACAGATGGATGACAGGCCCTATATCATTCATAGATACATAGATAATGTCAAATGCACTATATCAAATCAATAAATAAATATTTTTATATTATGACAAACAACAAACCTCTCTGTTAAATACATCAGAATGACTGAAAAGAAAGTAAAGTAAAAAGAAATAAAGCAACTGACTTGGCAAAAGATAAAAAGAGCATTCCCAGTCCCAATGAGATTTAATGGTATGGAAACTCGCAGCCACACGGGGGACTCAGGACTAAAGCTGAAGCCCACTGTGCTTCACAAACAAGGCCAAAGGGGGTGTGAGGCCTCCAGAAGACCCATTTAGCCGGCCGGACCCTTCACTGACCTGCCAGGTCGGGGCCTAAACGCTACTTGCTGGCTTCAGCCAAAGCAGGCCCCCAAAATGACGTGCAGTCTTTAAAATTTCAAAGTATAAGAAAATGGTCAACAAGGCAAAAGGATTTTCTTAAAAAGGCAATCCACAACAAACAAGCCCTGATACGTGATCCAGTAACATTAACCTCAAAAGAAAAGCAAAAATCCACAAATCCAAAGAAAAATAAAAAGGAATGCAAAAGTTACACAAAACTCCAAATCCAACTTAATGTTCTGCTGCTGAGTCTTTCTTTCCTGATTGAAAATAAGGCCAGGAGGAGGAGCCAGCAGCAGTGATGTCAATGTAGTCCCACCTCCTGTAGCTCCTCCCACAATGTAGACAGAATGGCCAGACATTTAAAGTTACAGGACATGATTATGAAGTCATAAACACACACAAAAGAGGAATGACATAAAAAGAAGAAAAACAATCATACAAAAATGACAATAAAACAAAAAATAAACCCAAACCGGGGGGAAAAGGCTTTGGCTGTAACATAAGCCACTGTTCTAAGGACAGTTATGCCTAACTTTGTTGTTTTTCTTTCTGCTGGAGGCTCCCCTGTTTTACTCACCGGGCCACGGAGGTCTATCAGCTCCTGTCGCATCTGAGCTATCAACTGATCCTTCGCCATCAGCGACCGGTACAGCCTCTCGTTGAACTCAATCAGCTCACCGTGCATCTCTGCCACCTGCAGGAGAAGAAGACACCTTCAGTCAGACAGGTGACACTGGGGACAGCTGACTGGACTGGCACAGTTCAAATTTATAAACTAATTCGGACACAGATGAGAGCTCGTCACCCTTTTCATTAACCTTCTATCGTGACGGACATTTTTACCTCTCCAATACAGGTATGCACCACGTGACGTCCACGATACGTTCTGTGAAACGGGACGTTGTGTGAACACCTTATTCTAAACAGGACTCAGCAGAGCTGTATGGGATACGGCAGTGGACATGTTTTCACCAGATACAGACAGAAAATGCTTCAGCTTTCCAGAGACGTGCGACACATGAGATTTCTCGCTGCTGCCTGTGAGTCGAAGCGCACTCTGTTACGCGGTAAACTTTTTACTTGTACCTTTGGAAAGTACAGTACGGTAGTGGCAGCGCAATCGCCTTGTATATAAGAGACACGTCACGTGGGAATTTTTCTTTTCCCCCCGCAAGGTCATTTCTCACATCCTTTCCTGTTGGTCACCATTGGGTTTCTGCTTAATTTGAATCTTCAATGTGTTTTTTTTCTCCATGAGAATATGCGATTAAAAATGTTCTCAATCAACACCACCATCTACATGGGGTATGCAACATATTTTAATATATCACGTTTGGGTGGAGTATTCCTAGCAGATCGGCTCCATCTCCTCGATGCCCTTTATGCCGCTCTCGTGAGGCTCGGTCCTTCTGTTCAGCAGGCATCCTAATCACTCAAGCTCGGTTCACTGTGCCTTGTAAAAAGGGATCTGTACACTTCACTCTGACCTTGGTGTATTTACTATGACAAAATCTGAAAAAATAAACATTTAGTGGAAAAAAAAAAAAAAGAAAAAAAAAAAAGAAATTAAATTCCGTATTGGGACTGCGGCGACCGTGAAAAACAGAGAGCGAGCAACAGAAAAGGTAAAGAAATCATCTAACGAGATAGACTGGTGTGACGTGGCTGCTGTGATTTGCTGCACACCGGACAGCCCCCAAATATCCTACATCAGACCAGCACTCACCTGGGCTGGACCCCAAAAGCAGGCAGCGGGACCCTAAACTCAAAATGGGGCACAGGCTTTTGAAGGTCCCAGGTCTACAAATATACCTTTAGCACGGGTGTTGAACTCCAGGCCTGGTGGGCTGCAGGTTTTCATTCTAACCGTCGCCCTAATCAGTGACCAGTTTTCACTGCTAATTCACTTTTTCCCCTTCATTTTCATAGCCCTGTTTTCAGTCCTCTGAATTGATTCTTTAATTCATTAAATGACAGCCAAACAGAAATGAGACGTGAAACGAGCCGACAGATGACCAGCCAAACTGGGACTTCAAACTCAAACCAGTTTCACTCCAACCAGTTTCTTAATGAGAAGCCAATTCTTGCTGTTAATTAAGCCCGTTATTTAATTCCATGGCTTGTTGCTGCCCTCATTCTGACACAGCAGACATTTCCAAAACTGTCCATTTTCTGTTTTATCTAAGAACGTCGTCTGTAGTACTACGGTGTTGTGCCATGTTAGCCATTATGAATGTAGTGAAAAGTCAAACAAAATGGCACCTTTTATCGGCTAACTAAAAAGATTACAATATGCAAGCTGTCGAGGCAACTCGGGCCCCATCTTCAGGCTTGATGTAAAGTACTAAGAACATCGTCAAAATGGTTTGGTGACCTGAGAGATCTTTCTTTATTTTCAGATATTGTGTGATGGGCACAGGTTAGCTGGTCATGTGGCGGTTCATTTTGTGTCTTGTTATCGTTTGGCTGACAAACGGGGGGGTGGGGGGTGGTTGGGGTGGTCAGAGTCAAGTTATTTAAAACTAAGGCAAAAGAAGTTAATTAGCAGCAAAAACAGGTCACTAATGAAGAAGAGGGTTAGAATGAAAACTTGCAGCCAAGCCACCCCCCCTCCGCTGGACCGGAGTTTCAACACCCCAGCTTTAAGCAGTGCTATTATGGCCGATCGTAAGGCCCACGGAGCCTCTTCGCTCTAATTAATACTGTAGCTGTCAATGCGGCAGGCAGCAAATACTGACGCTGCCTCCAGGATGAGGTGCACAGGACGTCTGTCTCCTAAAAAACTCAAGCACTACACTCTTCATAACGCTGACTGCACAATATGACAAACATGTCAGCTTTAGCGTGTATCATTATAATTACAGCAGAAGCACCAGAGAGAGAAGGCACTTCCCAGTAATGGTGGCAGCTCAGTCTGAGGCTAAAAACATAAGCAATATTATCAATCCAGGCATACAGCAAGAAACGAGAGAGGATAAAAATGGCATTTGAATCAACTCAGCAATTCTACTTCTGAACCTGCTATTCCAGTGAGATGGAGCCTCCCTTGGCAGTGACAGGCATAAGGCCGGGTCTAATCCTGGATGAAATGCCAGCATGTCACATAACTATTGTGAGCAGGAGACGTGGGGGAAAAAAAAAATGTCAAAAGTGGGTGTGGGGCCTCCACAAAGACTATAAGGGCAGGCAAGGACCTCGACAGGCCAGCCCAGGTGAGGCTCACTCGGGTCAGCTAACCCTCAGCTACTACCAGTAGGCTTTGGCTTAACTAGGCCCCAAAAAATGGGACAAAAAATATTCTTAAAAAAATCACCAAAATGCCTCACAAAAGGGGGAAACCATGATAAACAAGCGCTTGTGAAACAGAAAATCCAAGACAAGGTATCTTCATAACAAGAATATATCTAAATACATATACATATATATATACATATATATACACATATATATATACATATATATATATATATACATATATATATATATATACATATATATATATATACATATATATATATATACATATATATATATATATATATATATATATATATATATATATATATATATATACACACACACACACACACACAGCGGAACCTCGGTTTGTGAGTAACTTGGTTTGCGAGTGTTTTGCAAGACGAGCAAAACTTTTTAATAAACTTTGACTTGATAAACGAGCGACGTCTTGCAGTACGAGTAGTACGTATACACTTTGTCTGCTGAGCGTCATGTGATCACAACTGAGCTGATGGTTCTTCTCTCTCTCTCACTGTGGGATTGTGGGCAATCGTCTCCTATTCTTCGTCTGAGTCGGTGTGCCTCACTCATATAATCAACATCCATACGAGTGTATAGTGTTTACTACAGCATTAGCAATGTGACTGTGTGCGGGCGCGCGTGTGTATGTGTGTGTGTTCGCTCGCTCGTGTGTGTGTGCAAGCGCACGCTTGTGTGTATGTATGTGTGTGTGTGCTGTGACGTGCGAGTCCCCGTCTTGCACCCTAAAAGGCGAAGTGGTGCCTCTGAGGCTAGAGATCTGCACTGGCAAGCAGAAGGTTGCCGGTTCGAATCCTGTAAATGCCAAAATGCTCTGTTGGGCCCTTGAGCAAGGTCCTTAACCTGCAATTGCTGAGCGCTTTGAGTAGTGAGAAAAGCGCTATATAAATGCAAAGAATTATTATTATTATAAAACACGAGACTGAGTCTCAGTACTTTATCAACACCAGCTTTATTCAGCTTGAAACAGGAACAGCACGGTTAGTTATTGTAGCGAGATCTGCGGCTCTCATATACACAGACACAGCAGTCAGGCAGGGCCCTGCGCATTTATAATGTTCCTTGTTCTTTGTATCACCCATCGATGGCTGGCGCTTATAGCATGTCCGCGATCTTTTTGGATTCTCTTTTACGGTGAACTGCTACAGCGCTGGGAGACTGCGATTGCTTTGGGACGCTCTTCAGTGTGTCATCCCGTTGGGTGCAATCCCACAAGAGTTTAGAAACTCACTCATACCAGCCATGATTCTTTTCAAAGGTAAAGTGGAGATTAATTTGTTTTATGTATTTTTACTTTATATTTTGTATTAATCGTTTTTATATGAATAGTTTTGGGTTGTGGAACAAATCATCTGAGTTTCCATTATTTCTTATGGGGAAATTCACTTTGATATACGAGTGCTTTGGACTACAAGCACGTTTCCGGAACGAATTATGCTCACAAACCGAGGTTCCACTGTATATCCCCTTGGGATTAATAAAGTATCTATCTATCTATCTATCTATCTATATATATATAATCCAATGTCTGTCTGTCTGCTTTTCACATGAGAACTACTTAACGGATTCAGATCGGGTTTTTTCTAGAATTTGCTTGAACATTCCAGTTGATTTTGTGACTTCTCTCATCGCGTTATGTATCAGAGGTCGCTTGCAGGAGCCATATATTCGCGCTGATCTGAGGGGGAAGCATGACGTCAGGAGTGGGGGGCCGGGTGGGTCCTTCTCACTGTCCTGTTTCACTAATACGCGGGCGAAGCCACAGGGGATGGCTAGTTAATTTATAAACAAAAGATTGACACAAAACAAAATGAGCTCAAAAGACCGTGAAAGAAGTCGCCAGAACAAGGCAAATCCTGGTAACCGAGTGGCCCCTGAGGAATCCATGCTGGAAAGGATTTGGCAGATTGTTGTCAGGGAGAAACCAGGAGAGTCTTGGACGGGAATGGCAGAAGGCATCAGATGTGGACTCGAAGTAGTTTTATTTTTTGGAGAAACTTTGGGTTCTTGTGGCATGAGGACTACTGACCCCTGACTGAATGCTGTCAGCTGTGCTTTAAAAGATCTTCAGGCGCCTTCACTTTTTTCTTTTTTTGTGATGTTACAGATTTATGCTAAAATCACATCAACTGAAATCATTTTTTTCCCCCCACATCAACCAACACTCAAAACCACAGAATTACAAAATGAAAGCTGACCTTTAGAAACTTATTACAAACTAGAAGTCCCCTGTGACTCTGCCCACGTAGTTGTGACACAGGACAAACTTTGTGCCCCTCTACTGACACAAATGAAGCTGACAACTCGCATTGAGGCAGCAATGAAACCTACAGGCGGCGCTGTGGACCTACGGGACCTGGACGGAGAACCGGACCCAGAGGTACTTCGTTCAGAGGGTCTTGCATGCATGTTGAAGAAACGGGAAGTCAAAGGCACGGTGGTCTCATGGGAGGTGTCTGTGGGTGCCAAGGAGTAAAGGCTCACTGGCTCAGGAGCATCCCACGCTTTCAAAATGTACAAAGTTAAGTGAACATCAAAGCACACGTGCGGTCCCCAATCTTCAATCTGCACGCAGAAAATCAGAGCGCCAGAAGGATAAACAAATCGCTCAATTGCATCACTTTGTCCGTTGCAAATTTGACAGCCTGTTGAGGAAATATATTCTCATTTCTGAAAATTAAATAAAGGGCACAATTATTGCCAACTCTTCTACCTGACAGCTGCAATGTGTCAAATTGACGCTTTTTGTTAAATCATCACGGCGCCAGTGAATCAGCACTGAAAAGACCAGATCGTTTTGATTCATACATTGATACACCCCCTCTTCCTTCCCCCGGAGCCTTCTTCACCATTGTTGAATCAAAATAAAAAAAAAAAAAAAAAGGGATTGTCACTGCTGCCATGATTTCTAACCACTTCTCACAAGCAACATTGCTCTACATATCACCCTGGATGCCAATCAGAAGTAAAGCGTTCTTGGCCTCTGACATATGAGGGCCATCGATAAGTCTGCCAAATGAATGAAGACCCCGATGACGGCCATTATGAACAACGCCGCACATCCTCTTTGCAACCCACGAGCACTGAGGGCTGAGAGTCAGTCGATGAATTAAAAAGCATAAGGGTGTCACGAAACACTATTGGGGTTCCTTTATACCTAAGGCAACACAGGCCTCTATAAAGTGCGTGTGTGTCAGTTCATCACTAACTGCACTTACATTAAGTGACGAAGATTGTGTGCACAAGTAAGTAATTAGTTGCATAAGTACTGTAAGTGCGTAAGAAATTAAAACATTAGATTATGTGAAGATGTGTGAATGGAGTATGCATATGTAAGTCCATAAGAAAATGTGTGCATGCGGGCATAAATAAGTAAGAGGGCATTAAAGTGCACAGGTGAGCACATAAGTAAGCGCGTAAGTAATTAAGTGCAAAAGTACTGCAAATGCATAAGTACACAAGTAACTGCATAAGTAATTAGAACTATTTGTTTTTACTTATTTAAAGATCTTCTGTTAAAAGCCAAATAAAGTTCTATCTATTATATAGTTCTGTTCACAGCTATCTATCTATCATATAATGCCTTTCACACCTATCTGTCTGTCTATTATATGGTGCCTTTCATGTCTACCTATCTATCTATTATATAGTGCCTTTCAAACCAATCTATGTATTATATAGTGCCTTTCACATCTGTCTATCTATGTATTATATAGTGCCTTTCAAACCAATCTATGCATTATATAGTGCCTTTCACGTCTCTATCATATAGTGCCCTTCACACCTATCTGTCTGTCTATATGGTGCCTTTCATGTCTACCTATCTACGTATTATATAGTGCCTTTCAAACCAATCTATGTATTATATAATGCCTTTCACGTCTCTCTCTATCATATAGTGCCCTTCACACCTATCTGTCTGTCTATTATATGGTGCCTTTCATGTCTACCTATCTATGTATTATATAGTGCCTTTCAAACCAATCTATGTATTATATAATGCCTTTCACGTCTCTATCATATAGTGCCTTTCACATCTGTCTATCTACGTATTATATAGTGCCTTTCAAACCAATCTACATATTATATAGTGCCTTTCAAACCAATCTATGTATTATATAATGCCTTTCACGTCTCTATCATATAGTGCCTTTCACATCTGTCTATCTACGTATTATATTGTGCCTTTCAAACCAATCTATGTATTATATAGTGCCTTTCAAACCAATCTATGTATTATATAATGCCTTCCACGTCTCTATCATATAGTGCCTTTCACATCTGTCTATCTACGTATTATATAGTGCCTTTCAAACCAATCTATGTATTATATAATGCCTTTCACGTCTCTATCATATAGTGCCTTTCACATCTGTCTATCTACTTATTATATACTGCCTTTCACGTCTCTCTCTCTCTATCATATAGTGCCTTTCACATCTGTCTGTCCATCTATCTAAGCCTCCATCTGCAAGAAAGCCGTCAACAGCAGTGCACCAGAGTGAGTGTGCTGGTGCTTCCTGACGCGGCCCACTGTAAGAAGAGGACACCTGTGAAGAGCGAGTGAAGGTGCGCCCCCCCCCCCCCCCTTTAAGCTGTCATCTTAGGCGCGGTACTCCGTTGCTAATTAGCGGGCGCTCATTTACGGTGTGACAGGCCATTTCTGGTAATCAGCCTGCATGAACGGCTGCGTGGATTGCACTTTTCTAATTTGACAAGGATTCCAAAGTTTGGATGTCATTCTAATTATCATCTTAATTTCTTGTTAGTGTTCCTGCTTTTTATTTACTTGTCTCATGTGACAGTTAAGTGAAACTGTTAACTGCAGACTACAATACAAAGTCATATTTAGGGGTCATTATGCTTAACTGGATGAAATATATTCGTTGTCATTAAAACGTTTTTCTACAGAACGTTCACATATATCAAAGCTGTAACGGCTTTTCTTGGTGAACTGTACATGAAATCGGGTGAAGTGATACACGCATAAATAAACGGATTTATGTTTTGAATGGTTTAAGGAGCTGTTAGTAATACAAAATATAGCATCTGAGCAGCCATCCACTTAATTCAGTTTAGACTCTTAGGCCTGTTCACATCACATATACATCAGTATGGCGCGCCTTCAGAAAGTCACTTCAGCCACGTTTTGTTTTATTGCAGCCTTGTGCTAAAATCATTTAAAATCAATTTCCAAAACTTCAAGTACAAACCAAAAACAGGATTATTGCAATTTTTTCAAATGTATTAAAAAGATGAAATCTCCCATTGACACGAGTATTGACACTCCGCACTCTGGCAGCCATTCCATCCTGGAGTCTTCTTGGTCTGATGTGACAAGCTTCACCCTGCTGGATCATTGTCTCTGCAGACCCTCTCAAGCTCCGTCAGGCCGGATGGAGGCCGTCGGTGGTCAGCTATATTCAGGTCTCTCCAGAGATCTTCACTGAAGTTCAAGTCTGGGCCTCTCAAGGACATTCCTTGAATTGTCCCTAAGCCGGTCTTGCGTTGTCTTTGCTTTGTGACCCTTCGGCCCAGACGAAGATCCAGAGCGCTCTGAGCAGGTTGTCATTAAGCATATCTCTGGAGTTTGCTCCGGTCGGCCGCCCCTCGACCCCTTCTACTCTCCCAGTCCCTGATGCCACTACCGCCAGGCGTCACTGTTGGGATGGCATGCACAGGTGACGAGCGGTGCCTGGTTTCCTACAGATGTGACGTTCAGTACTGAGGACCGTCCACAGACCAGAAAATCCTGTTTCCACATTCTGAGAATCACTCAGGTGCCGTTTTTGCAAACTCCAAGCAGGCTTCCATGTGTCTTTTACTGAGGAGAGGCTTCCATCTGTCCACATTGGTGGAGTGTAGCGTTGGATGAGTCCTAAAAGTCTGACACCAGCTTTCGGACCCCAGGACCTGTACCAAATAACGCACACCACCAAAGCCCCCTCCCAGTGTGCCGCACCATCGCCCTCTTGATAGCCGTGAAATCCCAGTCACATCAAAGTAATAAAGTGTTCCTCTTATTGGCACTAAGCAATACGGGACGGGACAGGATGGGATGGGATGGGAATCGTCCTCCCCAAACCCATCCCCCTCCCCCCGACAGCGTAAAAGCAATAAAGGGGAAGCGTCCCCCTGACATCTCGATTGCATCAAAGCCTGTGGTTTCATTTCGTGAAGTACACAAAAGGGACTTTTTTGCACAACTGCAATCAGCGAGTGTCGATATGGGACTGTAAGGAATGCTGACATTTACTTCTGGTTGAGGGAATTCGGAGATGCTGGTACAATATCCATTTTGAAATTTGTTTAATCCCCCCCCCCCCCCCATACTTTTCCAGCACTGGTATACCACACAAGCCAAATGGAGTGTTACAACAGTGGTGGTCTTTATGGGTTTATGTCCCATACCCAGTGTAGGTTTCTTTGGAGCTCAGCCAGAGTGACCATCACCTCTCACGCCAAGGCTTCAGTTTGTTTAACAGAAATCGACTGAACTGATGTGCCCCTTACCCACTTGGCCAGGGTATGCCCCCAGTTCCTAAGCCTAGGGGGATTTACAAGGAGAGGTATACAGTGATCCCTCCGAAATCACGCTTCGCCTTTCGCGGCTTCACTCTATCACGGATTTTATATGTAAGCATATTTAAATATATATCGCGGATTTTTTGCTGGTTCGCGGATTTCTGCGGACAATGGGTCTTTTAATTTCTGGTACATGCTTCCTCAGTTGGTTTGCCCAGTTGATTTCATACAAGGGACGCTATTGGCAGATGGCTGAGAAGCTACCCAACTTACTTTTCTCTCTCTCTTGTGCTGACTTTCTCTGATCCTGATGTAGGGGGATTGAGCAGGGGGGCTGTTCGCACACCTAGACGATACGGACGCTTGTCTAAAAATGCTGAAAGATTATCTTCACGTTGCTACCTTCTGTGCAGCTGCTTCATGAAGCGACATGCTGCACAGTGCTTCGCATACTTAAAAGCACGAAGGGCACGTATTGATTTTTTTTATCTGTCTCTCTCTCTCTCTCCCTGCTCCTGACGGAGGGGGTGTGAGCTGCCGCCTTCAACAGCTTTGTGCCGCGGTGCTTCGCATACTTAAAAGCCAAACAGCACCATTGATTTGTTTGCTAGAGATTGTTTTCTCTATGTGACATTCTGTGCTCCTGACAGGCACTCCCTTTGAAGAGGAAGATATGTTTGCATTCTTTTAATTGTGAGACGGAACTGTCATCTCTGTCTTGTCATGGAGCACAGTTTAAACTTTTGAAAAAGAGACAAATGTTTGTTTGCAGTGTTTGAATAACGTTCCTGTCTCTCTACAACCTCCTGTGTTTCTGCGCAAATCTGTGACCCAAGCGTGACAATATAAAAATAAACATATGGTTTCTACTTCGCGGATTTTCTTATTTCGCGGGTGGCTATGGAACGCAACCCCCGCGATGGAGGAGGGATTACTGTATGTCCCTAAAGGTGAGGCACACCTAACCCTAACCCTACTTCACCTCTTCAAGTTCTCTCACTCAATTCTGACTGAGAGACAAAGTCAAACTGCAGTGAAATGCTCAGTTTTGAAAAGCTTGCTTTACATTTATAAAAACCAGCTGCCGGCTGTGCCCGTCTTAGAGACACAGTGGGGAGCGCACAGTGCCAAAGTGGTGGTACCCATGGTTCAAATCCCTGTGTGTGTTTTGCATGTTCTTCCCAAGTACGCACCTTGTGGGTCTCTCTCCAGGTATCCGCGTTTTCTTGTCACTTTCAGTAAGCCATGCAGGGTAGATTAGCGGGCGACTCTTACTTGTCCCCCTTATTAGTAAATGCTGGTGTGTGTGGTGCAACGGTGCCCTGCAATGGAGGAGTGGCACTCTATCTTGGGTTGGCTGCTGGTTTTTCCGAGAAAGCCCCCCTGCCACACTGGACAAGGCTGAGGTATATTTAGATAATCTGAGTGTTTGTTTTTGTTGGCAGGATGGTGCGGCGGTGAATAACAGGAGGACAGTTAGTCATCCTATATTTTCCATCTTTTAAACAATTAACAAACCGAAAACAGCCTGGGGACATCCTCCACACAAAAACCTCCACAATCTAATAAAATACTGTAAGGCCTCCGTCAACACCAACACAACCACGGGCACGCTTTTAAAAATGCCAGGCCTGAAGGAGTTCTGACTACCCCGAGAAGAAAAGCAGAGCCTATTAAGACGGATCAAAACGCATCACAAGAATGCTCAAGTGCAGCCCCCTGCCTACCCACCTCTTAAAATATTTTTAAATGAGCGAAAGGGTACTTAGCACAAGGCTGGCAGCATAACAATTAAAAGTTAAACATGGAGGAAAAGCGTAATAAGTGAATCGAGGGTAACTTGTACAAAAGAAGGGCTAAATGAAATGGAGGCCGAGTGGCAGAGGTGTCCACCGATGAGCTCAATGTGCCCCGTAAAAGCCCACGGCTCAAGTGACGTCTTATCATCGAGGACACTGGCTTACTGCTTTAGGTGATGCCACCGACGCAAAGGGCACAGACAAATCGCTGGCCGTGCAAGGCTGCCGAAGGGGGGAGTGCGAGTGAAGTAAAAGTGGACGGCACTGACCACAGTTTGGTCAGATAAAGCAATAGTGGGTTTACACCTGGAAGACTGCAAGCTGACTGTCAGTCACAGCTGCTCCAAACAAAATGAAAAAACTTGTAAAGGTGGGAATTACGTTTAAACAAAAAAAAAAATAATCTGCAAACACTACCTGACAAAATATATTTTACATGAACGACTCGGTGAGTTTACATGCGCTTCGATAACACGGCTATTCGCAGACACCCGGCTTCTTAAATGACTTGTAAGCTCTTATTCCAGGTGGAGAAACCTGGTCACTGATCTTTGATGTCTTCAATACCACCCAGTCATCCCAGTTAAGGGGGTCAACTCAGAGATCCGCAGGTGGATGAGCCGGTGGTGTCCAGGATGATTGGACTATCTGTCTGACCAGCAGACCACCAGCTGTGAGACTTGAGGACTGTGTGAGGAGCACTGGAGCAGCACAAGGAACAGGCCTGTCACCTTCTCTCTTTAGAACATTAGAACACTCTGGACGAGAACTGGCCATTCAGCCCAGCAAAGCTCGCCAGTCCAGTCCACTTATTTCTTCCAAAAAAAAATCAAGTCGAGTTTTGAAAGTCCCTAAAGTCTTACTGTCTACCACACTACTTGGTCGTTCTTTGTGTACAGAAAAACTTCCTAATGTTTGTGTGAAATTCACTCTTACCAAGTTTCTGTGTTCTTGATGGACTCATTTTAAAGTCACCGTCTCGATCCACTGGACTCATCCCTTCATAATTTTAAACACTTCAGTCAGGTCTCCTCTTAATCTTCTTTTATTTAAACTGTGAAGGCTCAGCTCTTTTAATCTTTCCTCATAACTCATCCCCTGTAGTTGTTCTTCTCTGGACCTTCTCTAGTGCTGTTATGTCCTTTTTGTAGCCTGGAGACCAAAACTGCACCCAGGACTCCAGATGAGGCCTCACCAGTGTGTTATAAAGACTTGAGCAGAACCTCCTGTGACTTGTACTCCACACATCAAGGTGCTATATAACCTGACAGTCTGTTAGCCTTCTTAATGGCTTCTGAACACTGTCGGGAAGTCGACAGCTTAGAGTCCACTATGACTCCTACTGTAAGTCCTTCTCATAAGGTGGACTCTCGATTTTCCGACCGTCCATTGTGTATTCAAACCTCACATTTTTACTTCCTATTTGTAATTCTTTACATTTACTGACATTAAATTTCATTTGTCACAAATCTGCCCAAGCCTGTCTGCTGTCCAAGTCCTTCTGTGATAACGGATTCCAAATGATCTGCCGATCCACTTATCTTGGCATCATCTGCACTCCGTATGCCTTGGACTTTAAATACAACAGCAGGTCAGCTCACTGACATAAATGAGGTGATCCTGCACTTACAGGGTGCATTGATGGGGGGGATGAGACATAGGACAGGAGTCGGGGGGACTTTGGGAATGTTCGGTAACCATATTATATCAGCGGACTCTTCTCCCTCAGGAGACTGAAATCCTCTAATGTGGGGAGTGACATCTTCTACCAACTCTGTGATGGCCAGGGAGGTGTGCTGGGCTGGTAACATCATGTCAAGAGAAGCCCACCAAATCAACAAGCTAACAAAAAGGGCACACGCTCTGGACCCCCTGGAGATCGTAGAGGAGGAGGGAATAAAAACAAAACCGAGTGCCATTATGATCAGTGCTGCACATCCTCTGTCGGACACAACAACACTGAACACTTTCAGCCAACAATTCTTTTGGTGCCATCTTAATGCAGGGGCACGCTGGGTAGTTGCCCAGGGTCTCCACGTTTTTTCTGATGCCTAAGGCTCCAGTGCTCTACTTTGCTCAGGGGCCTATGATGCTGTTAGGACGGCCCTGAGCGCAAGTGTGTCGGCTCCTTTATGCCTCTATAGCGCCTCACTGTGACTGGGACTGACAAGTCAGAAGTCTCCTTTTCTGTCTTTTTAAATTTTCTTCCTTTTTAGTTGTTCTGGTGTGTGTGTTCAGACCACAGTGTGTGTGTGTATACTGTATTTATTTAAAAATGTAAGGTAGGCAATGATCACCGCATAAGCAGGAAGGAAGTTGGACCTGGGAGCCTGAAACTCACAAACGCCGCATCACTTAGAAGTGTCACTCTGTGAGGACAGCAGTGAAGAATGGACACAGACAGTCATTTTTAAAATAATAAAACTATTTGCTAGTTATTTAAGTTCTATTAAGTGTTCGCCTGTATATTAGTGCAAAGTCTACAGGAGGTTCTTCTAACCCTCACAAGTTGAATTGAATTGGTATATTCGAACTATTTCTTGCCCCTCTGACTACAGAATTGTCTCAATTTTTGGACCTACCTTGCCGAGAGTAAGGCATGGGGGGGCACACGGATTCAAACCGGGCCTTAACGTGTCCGATAGTGTGTAACGCAGCGAGCTCTATTGAACGTGCAGTGCTGTACGTGTGGAGTGTACTGAAGGTGAAGTAAACCGTCTTTAAGTATAGAAACAACTGGAGTTTGACAAGCAAAGCGACGTTCAGAGAAGAGACACACGTAGAATAAAAGGCGGAAAAAAATGTAACAGACATTTTTTTATTCTTGGGTGGACTGTTTGCGTTGAATTTTCACAAAATCTTTTAAAACGACCTTTTGGACCGAGAGATTTCTTTCGGCATACGTACGACCCGTGCTCATTCCTAGTGGCTACACTATTGTTTCCATCTTAGCTAGCCTCGTCTCTCCCTGGCACGTTACCAGATCATCCTTTTACAGTCGAGCAGTACTGCTAAGAAGATACAGTGCATCTGGAAAGTATTCACAGCACATCACTTTTTCCACATTTTCTTGTTACAGCCTTATTCCAAAATGGATTAAATTCATTTTTTTCCTCAGAATTCTACACACAACACCCCATAATGACAACGTGAAAAAAGTTTATTTGAGGTTTTTGCAAATTTATTAAAAATAAAAAAATTGAGAAAGCACATGTACATAAGTATTCACAGCCTTTGCCATGAAACTCAAAATTGAGCTCAGGTGCCTCCTGTTTCCCCTGATCATCCTTGAGATGTTTCTGTAGCTTCATTGGAGTCCACCTGTGATAAATTCAGTTGACTGGACATGATTTGGAAAGGCCCACACCTGTCTATAGAAGGTCCCACAGTTGACCGTTCATGTCGGAGCACAAACCAAGAATGAAGTCAAAGGAATTGTCTGTAGACCTCCGAGACAGGATTGTCTCGAGGCACAAATCTGGGGCAGGTTACAGAAACATTTCTGCTGCTTTGAAGGTCCCAATGAGCACAGTGGCCTCCATCATCTGTAAGTGGAAGAAGTTCAAAACCACCAGGACTCTTCCTAGAGCTGGCCGGCCATCTAAACTGAGCGATCGGGGGAGAAGGGCCTTAGTCAGGGAGATGACCAAGAACCCGATGGTCACTCTGTCAGAGCTCCAGAGGTCCTCTGTGGAGAGAGGAGAACCTTCCAGAAGGACAACCATCTCTGCAGCAATCCACCAATCAGGCCTGTATGATAGAGTGGCCAGACGGAAGCCACTCCTTAGTAAAAGGCACATGGCAGCCCGCCTGGAGTTTGCCAAAAGGCACCTGAAGGACTCTCAGACCATGAGAAAGAAAATTCTCTGGTCTGATGAGACAAAGATTGAACTCTTTGGTGTGAATGTCAGGCGTCACGTTTGGAGGAAACCAGGCACCGCTCATCACCAGGCCAATACCATCCCTACAGTGAAGCATGGTGGTGGCAGCATCATGCTGTTGGGATGTTTTTCAGTGGCAGGAACTGGGAGACTAGTCAGGATAAAGGGAAAGATGACTGCAGCAATGTACAGAGACATCCTGGATGAAAACCTGCTCCAGAGCGCTCTTGACCTCAGACTGGGGCGACGGTTCATCTTTCAGCAGGACAACGACCCTAAGCACACAGCCAAGATATCAAAGGAGTGGCTTCAGGACAACTCTGTGAATGTCCTTGAGTGGCCCAGCCAGAGCCCAGACTTGAATCTGATTAAACATCTCTGGAGAGATCTTAAAATGGCTGTGCACTGACGCTTCCCATCCAACCTGATGGAGCTTGAGAGATGCTGCAAAGAGGAATGGGCGAAACTGGCCAAGGATAGGTGTGCCAAGCTTGTGGCATCATATTCAAC
Source organism: Erpetoichthys calabaricus (assembly GCF_900747795.2). Classification (NCBI taxonomy): domain Eukaryota; kingdom Metazoa; phylum Chordata; class Cladistia; order Polypteriformes; family Polypteridae; genus Erpetoichthys; species Erpetoichthys calabaricus. The sequence continues at coordinate 139,635,107 of NC_041404.2, read as the reverse complement.
AAGACTTGAGGCTGGAATTGCTGCCAAAGGTGCATCGACAAAGTATTGAGCAAAGGCTGTGAATACTTATGGATATGGGATTTCTCAGTTTTTTTATTTTTAATAAATTTGCAAAAACCTCAAGTAAACTTTTTTTCACGTTGTCATTATGGGGTGTTGTGTGTAGAATTCTGAGGAAAAAAAATGAATTTAATCAATTTTGGAACAAGGCTGTGACATAACAAAATGTGGAAAAAGTGATGCACTGTGAATACTTTCCGGATGCACTGTACCTGTCATGATTTGGAGATACAAACTTAATGAAAGGGAGAGAGACCTTCATTCAGATATTCATACCCGACAGTTTGCATATGGACCCAACAGGTCGACGCAGGGCGCAGTTAGCACAACATTTGCATGCTGTTCTTACACACCTGCAGAACAAGGACTGCTACGCCCAATTGCTGTTTATTGATTAGATTAGAGCTCTGCTTTGAACACAACAGCACACCGACAGGCTCTCCACTGCAGGGGTGCCACCGACTCTCTGCAGCTGGACCCTGGACTTTCTAACAGGCAGACCCCAGTCAGACAACACTTCCAAAACAATCCTCATAAACACCTGTGCAGGTCCTTTTCCTCCCAAGTTCCAAACACATGCAGGAGAGGTGAACGGGCCTGTGTGTGAGTGAGGGTTCACCCTGGGGTGGACCGGCAGCCTGTCCAGAAACTGCTCATGCCCTGCGCCCAGTGCTTCCTGGGATAGACTTCGGCTTTTCCATGACCCTGCTCAGGGAAATTGGGCTTGAAAATGGACGGATGGATGGTTGGACGGACGGACGGATGGGTGGGCTCTTGAAGCAACAATCTTAATGATGGCCTGAAAGTACACAGCCAAAGCCTGGGCTGTAAACCGAGATAAGAAACAAACCGCTTGAGAAGGGCAAACAGCAGCAAGAAAGGGCGTCTGCGGCGTGCAAGCGCAAGTATTAAACAGTCCCTGGTGCGCATCAACGAATACCAAGAGGAGGGCGCATGTTGGCAGGAGGTGGATATCGCATATCAGTCAACAGCAGAACCCGCTAGTACACACACAACTAAATAAAGCCGCTTAAGGGGCTTTATTAACGGCAATGGTAGAACAAACAGACACGCTGGAGGTGAAAGTGCCATGCGAGAGAGAGAGAGAGAGAGTCCCAAACCTCCGCTCCCGGTCACGGTCTTCAAACCAACATCTCAGGCCAATAAAGAAATAATCCCGTAAAATTAATTGATTTCTGTCGGCAATGCCCAAAAATATCAGAAATGAGAGGGGCGGGGAAGAGCCCTCCATCAGGAAGTGGGAACAGACGAAGTACAGAAGAAGTGCACACCTGCAAGGACACAGCCGCCAGACCGTTGACGTCATCTGTCTGAATGGAAGTGGCCCACATGCGCCAGTAGAGAGGATTACCTGGGATTACTGGCACTAGTTACACAAAGCCCCCCCCCCCCCCTCATTCATCACTGGCACTACCAGCTACAGCCTCCTGGCTTCCACTCGGGGCGGAACTCATTAGTTTGAGGGGCAATTTAGGCCTTCACTGAGTGAAATCCAGCAGTGTTTTATATACAATTGAGGGCATTTTGCAAAATACAGGAAATAACATTTTTTATTTCTTATTAGAACAGCCATGTTGTGAAAGGCCAGCAGCCACACCAGCTGCACTTCGGAACAGGTCATCCACCTGAAGCTAAGCACACTTGGGGTCCACCAGTACTTGGAATGCTAGATCACTTACTATAAAGCTTGGGTTGCTGCTGGAAGAGGTGCTGGTGAGGCCAGCAGAGGGCGCTATATCCCATGGTCTGTGTGTGTGTGTGTGGGTCCCAATGCCCCAGGGGAGGGCTGGGCTGTTAAAAAAAAATAAAAATGGTGCCGTCCTTTGGATGAGACATAAAACCGAAGCTCTGGCTCTCTGTGGTCAAAAGATCCCTGAGAAGAGAAGGGTGAACCCCGATGTGCTGGCTAGAATGCCAACCACAGCCTGGTCATCCTGGTCCCTAAATCATCTCCTGTCCCTGATTGGCTAGCTGTCTCTCTCACTCTTTGGCCACCTAACAGCTAACGTGTGGCGAGCGTACAGGCGCCAGAATGGCTGCCATTGCATGATCCTGGTGGGTGCTACACAGTGGTGTAGAGTGAAACAGCTGCACACTTTCTATGTAAAGCACTTGGAGGAGGTTAGAAAAGTGCTACAGAAATCTACTCTCTAGATATAAAATCCTAAGCCTAAAAGAGCCAAGATTTTGCTCAACTATTTTATGTGACTTTTTTGTCACACTTTAAATCGGGCTTATTTTAAAACCTACATATATGTGTTTGGTATCATTCTTTTCAGAATTTATTTAACTTTAATGTGAGGTAGTTAGATTTTAAGATTCTTATTCCGTTTTTAAAATTATCAACTAAAATATCAAGAACTCTCATCCCGGGAGACGAGATTTTGTGCCAACAGATTTAACCACGCCAGGGGCAGGAAATAAAAGACAAAGAGTAGGACAGCTGCTGTTCAGGCTTTTAAATGTTCGAGGCGCCCCACAAGAGCAGCAGCCAACCAGCAGCTGATCGAGCAAAGAGGAGGTAAAAAAAAAAAAAAAAAACTGTTTCCGGGGCAGCATGGTGGGTAGCACGGTGGGTGGCACAGTGGGTAGCGCTGCTGCCTCACCGTAAGGAGACCTGGGTTTGCTTCCCGGGTCCTCCCTCCGTGGAGTTTGCATGTTCTCCCCGTGTCTGCGTGGGTTTCCTCCCACAGTCCAAAGACATGCAGGTTAGGTCAATTGGTGATACTAAATTGTCCCTAGTGTGTTTGTGTGTGTGTGTATCCTGCGGTGGGTTGGTGCCCTGCCCAGGATTGGTTCCTGCCTTGTGCCCTGTGTTGGCTGGAATTGGCACCTGCAGACCCCCGTGACCCTGTGTTCGGATTCAGCAGGTTGGAAAATGGATGGATGGATGTATTTGTTTTCCATTGTATCACCGTTTAAGAGGGGGATTTGAAGGAGCAGCCGCGTCTCCTTGGGGTGCGTTCAGCCCCCCTCTTCACAACGCGAGTGGCAGAGATGCGAAGTGACTGGCGTGTAGCACAGGCCGGGGGTGGGAAAGGTTTTGGCGAGCGAAGTGAGCATGGGGTAAGCCCCCTAGTGTAATAAATAATAATAATAATAATAATAATCAGACTGGCGTTTTGTGCCTCCCCCCCCCCAAAGGATTCTAGCCCTTCTTGTGTCTTTTCTGGGGGTTTTGCAACTCGGGGACTCCAATTCTGAACTCAATGCATTTTGAGTAATTCATTTTATTAGCGTTTTGTTTTTCCATTGGGTGCCTGCATTTTGTGAATTCTGCCATCATGATGCGGGTCCTGTTTGCAAAGGTTGTGGCTTCTAGGATGTCACGACATCAAGGGGTTAATTGGTGAGAGGACAAAAGATCATCTCAACAGCCATTTTGTATCCGAGTTTTGTGGATGACAAACCTTTTCTTTGCTACTTGTGGAAGAATGTGTGTTCATCTACTTGACAAATACGTCTCCATTCTCCATATTTTTCTCTGTCGGCTTTAACACTTAACTCTGTCAAAATAAACTTTGTTGTCAATTGGCCTCAGTTTAACGATTAATTACTGGCTACATATTGTTGGGCTCAATTTATGTTTTAAACTATTTTGTTTCTCGGTCTGCTTACAAAATGGTTTTCTATAAGCCGTGCCAAAATCAAATGTCCCACGCGCGTATGCATTGCATTTGATTTTGGCACAAATAATCTTCCATAGTTTTCTGCTTTTCCTATGTAGCCAGGAAATGTTTTACTATTTAGAAGGTGGTGACATCTGAAGGAAATGTCAACCATGCGATAAACATATTTTGTCCAGACTGTGGACCTGTGAATGACAGACAAGGACTGCTGTAATGAATCTCTTCTCTAATTAACAAATGAAGACTATTTATGGAGTCCTCAGGATTTATACGTGTATCGAAGTTTGATTCATCATTTCACACTCTTACATTTTGTGTTGTCAGTGACAAGATCCTACAGCCATATATGATGCAAGTCAGATAAAAGCCTGCATCACCTTAGGTGTCTTTTCTGGCAAATTTTGATCGTCGCCTTCATTTACATACTTTTTGCAGGTCAGGGCAGTTGCCGTTGCTCCTGTGAAGCCAATCACCTAACGCAACATGCCCAACAACTCACTCCAACTAGCCTACGACTCACTATGATAAAATCAAACATCATGTCTTTAGACGTAGAGGTGGGCTCTGTGTGCACGACGGCTGACAACCAATGAGCGTTCATCTGGAAGTACAGCAATGAGGAATAAGGAACACAGGTGTTTTGTTAACCTCGCCGACTGAAGAGAGGGTCCACTGTCTGATGTCTCAGGTTTTAGATACTAAAGCAGAATGAGGAAAAAAGTGAGATGGCAGTTGAACCCATTGTACCTGTTAACCCTTCGTACAGCGCCAGCTCTGCTGAGGCAACACGGTTGGCGGTTGGGGCCTTAGACCTGACAAACAGAAGAGAAGCTTGTCTGTCCGATGTCTCGTGTTTTACATACCATGATGTTATGGTGTATAAAATCTGTACATTATGGTTTCCATTATATTTTGTTCGAGACAAGACAACAGATGAACTAAGACAAATCAAAGCAGGTTTTCTTACACCTCACTTTTAAAACAGCTGTTTCCAACATTGAAAGGAAGACATTTCTGGTGGCTCAATTACTTTATAACCTGGGAAAGGAAGCCTGAGCTGATACCTCAGGCTATTGATTACTTTATGGATGGACATCTGGGACAACAATTGGGTTTATGGCCTGGGAAAGGGAGACTGAGGCAATATCAAAGAACTTTATTATTTGGGAAAGAGTTGGAGCAAAATTCATCAATCACATTGACAGCCAGCCAATCAGGTGCATGTGTTGTGAAACCAAGGCATGACATTTCATAATAAATATGCCTTGGTTTGAAAGAGGAAGAGGAGAAGGAGGAGAAGAAGAAAGAAGAAGGAGAAGAAGAGGAACAGACGAAGACGGCACTGGTCATCAGAAAGGCATCATGAACATCGATTGCTAAATCAAATGCCTCCCTGCGACATTCATCCTTGTCATCTGTAACTTTTTCGTAAGCGATTTCTGAAGACTATATATGTTCAGACTTTCCTATCAGTACCTATTTTTTATTATTCTTTGTTCCAGTGGTGGTATTATTATTTTTGTAATAAATACCATGCTGCTTTTAACTTTCTATGCTTTGTCTTAATGTCTAGAGTGATTGAATTAATAAGTTAGATTTCTTTGAGCACCTAGTGTAGCCAGATTTTTTGCCATTATATCTGTGCTGCGAGGTTTATAAGGCTGAGAGTAAGGGCGCCACTCAATAGAAGGAACAGTACGATAAAAAGAAGGTATTCTTGGCTGATAAATGGCCAATAGTCAAGAGTGCAGAGTCTTTGTACGTTTAAATATATTCTTGTAGACCAAAAGTAATATTTAGGTCTGAGATATCACTAAAACATCGTATGTTGTTCGTGCCGATAATAAGCAAGTCTCTTGAAGTGCTGAGTTACAGGCTGATGTGTGGTTTAAAGTGCTAAGGGTTAATCAGCATGTGTGTGTCATTCATGGGGCACTGTTGTGGTTAGGGTCTGTGTGTGTTCATTTTAAAGTGCAACAGTAGACCAACCCGATAACGAACTTGACGTGAACATTTACCCTTGAGAAAACAGGTAAAGGGTAAGCAGAGGGAAATACTACGTTAATACACATGACAAAATGGACCTTGCTGCACCTGCTAACTCTTCATACAGCATTGGCTCTGGACAGGCAGTACACTGAATGTCACAGAAAGGAACGAACTTAGCTGTGCTGGATGATTGTCGCTCGGCTGGTAAGGTAGACACGGGCAGCGATTTTCAGTCGGATAAACTGATAAGGTCTGACAACGACATCAGTGACTGCAGTTGGCAAGTCTGACATACCCAACAACTAAAGGTCGTGTAATATGACATCGGCTTGAGGCAGACCTTAAAACATTTAGGTATTGTGAATAGAGCCGGGGGGGGCATTCACAACATCAATGCTAATAAAGACCTCCTATTTATTACATAATATTTGGGCTGATTTTTCTTTCGTAGACGTTGAGGACCTTTATCTTTGATTCCCCAGTTTTCAAATCTTTGCTTCTGATCTCGTTTTAGTTTTGTTGATAGGCTGGTTTGATACTCGGTTTTGACCTTGCTTAGTTTTTTCTGATTTTATGTTTATCTCTTGGCCTTGGAAAAAAAAAAATATTATATACAGCCTGTGTCTCTCTCGCTTTCTCTCCGAGTCAGTAAAAGTGAACATCATCTCACCGATATCAGAGAAACAATAATAAATTAAGATGTGTTTAGTTTCGATTTCACTCCCTCTACAATCAAAAAAAATTATAGTTGAAACACATACGATTTATTGATCCAATCAAAAGAAAATATGATTCATGCATTTTGGAGAAATTTAAGTGTATACAGTAATTCAATATGGGAATAAAGAAAATATTACAAAGGGGAAACGTTATTGCATTCACGGCAAAGTGACCATCGTAAATGAATACTCCTGCTGCCAGGCCTGGAATTAACACAACAGTAAAAATTCAACGTTTACTCCAAATTGCTCGCTGGAGTGATGAGTGGTTCAGACAAAAATTCACAACAGCAACAATTCTTCTTTCCATGTTTAAAAGGGTTTCTGTTTGAGAGCAGTACTCCAGACCCCAAGACTCGTAACTCTAGCCTGCCATCCTCATTGTCGTCTTCAGTGAGTTTCTCTTCCGTCTTATTTTTTTCTTTCATCACAGCGTGTCTTCCTTCACGCTCTCCTCTTCTCCACTCCACGCGTCAGTCACTCCCCCTCACTCTCTCTTCTACCTACCAGTTATCTTAATTACACACCATTCCCTCACATCTTCGACAGTTCACCTCCGCTTCACATTTTCTTTTCTCGTTTTCCTCTCTTCCTGCCCCAGCTCTGCCACTAGCACTTCCTCCCGTGCTGCAACGTTAGCCTACAGCTGAAAGTCAACCAGTTACTCTCTGATAACATACATCACAATTAGGAGTGGACAATAAACCTGTTGGTTTGGTATACTGGGCTGTATGGATTTAGAAAAAAATTCACATGGTAAAGATTAGTGCAAAATGCGCTGAAACATAAAACACGTTCTATCACATGACGGGAAAATCTGCGCATGCAAAAGGAGACGGGGAAAGGTGATGTTACGCCATGTGCATTACTTTATTAAAGTTAATGTCTACGTGTTTAGACTTGTATGTGAACTGTGACTCATACATGAGCCAACCCAGTTCGGAAAATTACCCAGAGTGCTGTGCAGTTCAAGCTGATTGGTGAGCCCTCTGAGATTCTGCATTGGATTAATTAGGTCTGACGATGCATGTGCCAAATGATTAAAGTCGGTGGTTTGAAACAGACAGGAAAAAGGCAAACATGAGGTAGTTGTCGTCACTGTGAGTAACAGTAAGTGTTATCGGAGTCAGGTCGTTCAAATATTTAAGCATGTATGTATTTATATTTTGATGCATGTGTCAAGAGGGATTGTGATTTGTGCAGTGGAGGGGTTTGGCTGGTGTAGGTTCCCAGGCAGCTGCCCACTTCACCCTCACTTTAAAACAGTTCTGATAAAGTTAAAATCTGAAGGCTATTATTTGGATTCTTTATTTAGAAGAAACCTTACAGGAATAAACCACAATATACACAGTTAAGTCCCAACTATAATGCAAAGAGAGCATTCCTATGCTTTTGCGGTGAATTGCTGGTTTCTGTTTCTCTCAAAGCATAGCACGGTATGTTTCACTGGTCAATGATTACCCATGTTTCTGAAAACGAAAACAGAACAGGGCCCTTCATGTCCCAAAAGAAGGTCGTCACGTGTTTCATTGCGGAGGGCTGTCTTTTGGATCTCCTCATGCAATATGGCATGTGCAGATTCATAGTTGACATCCAAATGTGTAGCAACAGTCTGTTGGTCTTCTCTGATGAAGGCATTCACAATGTCAATGTGGGCTTGTATGCGTGATGATGGTGGTCAACTAGATCAAGCTTCGTCGATTACACATCTCTATCTATCTATTCATCTATATATATACTGTACTATAGATATATATTATACACATACAAATATACATACACACACACACATATATATATATATATATATATATATATATATATATATATATATATATATATATGTATATATAAAATGAATCACAACACATATACAGGAACATCGCAACGCCGTTAGAAGGAAGGACTCACGATCACAGATCTACACGCATACAAAATCAACAGGACATACATTTAACTGGGACAATGTACAAGTCAGATTTAAGGCCAGTACTAAGAGTGCCAGAGAGCTGGCTGAATCTTGGCTATCAAACAAAAACGCCATTAACAGACATTTGGACATAAACCAAGCATATGCAAACTTAAGAAGAACAAGTTCAAAATAAATAAAACTTTAGAACCAATACCCCCCACCCAATCTTTGCTACATATTGCTTTTGATTCTTGTAAATCTAATCATTATCCTCTGATGAAGGCTACTGGCAGGGGCTGAAAGCTCAGGAATAAAAACTACTTTATGATACGTCATTCATTTTCTCCCTTTGTGGATCTCCAGCAGCATGCATTATATATATATATATATATATATATATATATATATATATATATATATCCTCTTTAATAAAATCCCTGTGTGCGTCCAGGTGTCCGTGTGTGTGTGTCTTCTGGTGAAATGCGCATGCGCGGGATACGGTGCAATGCGCGATATTACTGTCAGAGAAAGTCACAGGCGTTTTACAGAAATACAAACCAGTATTACTGTCAGATGAAATTAAAGGTACACAATACAGTGACACATATTACAGCCACATACAAGCCAGTATTACTGTCAGAGGAGATTAAAGGCATATTACCGACGCGCGCGCCTGTATTACCGCCAGAGAAAATTAAAGGTATATTACGGACGTACAAGCCAGCGGACGTACAAGACAGTATCCTTCAATAAGGGCGCGCACAAAAAGGCGAGCCTCAAAAGGGAGACCTCAATTGGGCGCAGCGAATAAAGGCGTGCGTAAATAAAGATCTGCGCCTTTGTTGCTCTTCACATATTCCAGAGCCATTTGAACTAAATTATCTACGAACGCCTTTATTTGCCTCGCTCAATTGAGGTCGCCCTTTTGAAGCTCGCCTTTTTGTGCGCGCCCTTATTGAATAGAGCTGTACAAGACAGTATTACTGTCACAGAAAATTAAAGACACACAATACACCGCGGCAGCCCACAAAGAACGGTCAGCTCAGCAAGTAAACATTAACAAAAGAAAGGCTGAAAGAAAGAAAAATACGACCAACAAAAAGAATGAGGTCAAAGTCCCTTGCCATTTAATATAGACTGTTCCTACTAATGTTTATGCACTACTGTTCGAGCTCCCATTATTGTAACGGGCTAAATGACTAGTATATATGTGTGTATATATATATATATATATATATATATATATATGAATATATTTTACGGCCAGAACCCGCAATCGGCCAAAGTGGGAAGTGTCCGGCCAAAGCGGGAAATGGCCAGTGTCGCTGTAAATTGACCAGCCAATGTCCGATCTTTTCCTTGATTTCAGGATTTGGCCAGCCAATTTGCGAAATGGCATGGGGCGATTGGCCAAAGTCGGAAGAAAAAAAACATGAGCAGCACTTTTGTTGCGCACTTAGTAGTGCAATTGCATCGAGTATAGCCTTGGCCGCCGGTCAGTGATTGGGAAGACGTGACGGTTCGTAGTGATTTTTCTTCTGTGCCTACAGATTCCACTGTGAGCAGTTTCTCATGCATAATGGAAAACCCACTTCTGAATCTGCATCTGAATTTTTAAACATCTTTGCACCTCGAGAGGACAGTCTTACATCAGTACAACGAATTTTGGTCAAGGATTTCTCGCCACTTCACGAAATATCCGGCCAAAGTAGCATATACACTGGTCATTTCTAGTAATTCGGACTTTGGCCACACCTCTCGGCCAAAATGCAAAATGGTCGGCCAATTTGGGTTTTGGCCCTAACATATACATACACACATAAGCTGGGTCACTAAAGACCCAAGGTATGTAATTGTGTTTCTTGAAAGTCTCTTCTGAGCAGGTTAGTGAAGATCTCTTGGCTTATTTTTGGATGCCTCACACCTATTCTGTCTTTATGAAGATTGCACTTTACAATCCTATTCTGAGACCTGCTTTCATCGGAGTACCCAACAGGGTTTTGGTCAAGTGTGTCTTGTCAACACTCCTCTTTGTGGTTTTCATGGACAGGATATCAAGGCACAGCTGAAGATGTGAGGGGTTACGGTTGGGGAGGCGAGGGGTTGCACTTTTGCTTTATGCAAATGCCGTTGGTCTTACAGGCCTCATCGGACTATGACCTTCAGCACACACTTGAGATCCCCTGTTGAGTGTGAAGTGGCTGGGGTGAAACACAGTACCTCCAAGTCTGAGGTCATGGTTCTCTCTCTTAAAGGTATGGATTGCTCTCTCCAGGTGATGGAGGAACAACTGAACTTAGTGGAGGAGTTAAAGTATCTCGGGATCTTGTTCACGAGTGTCAGAAAAAGGAAATGTTAGATCGACAAAGCAGGTTAGAATAGTAGCGGGCAATGTCTATGGTGGTGAAGTTGGAGCTGATTGTAAAGACAAAGGTCTCAGTTTACTGGTTGATCAACGTTCATGTCCTCACTTGTGGTCCTGAGGTGTAAGTAATGACCAAATGACTGGGATCGCAAGTACAGCTGGCAGAATGAGGTCTCTTCACAAGGGGACTGGGCAGACACTCGATAGTAGGGTGAGACGTTCAGCGATTTGGGAGAGCATCAGAGGAGAGTCGCAAAGTGGTCTGGGCATGCCATGAGAAAGCCCCTAGGCGGCATCTCCCCTGAGCTCCTCTGGGCACAGCCCACTGGGAGGAGACCCTGTGGCAGACCCAGGACACAATGGAGAGAACATATCCCTTGGTTGGATGGGAATACCTAGGATATCCCCAGGAAGAGCTGAAATCCATAGCTGGGGATTGGGAAGTCTGGGGCTGCTGCCACCACAACCCTCACTAGGAAAGTCAGATGGGAAGATGAGATGAGATGCTCTTTTGCCACATGAGTTTTTGTTTTATTAATCGACTGATCTCGTCAGATTTATTCCACAACACTCCCCGTGCAGAGGACGACTCCTCAGATTTCTTTTTTCTCAGTTTATTACTTCACTTTCTTTAATGTAAAACACAATATGGAAGGTCTTCTCTCTCCCAAAGTCAACCTGGCGGCTTTCTGCATACGGAAAATGTTCCAGGAACAAAGCAAAGCATGCCAGTCCTTCAGTACTGTAATACTTTGTCTCAATTTTGTTACCGTAAAACGCTGTAAGGAAGCGGTGTTTGAAAACGGCCAATTTCCCTGTCACAGATCCAAGTCTTCTGGAGTGAAAATTGTCCAATGGATTGGCGTGTCACTACTAAGCAGCATCACAAAGTGGGTGGTCAGTCGGCAGACGTCATTCCGCGAATTTCTCTTTTACTGTGTGAAGAAACGTTGATTCCTCCAGTTTAAACTCAAGGCACACAAAACTGATTAAAGGAAGAATTAACAGCGGGGGGTGTCAGGGATGGCAACAGCTGTGTGTTTACTATGCAATATAAATAAACCGGCGTGCGGTGGATATACAGAGGCACATTATTATTATAAAAAGCAATTAAGCTTAACATTTAATGCATTTTCTTAGTTCCTAGGTAAGCAGGAAATGAATCTACAAGAGGATGGATATCATAAAAAGGGGTCATGGGAAGACAAAACAATTTTATTTATATGCTGCAGTTGTGGATTAGCATCTATAATGTGGTAATAAATGGGAGGTAAATGATTTATGACTTTGTTTTAATTATAAACGCGCTCCCGCCCTACTAGGCCCAACGTCTGAACCGCATGGTTATCAGTGATCGAAAACAAACCCAAAATGTAACGGCAGGTTTTGTCATCAAGAGATTTTAATCGGAAGCAGCACTTTATCTCCGGCGTTCTCGTGTTTGATTTGACAAGACTGACAAATTGCGCGATTTTATTTAACACAGAGGCTCTGGGACTATTTGAAGTCACTCATCCGTCAACCCCAAAAAAAAAAATATAAAGGGAGGGAGAAAAATACAGAAGCTACAATACAGACAACAACGTTAATAAAAGAGACACCCTTTCTAACTTTCCCCTCTGGTAGCTGATTGGGTTTCATCTCCCCCCCCATCTCACTGCCACCGCTTATGAATTGGAGATGAGCCGAGATGAATCGCTGAGGAATAAGCTGCAGCAGAAGGATTATAAAGAACGGCTATTTTCTTCATTAATTTCTTCCCTCGGGCCAACTTTTTTTGTAAACTCACATCTTGGGATATTTCATAAATAAACATCTTGACAAAAACAAAATAAGTAAAGTCATAGCCCTGGCAGATAAAGCAACAATCTTGTCCGCCACTTATTCGCAAAGCAGCCTTTAAAAGACTTCAGGCCGTTCTCCTTAGTTAGGGAGTCTGTGTTCTAAGAGGTGTACAGGGGGAGGTCAAAAGGGTCAATTAGCCCGTATACCACCAAGAGCCCTTAAGATTCTTGTCAGAGACACATTAGGGGGTCCATCGCATATGAAGATCCAAAGGGGGATGGCCATCTTGGCAATGACCAAAACTCTGTGAAGTCCTCCTGCAGACAAAAGTCGGGGAAGACCTCCAGTACATTACGGATTCTGTGACGTGTTTCTAAAAGAGTGGCAATGCATGAAAGAACTTAGCAGGGCACTGGAAGGGCACACCTATCGTCATGAACAGACATGCTGTCACAAGAAGAAGTACGTACACGCCATGAAATGTGTGGACACATCAAGTTTTTATCTTTATTTAAATGGTAGCTAGAGATAAAGGTGGTATATGATAATCAAACGTTTCCTGCTTTGTGCCCAATATGACCCTGAATTGAAATAAGCGGGTCTGAGAACGTTACATTTCCAACAACACAGATCAGACCAAAGGATTTCATGAAGCAATATATTGGGAAAATAAATAAACACACTATGAAATGTGACAATAAATAAATAATAACAAGATGAAATGGGATAATAAATAATTAAAAAAGGGTCATGTAATAGATTATTTGTTGCTTATTACTTTCTTTACTTATTGTACTGACACCATACAATATGCTGACATGAAAACTGTCACTTTGACCCGTTAAAGTTGAGGGGGCGGGTTCTAGCAAGTACTGTGTTTTGATAGGTGAATCATCAGAAGAGAAGACCACATTCACAGTAGACGCTTCAGATGCAGACTCCTGATGATGAATTCAGAGTTTCTTGCATTCTGGGCCACTTGTTCTTGCACTGGCATCTAAACCCGAGCAGGCGTCTCGGCCACAGGATTCCCAAGTCGAGCAAAATGTATACGCCCACCCTGCGGATGACTCACCAATCAAAAAACAGCACTTTCTAGAGCCCACCCTTTCAAATGTGATGTAAGAAAGTGTCAGTGTTCACGTCACAGCTGATGTCACGTTATGTATGGTGTCACTGAAAGAAACGATTAAATACTAGCTGTGTAAGCCTGTGCTGTAAAAAGCCCGGGCTCCTAGAAACTATTGAAATCGTCAGAAAAAGAAATTGAAATGCAGAGTCGGCCGTTTTGTTTTGCGGACGTGCATGCCACCCCACTGTCTATCAGTGGCTGAGCGAGTTTCTCTCTCCTCGGAGGTTTCGTTTTGGCGATGTGCTCGCCACGCTTGTGTATTAGCGGCTAAGTGAGTTTGTCTTTCCTCAGCAGGTTCACTTTTCTATTGTTCTTCCGACTCGTTAACATGGGGCCGCCTTGCCGGATCTTTGAGTTTCATGCTGTAGCCTCGCACTTCTGGGCCAGACAGACAGACTTCCACATGTAGATGTTTATATGTAAGAAATGGGCAACATAAACTACATTTCATGACACATTTGTGTCAAATTGGACTGGACTGCCAATACTGATGCTCTGTGCAAGAGAGGACAGAGCCGACTATACTTCCTTAGAAGACTGGCATCCTTCAACATCTGCAATAAGATGCTGCAGATGTTCTATCAGACGGTTGTGGCGAGCGCCCCCTTCTACGCAGTGGTGTGCTGGGGAGGCAGCATAAAGAAAAAGGACGCCTCACGTCTGGACAAACTGGTGAGGAAGGCAGGCTCTATTGTTGGCATGGAGCTGGACAGTTTGACATTCGTGGCAGAGCGAAGGGCGCTCAGCAGGCTCCTGTCAGTCATGGAGAATCCACTGAACAGGATCATCTCCAGACAGAGGAGAAGCTTCAGCGACAGACTGCTGTCACCGTCCTGCTCCACTGACAGACTGAGGAGATTGTTCCTCCCCCACACTATGAGACAATTCCACCCGGGGGGGTAAACATTAACATTATACAAAGTTATTGTCTGTATACCTGCATTGTTATCAGTCTTTGATTTAATATTTTCTTTATCAGTATGCTGCTGCTGGAGTATGTGAATTTCCCCTTAGGATTAATAAAGTATCTATCATATAGTGCCTTTCATATCTATCTATCTATCTATCGTTAATATTTAACATTATACATAGTTATTTTTCACCTGTATTATTATCATTCTTTAATTTAATATTATTTATTGTATCAGTATGCTGCTGCTGAAGAATGTGAATTTCCCATTGGGATTAATAAAGTATCTATCTATCTATCTATCTATCTATCTATCTATCTATCTATCTATCATATAGTGCCTTTCATGCCTTTCATATCTATCTATCTATCTACATTTAATGACTTATACGCACCTATCATGTTGTTATTATGTATTCATTGCTACATTTCTTAGTATTTTTATTTGTGTATTTATTTAATTTTGTCCCAAATATTCCTCCATAGGCTCTAACAGATATATAAAACATTTAAGCACTTAAAATTAAAATCTTTCAGGTTGTTGAAGAAGAGCGGCCTTATTGAAAATGTTGGAACTGCATTCTGGGCCCACTCAGGAAACCACAATGATTTGTCGCCTTCTAGGTCTATTGATCCCATTTACGTGAGAAGGTGAAACATCTGGAGATTTTCCTGCAAAACTGCAACCATCTCCTTCAAATTCGTCACACTTGCATTAGAAAGTTATGGTTATTAAGTGAGCAATAATAAGCGGCAATGTTTCTTTTTACGATTACAGACTTCATGACCATGGAACTCCATTGTGGACATCGTCCAGTGATTTATGGCACACTAGGATGTGAAACGATGATGTGGGGAACAAGGAAAATATATCTGTTTATGGATCTTCAGCACTGTAAGAGGCGTGTTGCAGCAATTCAAACAGAGACTTTGGAATTCACTGTGTGCACAACAGGTTATAAAATGTAAACCAAAGCCCGTCTTTATCATTTACGCCATATCGGTCAACCTACGCGTCAGACGTTCACACAGAAGAATAAAATTCTTACTTGCACACATCCTTGGAAAAGTGAGAGTCACACAATAGTAACAAAAAGAAGACGACACACGATACACATCCATACAGAGAATACAACACAGAGGGGATTCAGAAAGTCCAGACCCTTCACTTTCCGCACACATTGGTGTGTTGTACATTTCAGGTTACATCTGCCATTTTTGTCCACCAATCTACACTCAATTACCCAATACTGACAAAGTGAAGGCACATTTACAGAAAGATTTACAAATATATTACAAATCAAAAACTGAATGTGAATTAATTAAGACCCTCAGTACTTTGTGGAAACCCCTGTTGGCAGCAATTCCAGCTTCAAGTCTTCTTAGCAGGTCTTGCATATCTGGAATTGGGCAGTTATCCTGTTCTTCCTTGCAGATCCTCTTGTTAGACTGAATGGAACGCCTCTATAGACTGACATCTTCTGGTCCCTGCACGCACGTTCCATAGGGTTTAAGTTTGAGCTTTGGCAGTATGTTTCCATCTCCCTAGTCTGAGGTGGTGTCCACTCTGGAGCAGGCAGGTTTTCTTCAAGGACCTCTCTCTAGTCACCTGCATTCATTCTTCCCACAATTCTGACCAGTCTCCCAATTTCTGCACCTTCACAGAATGATTCTCCCACCCCCATGCTTCAACATTATGAATGGCTTTAGGCAGATGATAAGCAGTGCCAGGTCTTTGCCAGACAATGTGCTTGATGTTCTCCTCAAAGAGGTCAATTTTTGACTTTTCAGATCAGAGAATCTTTTCCCTCTACTCTCAGGGTCCTTTACGCAGTCATGTTTCCTTTACTCAAGAGTTCCTGGCGTCTAGTCACTCTACCATAAATACCTGACTGATGCAATGCTGCCGAGAGAGCTGTCCTTCCACCAGGTTCTCTCATCTCAGCAGAGGACTTCTGAAGTTGTTAGTGGGACCACAGGATTCTCAGTCACCTTCCTGACCAAGGCAGTTCTTGCCCAGTTACTCAGTTTGGCTGAATGGGCAAACTCTATGAAATGTCCTGGTAGCCCCTAACTTCTTCCGTTTCACAATTATTGAGGCCACTGTGCTCCTGTGGAGACGCCAAGCTTTAAAAATGTTTTGCCTGATCTGTGCCTCACCACATTTTGAATGTGGAGGTCTACAGAGAGTTCCTCGGACTTCGTGGTTTGGTTTTTATTCTGACATGCAGTGCGAATTGTGAGACCTTCTATCCACAGGGACAGATAGGCCTTTCTAAATGATGTCCAATCAATTCAATTTGCCACACATGGACTCCAATCAAGTTCTAGAAACATCTCGAGGAGAATTAAAGCAAACAGGAGGACCCTGAGTGCAATTTGGAGGGCCACTGCAATGGGTCTGAATACTCCTAGGAATTAAAAATGTCAGTTATTGATTTTTAATGAATTATTGATTTAATAGATTCCTTAATCCGGGGTGACTTAGGAAAATGTAATTGCTGCCAAACGGGGCTTCGACAAAGTACTGAATGAAAGGTCTGAATCTTTCTTTGAACTAGAAGTTTTGGTTTTTCATTTTTTGTTATTATTATTATTTAGCAGATGCTTTTATCCAGGGTGACTTTGAAAGCTGGAACTGGATGGGCTTCTACAAAGTAATGAATGAAGGAACTGAATCTTTCTAGGAATGAGAGATTTCACGTGTTCATTTTTAATAAATTTACAAACCTTCTGCAAACATGTTTTCACTTTGTCCGTGTAGGTTAATGAGAATAGATTGATGATTGAAATCAATAAATGTATTCAATGAAAATTAAATCTACAACACAATAAAGTGTGTGAAAGTGAATATATACACTGTATAGGTATCTATGAATACTTGAAAGTATGTACTTGTTAAAACTGAATAATTGGTGGTGCGTCTGTACATACAGTACATCTAGCTGAGTGAGTAAAATGAACGTCTGGATTAGCATTCTGTCAATCAGCAAATGAGAAGGGGACTGAATGTACCTGTAGTGGCTGACATTTTATTTTAGTAGGGAAAAGCTGCATTCTGCATACAGTAGTTCTACAAATGGAGGCATTGCCAAAAATTGAAAGATTTATTTATTAATGCTTACTGTTAGATGAATGGACAGGATCCAAGGCTTCTGAATTATTGTGACGGAGACACCAATAAAAGGAATAAAGAACCTCGCGCCCGGTTGTCTTCAGATACAGAGGGCAAGTTTACAGGAAATGAGGGCTGAGAGTTAGAAAAGGATTTGTGACATCCACTGTGCCCGTGTACAAATACACACACACATATAGACAGTAATATTCACATTATATACTATATATACACACACAAACATATATACACATATATATACTGTGAATTATATATGTTATGGCCAAAACCCGAAGTTCAGCCAGTTCCCAAACTGACCGGCCATTTCGCATTTTGGCCGCGAGGTGTGGCCGAAGTCCGAAGTACTAGAAATGACCGGCATATATGCTACTTTGGCCAGCCATTTCGTGAAGTGGCGAGAACTCCCTGGTCAAAATCCGATGTGCTGAAGTAAGACTGTCCGCTCAAGGTGCGAAGATGCTTAAAAATTTTCAGATGCAGATTCAGAAGTGAGTTTTCCATTCTGCACGAGAAACTGCTCAAGGCGGGTCTTGTTCAGCAAAGCGGACGCCACATGAGACGGCCTTCCCCTCGCCCCAAACACTAACCTTAAGGTCAATAAAATAGGTCCCTGGTGTTAAGTCACTATTTTATTGCTAAAATGATAACAGAAATGTGAAATCTACTTATATACCTGATCTTAATTATTGTGAAACAACCAA